>NW_028225242.1:600000-1040823 GCF_052327205.1 Somniosus microcephalus | reverse complement strand
AGCAGAATAAGGAGAAGGAGAAGGTGAAGTCTGGAGGGTGAATCAGAAGAAGCAGAATAAGGAGAAGGAGAAGGTGAAGTCTGGAGGGTGAATCAGAAGAAGCAGAAGAAGGAGAAGGAGAAGGTGAAGTCTGGAGGGTGAATCAGAAGAAGTAGAAGAAGGAGAAGGAGAAGGTGAAGTCTGGAGGGTGAAGCAGAAGAAGTAGAAGAAGGAGAAGGAGAAGGTGAAGTCAGGTGGGTGAATCAGAAGAAGTAGAAGAAGGAGAAGGAGAAGGTGAAGTCAGGAGGGTGAATCAGAAGAAGCAGAAGAAGGAGAAGGAGAAGGTGAAGTCTGGAGGGGGAATCAGAAGAATCAGAAGAAGGAGAAGGAGAAGGTGAAGTCTGGAGGGTGAATCAGAAGAAGCAGAATAAGGAGAAGGAGAAGGTGAAGTCTGGAGGGTGAATCAGAAGAAGTAGAAGAAGGAGAAGGAGAAGATGAAGTCTGGAGGGTGAATCAGAAGAAGTAGAAGAAGGAGAAGGAGAAGGTGAAGTCTGGAGGGTGAATCAGAAGAAGCAGAAGAAGGAGAAGGAGAAGGTGAAGTCTGGAGGGTGAATCAGAAGAAGCAGAAGAAGGAGAAGGAGAAGGTGAAGTCTGCAGGGTGAATCAGAAGAAGCAGAAGAAGGAGAAGGAGAAGGTTAAGTCTGGTGGGTGAATCAGAAGAAGCAGAATAAGGAGAAGGAGAAGGTGAAGTCTGGAGGGTGAATCAGAAGAAGCAGAAGAAGGAGAAGGAGAAGGTGAAGTCTGGAGGGTGAATCAGAAGAAGTAGAAGAAGGAGAAGGAGAACTTGAAGTCTGGAGGGTGAAGCAGAAGAATTAGAAGATGGAGAAGGAGAAGGTGAAGTCAGGAGGGTGAATCAGAAGAAGTAGAAGAAGGAGAAGGAGAAGGTGAAGTCAGGAGGATGAATCGGAAGAAGCAGAAGATGGAGCAGGAGAAGGTGAAGTCTGGAGGGTGAATCAGAAGAATCAGAAGAAGGAGAAGGAGAAGGTGAAGTCTGGAGGGTGAATCAGAAGAAGCAGAAGAAGGAGAAGGAGAAGGTGAAGTCTGGAGGGTGAATCAGAAGAAGCAGAGGAAGGAGAAGGAGAAGGTGAAGTCTGGAGGGTGAATCAGAAGAAGCAGAATAAGGAGAAGGAGAAGGTGAAGTCTGGAGGGTGAATCAGAAGAAGCAGAATAAGGAGAAGGAGAAGGTGAAGTCTGGAGGGTGAATCAGAAGAAGCAGAAGAAGGAGAAGGAGAAGGTGAAGTCTGGAGGGTGAATCAGAAGAAGTAGAAGAAGGAGAAGGAGAAGGTGAAGTCTGGAGGGTGAAGCAGAAGAAGTAGAAGAAGGAGAAGGAGAAGGTGAAGTCAGGTGGGTGAATCAGAAGAAGTAGATGAAGGAGAAGGAGAAGGTGAAGTCAGGAGGGTGAATCAGAAGAAGCAGAAGAAGGAGAAGGAGAAGGTGAAGTCTGGAGGGTGAATCAGAAGAATCAGAAGAAGGAGAAGGAGAAGGTGAAGTCTGGAGGGTGAATCAGAAGAAGCAGAAGAAAGAGAAGGAGAAAGTGAAGTCTGGAGGGTGAAGCAGAAGAAACAGAAGAAGGAGAAGGAGAAGGTGAAGACTGGAGGGTGAATCAGAAGAAGTAGAAGAAGGAGAAGGAGAAGGTGAAGTCTGGAGGGTGAATCAGAAGAAGTAGAAGAAGGAGAAGGAGAAGGTGAAGTCTGGAGGGTGAATCAGAAGAAGCAGAAGAAGGAGAAGGAGATGGTGAAGTCTGGAGGGTGAATCAGAAGAAGCAGAAGAAGGAGAAGGAGAAGATGAAGTCTGGAGGGTGAATCAGAAGAAGTAGAAGAAGGAGAAGGAGAAGGTGAAGTCTGGAGGGTGAATCAGAAGTAGTAGAAAAGGAGAAGGAGAAGGTGAAGTCTGGAGGGTGAATCAGAAGAAACAGAAGAAGGAGAAGGAGAAGGTGAAGTCTGGAGGGTGAAGCAGAAGAAGTAGAAGAAGGAGAAGGAGAAGGTGTAGTCTGGAGGGTGAATCAGAAGAAGTAGACGAAGGAGAAGGAGAAGGTGAGTTCTGGAGGGTGAATCAGAAGAAGCAGAAGAAGGAGATGGAGAAGGTGAAGTCTGGAAGGTGAATCAGAAGAAGTAGAAGAAGGAGAAGGAGAAGGTGAAGTCTAGAGGGTGAATCAGAAGAAGCAGAAGAAGGAGAAGGATAAGGTGAAGTCTGGAGGGTGAATCAGAATAAGCAGAAGAAGGAGAAGGAGAAGGTGAAGTCTGGAGGGTGTTTCAGAAGAAGCAGAATAAGGAGAAGGAGAAGGTGAAGTCTGGAGGGTGAATCAGAAGAAGCAGAAGAAGGAGAAGGAGAAGGTGAAGTCTGGAGGGTGAATCAGAAGAAGTAGAAGAAGGAGAAGGAGAAGGTGAAGTCTGGAGGGTGAATCAGAAGAAGTAGAAGAAGGAGAAGGAGAAGGTGAAGTCTGGAGGGTGAATCAGAAGAAGTAGAAGAAGGAGAAGGAGAAGGTGAAGTCTGGAGGGTGAATCAGAAGAAGTAGAAGAAGGAGAAGGAGAAGCTGAAGTCTGGAGGGTGAAGCAGAAGAAGCAGAAGAAGGAGAAGGAGAAGGTGAAGTCTGGAGGGTGAATCAGAAGAAGTAGAAGAAGGAGAAGGAGAAGGTGAAGTCAGGAGGGTGAATCAGAAGAATCAGAAGAAGGGAAGGAGAAGGTGAAGTCTGGAGGGTGAATCAGAAGAAGCAGAAGAAAGAGAAGGAGAAGGTGAAGTCTGGAGGGTGAATTAGAAGAAGTAGAAGAAGGAGAAGGAGAAGGTGAAGTCTGGAGGGTGAATCAGAAGAAGCAGAAGAAGGAGAAGGAGAAGGTGAAGTCAGGAGGGTGAATCAGAAGAAGTAGAAGAAGGAGAAGGAGAAGGTGAAGTCAGGAGGGTGAATCAGAAGAAGCAGAAGAAGGAGAAGGAGAAGATGAAGTCTGGAGGGTGAATCAGAAGAAGTAGAAGAAGGAGAAGGAGAAGGTGAGGTCTGGAGGGTGAATCAGAAGAAGTAGAAGAAGGAGAAGGAGAAGGTGAAGTCTGGAGGGTGAATCAGAAGAAGCAGACGAAGGAGAAGGAGAAGGTGAAGTCTGGAGGGTGAATCAGAACAAACAGAAGAAGGAGAAGGAGAAGGTGAAGTCTGGAGGGTGAATCAGAAGAAGTAGAAGAAGGAGAAGGAGAAGGTGTAGTCTGGAGGGTGAATCAGAAGAAGCAGAAGAAGGAGAAGGAGAAGGTGAAGTCTGGAAGGTGAATCAGAAGAAGCAGAAGAAGGAGAAGGAGAAGGTGAAGTCTGGAGGGTGAATCAGAAGAAGCAGAAGAAGGAGAAGGAGAAGGTGAAGTCAGGAGGGTGAATCAGAAGAAGCAGAAGAAGGAGAAGGAGAAGGTGAAGTTAGGAGGGTGAATCAGAAGAAACAGAAGAAGGAGAAGGAGCAGGTGATGTCAGGGGGATGAAGCAGAAGAAGTAGAAGAAGGAGAAGGAGAAGGTGAAGTCAGGACGGTGAAGCAGATGAAACAGAAGAAGGAGAAGGAGAAGGTGAAGTCTGGAGGGTGAATCAGAAGAAGTAGAAGAAGGAAAAGGAGAAGGTCAAGTCTGGAGGGTGAATCAGAAGAAGTAGAAGAAGGAGAAGGAGAAGGTGAAGTCTGGAGGGTGAAGCAGAAGAAGTAGAAGAAGGAGAAGGAGAAGGTGAAGTCAGGAGGGTGAATCAGAAGAAGTAGAAGAAGGAGAAGGAGAAGGTGAAGTCAGGAGGGTGAATCAGAAGAAGCAGAAGAAGGAGAAGGAGAAGGTGAAGTCTGGAGGGTGAATCAGAAGAATCAGAAGAAGGAGAAGGAGAAGGTGAAGTCTGGAGGGTGAATCAGAAGAAGCAGAAGAAAGAGAAGGAGAAGGTCAAGTCTGGAGGGTGAATCAGAAGAAGTAGAAGAAGGAGAAGGAGAAGGTGAAGTCTGGAGGGTGAATCAGAAGAAGCAGAAGAAGGAGAAGGAGAAGGTGAAGTCTGGAGGGTGAATCAGAAGAAGCAGAAGAAGGAGAAGGAGAAGGTGAAGTCTGCAGGGTGAATCAGAAGAAGCAGAAGAAGGAGAAGGAGAAGGTTAAGACTGGTGGGTGAATCAGAAGAAGCAGAATAAGGAGAAGGAGAAGGTGAAGTCTGGAGGGTGAATCAGAAGAAGCAGAAGAAGGAGAAGGAGAAGGTGATGTCTGGAGGGTGAATCAGAAGAAGTAGAAGAAGGAGAAGGAGAAGTTGAAGTCTGGAGGGTGAAGCAGAAGAATTAGAAGATGGAGAAGGAGAAGGTGAAGTCAGGAGGGTGAATCAGAAGAAGTAGAAGAAGGAGAAGGAGAAGGTGAAGTCAGGAGGGTGAATCGGAAGAAGCAGAAGATGGAGAAGGAGAAGGTGAAGTCTGGAGGGTGAATCAGAAGAATCAGAAGAAGGAGAAGGAGAAGGTGAAGTCTGGAGGGTGAATCAGAAGAAGCAGAAGAAGGAGAAGGAGAAGGTGAAGTCTGGAGGGTGAATCAGAAGAAGCAGAGGAAGGAGAAGGAGAAGGTGAAGTCTGGAGGGTGAATCAGAAGAAGCAGAATAAGGAGAAGGAGAAGGTGAAGTCTGGAGGGTGAATCAGAAGAAGCAGAATAAGGAGAAGGAGAAGGTGAAGTCTGGAGGGTGAATCAGAAGAAGCAGAAGAAGGAGAAGGAGAAGGTGAAGTCTGGAGGGTGAATCAGAAGAAGTAGAAGAAGGAGAAGGAGAAGGTGAAGTTTGGAGGGTGAAGCAGAAGAAGTAGAAGAAGGAGAAGGAGAAGGTGAAGTCAGGTGGGTGAATCAGAAGAAGTAGAAGAAGGAGAAGGAGAAGGTGAAGTCAGGAGGGTGAATCAGAAGAAGCAGAAGAAGGAGAAGGAGAAGGTGAAGTCTGGAGGGTGAATCAGAAGAATCAGAAGAAGGAGAAGGAGAAGGTGAAGTCTGGAGGGTGAATCAGAAGAAGCAGAAGAAAGAGAAGGAGAAGGTGAAGTCTGGAGGGTGAAGCAGAAGAAACAGAAGAAGGAGAAGGAGAAGGTGAAGACTGGAGGGTGAATCAGAAGAAGTAGAAGAAGGAGAAGGAGAAGGTGAAGTCTGGAGGGTGAATCAGAAGAAGTAGAAGAAGGAGAAGGAGAAGGTGAAGTCTGGAGGGTGAATCAGAAGAAGCAGAAGAAGGAGAAGGAGAAGGTGAAGTCTGGAGGGTGAATCAGAAGAAGCAGAAGAAGGAGAAGGAGAAGATGAAGTCTGGAGGGTGAATCAGAAGAAGTAGAAGAAGGAGAAGGAGAAGGTGAAGTCTGGAGGGTGAATCAGAAGTAGTAGAAGAAGGAGACAGAGAAGGTGAAGTCTGGAGGGTGAATCAGAAGAAACAGAAGAAGGAGAAGGAGAAGGTGGAGTCTGGAGGGTGAATCAGAAGAAGTAGAAGAAGGAGAAGGAGAAGGTGTAGTCTGGAGGGTGAATCAGAAGAAGTAGACGAAGGAGAAGGAGAAGGTGAAGTCTGGAGGGTGAATCAGAAGAAGCAGAAGAAGGAGATGGAGAAGGTGAAGTCTGGAGGGTGAATCAGAAGAAGTAGAAGAAGGAGAAGGAGAAGGTGAAGTCTGGAGGGTGAATCAGAAGAAGCAGAAGAAGGAGAAGGAGAAGGTGAAGTCTGGAGGGTGAATCAGAAGAAGCAGAAGAAGGAGAAGGAGAAGGTGAAGTCTGGAGGGTGGTTCAGAAGAAGCAGAATAAGGAGAAGGAGAAGGTGAAGTCTGGAGGGTGAATCAGAAGAAGCAGAAGAAGGAGAAGGAGAAGGTGAAGTCTGGAGGGTGAATCAGAAGAAGTAGAAGAAGGAGAAGGAGAAGGTGAAGTCTGGAGGGTGAATCAGAAGAAGTAGAAGAAGGAGAAGGAGAAGGTGAAGTTTGGAGGGTGAATCAGAAGAAGTCGAAGAAGGAGAAGGAGAAGCTGAAGTCTGGAGGGTGAAGCAGAAGAAGTAGAAGAAGGAGAAGGAGAAGGTGAAGTCAGGAGGGTGAATCAGAAGATGTAGAAGAAGGAGAAGGAGAAGGTGAAGTCAGGAGGGTGAATCAGAAGAAGCAGAAGAAGGAGAAGGAGAAGGTGAAGTCTGGAGGGTGAATCAGAAGAATCAGAAGAAGGAGAAGTAGAAGGTGAAGTCTGGAGGGTGAATCAGAAGAAGCAGAAGAAAGAGAAGGAGAAGGTGAAGTCTGGAGGGTGAATCAGAAGAAGTAGAAGAAGGAGAAGGAGAAGGTGAAGTCTGGAGGGTGAATCAGAAGAAGCAGAAGAAGGAGAAGGAGAAGGTGAAGTCAGGAGGGTGAATCAGAAGAAGTAGAAGAAGGAGAAGGAGAAGGTGAAGTCAGGAGGGTGAATCAGAAGAAGCAGAAGAAGGAGAAGGAGAAGATGAAGTCTGGAGGGTGAATCAGAAGAAGTAGAAGAAGGAGAAGGAGAAGGTGAAGTCTGGAGGGTGAATCAGAAGAAGTAGAAGAAGGAGAAGGAGAAGGTGAAGTCTGGAGGGTGAAGCAGAAGAAGGAGAAGGAGAAGGTGAAGTCAGGAGGGTGAATCAGAAGAATTAGAAGAAGGAGAAGGAGAAGGTGAAATCAGGAGGGTGAATCAGAAGAAGCAGAAGAAGGAGAAGGAGAAGGTGAAGTCTGCAGGGTGAATCAGAAGAATCAGAAGAAGGAGAAGGAGAAGGTGAAGTCTGGAGGGTGAATCAGAAGAAGCAGAAGAAAGAGAAGGAGAAGGTGAAGTCTGGAGGGTGAATCAGAAGAAGTAGAAGAAGGAGAAGGTGATGTCTGGAGGGTGAATCAGAAGAAGGAGAAGAAGGAGAAGGAGAAGGTGAAGTCTGGAGGGTGAATCAGAAGAAGCAGAAGAAGGAGAAGGAGAAGGTGAAGTCTGGAGGGTGAATCAGAAGAAGCAGAAGAAGGAGAAGGAGAAGATGAAGTCTGGAGGGAGAATCAGAAGAAGTAGAAGAAGGAGAAGGAGAAGGTGAGGTCTGGAGGGTGAATCAGAAGAAGCAGAAGAAGGAGAAGGAGAAGGTGAAGTCTGGAGGGTGAATCAGAAGAAGCAGAAGAAGGAGAAGGAGAAGGTGAAGTCTGGAGGGTGAATCAGAAGAAACAGAAGAAGGAGAAGGAGAAGGTGAAGTCTGGAGGGTGAATCAGAAGAAGTAGAAGAAGGAGAAGGAGAAGGTGTAGTCTGGAGGGTGAATCAGAAGAAGCAGAAGAAGGAGAAGGAGAAGGTGAAGTCTGGAGGGTGAATCAGAAGAAGCAGAAGAAGGAGAAGGAGAAGGTGAAGTCTGGAGGGTGAATCAGAAGAAGCAGAAGAAGGAGAAGGAGAAGGTGAAGTCAGGAGGGTGAATCAGAAGAAGCAGAAGAAGGAGAAGGAGAAGGTGAAGTTAGGAGGGTGAATCAGAAGAAGCAGAAGAAGGAGAAGGAGCAGGTGATGTCAGGGGGATGAAGCAGAAGAAGTAGAAGAAGGAGAAGGAGAAGGTGAAGTCAGGACGGTGAGGCAGAAGAAGCAGAAGAAGGAGAAGGAGAAGGTGAAGTCTGGAGGGTGAATCAGAAGAAGTAGAAGAAGGAAAAGGAGAAGGTCAAGTCTGGAGGGTGAATCAGAAGAAGTAGAAGAAGGAGAAGGAGAAGGTGAAGTCTGGAGGGTGAAGCAGAAGAAGTAGAAGAAGGAGAAGGAGAAGGTGAAGTCAGGAGGGTGAATCAGAAGAAGTAGAAGAAGGAGAAGGAGAAGGTGAAGTCAGGAGGGTGAATCAGAAGAAGCAGAAGAAGGAGAAGGAGAAGGTGAAGTCTGGAGGGTGAATCAGAAGAATCAGAAGAAGGAGAAGGAGAAGGTGAAGTCTGGAGGGTGAATCAGAAGAAGCAGAAGAAAGAGAAGGAGAAGGTGAAGTCTGGAGGGTGAATCAGAAGAAGTAAAAGAAGGAGAAGGAGAAGGTGAAGTCTGGAGCGTGAATCAGAAGAAGCAGAAGAAGGAGAAGGAGAAGGTGAAGTCTGGAGGGTGAATCAGAAGAAGCAGAAGAAGGAGAAGGAGAAGGTGAAGTCTGCAGGGTGAATCAGAAGAAGCAGAAGAAGGAGAAGGAGAAGGTTAAGTCTGGTGGGTGAATCAGAAGAAGCAGAATAAGGAGAAGGAGAAGGTGAAGTCTGGAGGGTGAATCAGAAGAAGCAGAAGAAGGAGAAGGAGAAGGTGAAGTCTGGAGGGTGAATCAGAAGAAGTAGAAGAAGGAGAAGGAGAAGTTGAAGTCTGGAGGGTGAAGCAGAAGAATTAGAAGATGGAGAAGGAGAAGGTGAAGTCAGGAGGGTGAATCAGAAGAAGTAGAAGAAGGAGAAGGAGAAGGTGAAGTCAGGAGGGTGAATCGGAAGAAGCAGAAGATGGAGAAGGAGAAGGTGAAGTCTGGAGGGTGAATCAGAAGAATCAGAAGAAGGAGAAGGAGAAGGTGAAGTCTGGAGGGTGAATCAGAAGAAGCAGAAGAAGGAGAAGGAGAAGGTGAAGTCTGGAGGGTGAATCAGAAGAAGCAGAGGAAGGAGAAGGAGAAGGTGAAGTCTGGAGGGTGAATCAGAAGAAGCAGAATAAGGAGAAGGAGAAGGTGAAGTCTGGAGGGTGAATCAGAAGAAGCAGAATAAGGAGAAGGAGAAGGTGAAGTCTGGAGGGTGAATCAGAAGAAGCAGAAGAAGGAGAAGGAGAAGGTGAAGTCTGGAGGGTGAATCAGAAGAAGTAGAAGAAGGAGGAGGAGAAGGTGAAGTCTGGAGGGTGAAGCAGAAGAAGTAGAAGAAGGAGAAGGAGAAGGTGAAGTCAGGTGGGTGAATCAGAAGAAGTAGAAGAAGGAGAAGGAGAAGGTGAAGTCAGGAGGGTGAATCAGAAGAAGCAGAAGAAGGAGAAGGAGAAGGTGAAGTCTGGAGGGTGAATCAGAAGAATCAGAAGAAGGAGAAGGAGAAGGTGAAGTCTGGAGGGTGAATCAGAAGAAGCAGAATAAGGAGAAGGAGAAGGTGAAGTCTGGAGGGTGAATCAGAAGAAGTAGAAGAAGGAGAAGGAGAAGGTGAAGTCTGGAGGGTGAATCAGAAGAAGTAGAAGAAGGAGAAGGAGAAGGTGAAGTCTGGAGGGTGAATCAGAAGAAGCAGAAGAAGGAGAAGGAGAAGGTGAAGTCTGGAGGGTGAATCAGAAGAAGCAGAAGAAGGAGAAGGAGAAGGTGAAGTCTGCAGGGTGAATCAGAAGAAGCAGAAGAAGGAGAAGGAGAAGGTTAAGTCTGGTGGGTGAATCAGAAGAAGCAGAATAAGGAGAAGGAGAAGGTGAAGTCTGGAGGGTGAATCAGAAGAAGCAGAAGAAGGAGAAGGAGAAGGTGAAGTCTGGAGGGTGAATCAGAAGAAGTAGAAGAAGGAGAAGGAGAACTTGAAGTCTGGAGGGTGAAGCAGAAGAATTAGAAGATGGAGAAGGAGAAGGTGAAGTCAGGAGGGTGAATCAGAAGAAGTAGAAGAAGGAGAAGGAGAAGGTGAAGTCAGGAGGATGAATCGGAAGAAGCAGAAGATGGAGCAGGAGAAGGTGAAGTCTGGAGGGTGAATCAGAAGAATCAGAAGAAGGAGAAGGAGAAGGTGAAGTCTGGAGGGTGAATCAGAAGAAGCAGAAGAAGGAGAAGGAGAAGGTGAAGTCTGGAGGGTGAATCAGAAGAAGCAGAGGAAGGAGAAGGAGAAGGTGAAGTCTGGAGGGTGAATCAGAAGAAGCAGAATAAGGAGAAGGAGAAGGTGAAGTCTGGAGGGTGAATCAGAAGAAGCAGAATAAGGAGAAGGAGAAGGTGAAGTCTGGAGGGTGAATCAGAAGAAGCAGAAGAAGGAGAAGGAGAAGGTGAAGTCTGGAGGGTGAATCAGAAGAAGTAGAAGAAGGAGAAGGAGAAGGTGAAGTCTGGAGGGTGAAGCAGAAGAAGTAGAAGAAGGAGAAGGAGAAGGTGAAGTCAGGTGGGTGAATCAGAAGAAGTAGATGAAGGAGAAGGAGAAGGTGAAGTCAGGAGGGTGAATCAGAAGAAGCAGAAGAAGGAGAAGGAGAAGGTGAAGTCTGGAGGGTGAATCAGAAGAATCAGAAGAAGGAGAAGGAGAAGGTGAAGTCTGGAGGGTGAATCAGAAGAAGCAGAAGAAAGAGAAGGAGAAAGTGAAGTCTGGAGGGTGAAGCAGAAGAAACAGAAGAAGGAGAAGGAGAAGGTGAAGACTGGAGGGTGAATCAGAAGAAGTAGAAGAAGGAGAAGGAGAAGGTGAAGTCTGGAGGGTGAATCAGAAGAAGTAGAAGAAGGAGAAGGAGAAGGTGAAGTCTGGAGGGTGAATCAGAAGAAGCAGAAGAAGGAGAAGGAGAAGGTGAAGTCTGGAGGGTGAATCAGAAGAAGCAGAAGAAGGAGAAGGAGAAGATGAAGTCTGGAGGGTGAATCAGAAGAAGTAGAAGAAGGAGAAGGAGAAGGTGAAGTCTGGAGGGTGAATCAGAAGTAGTAGAAAAGGAGAAGGAGAAGGTGAAGTCTGGAGGGTGAATCAGAGGAAACAGAAGAAGGAGAAGGAGAAGGTGAAGTCTGGAGGGTGAAGCAGAAGAAGTAGAAGAAGGAGAAGGAGAAGGTGTAGTCTGGAGGGTGAATCAGAAGAAGTAGACGAAGGAGAAGGAGAAGGTGAAGTCTGGAGGGTGAATCAGAAGAAGCAGAAGAAGGAGATGGAGAAGGTGAAGTCTGGAAGGTGAATCAGAAGAAGTAGAAGAAGGAGAAGGAGAAGGTGAAGTCTAGAGGGTGAATCAGAAGAAGCAGAAGAAGGAGAAGGATAAGGTGAAGTCTGGAGGGTGAATCAGAAGAAGCAGAAGAAGGAGAAGGAGAAGGTGAAGTCTGGAGGGTGTTTCAGAAGAAGCAGAATAAGGAGAAGGAGAAGGTGAAGTCTGGAGGGTGAATCAGAAGAAGCAGAAGAAGGAGAAGGAGAAGGTGAAGTCTGGAGGGTGAATCAGAAGAAGTAGAAGAAGGAGAAGGAGAAGGTGAAGTCTGGAGGGTGAATCAGAAGAAGTAGAAGAAGGAGAAGGAGAAGGTGAAGTCTGGAGGGTGAATCAGAAGAAGTAGAAGAAGGAGAAGGAGAAGGTGAAGTCTGGAGGGTGAATCAGAAGAAGTAGAAGAAGGAGAAGGAGAAGCTGAAGTCTGGAGGGTGAAGCAGAAGAAGCAGAAGAAGGAGAAGGAGAAGGTGAAGTCTGGAGGGTGAATCAGAAGAAGTAGAAGAAGGAGAAGGAGAAGGTGAAGTCAGGAGGGTGAATCAGAAGAATCAGAAGAAGGGAAGGAGAAGGTGAAGTCTGGAGGGTGAATCAGAAGAAGCAGAAGAAAGAGAAGGAGAAGGTGAAGTCTGGAGGGTGAATCAGAAGAAGTAGAAGAAGGAGAAGGAGAAGGTGAAGTCTGGAGGGTGAATCAGAAGAAGCAGAAGAAGGAGAAGGAGAAGGTGAAGTCAGGAGGGTGAATCAGAAGAAGTAGAAGAAGGAGAAGGAGAAGGTGAAGTCAGGAGGGTGAATCAGAAGAAGCAGAAGAAGGAGAAGGAGAAGATGAAGTCTGGAGGGTGAATCAGAAGAAGTAGAAGAAGGAGAAGGAGAAGGTGAAGTCTGGAGGGTGAATCAGAAGAAGTAGAAGAAGGAAAAGGAGAAGGTGAAGTCTGGAGGGTGAATCAGAAGAAGCAGAAGAAGGAGAAGGAGAAGGTGAAGTCTGGAGGGTGAATCAGAAGAAGCAGAAGAAGGAGAAGGAGAAGATGAAGTCTGGAGGGTGAATCAGAAGAAGTAGAAGAAGGAGAAGGAGAAGGTGAGGTCTGGAGGGTGAATCAGAAGAAGCAGAAGAAGGAGAAGGAGAAGGTGAAGTCTGGAGGGTGAATCAGAAGAAGCAGAAGAAGGAGAAGGAGAAGGTGAAGTCTGGAGGGTGAATCAGAAGAAACAGAAGAAGGAGAAGGAGAAGGTGAAGTCTGGAGGGTGAATCAGAAGAATTAGAAGAAGGAGAAGGAGAAGGTGTAGTCTGGAGGGTGAATCAGAAGAAGCAGAAGAAGGAGAAGGAGAAGGTGAAGTCTGGAAGGTGAATCAGAAGAAGCAGAAGAAGGAGAAGGAGAAGGTGAAGTCTGGAGGGTGAATCAGAAGAAGCAGAAGAAGGAGAAGGAGAAGGTGAAGTCAGCAGGGTGAATCAGAAGAAGCAGAAGAAGGAGAAGGAGAAGGTGAAGTTAGGAGGGTGAATCAGAAGAAGCAGAAGAAGGAGAAGGAGAAGGTGAAGTCTGGAGGGTGAATCAGAAGAATCAGAAGAAGGAGAAGGAGAAGGTGAAGTCTGGAGGGTGAATCAGAAGAAGCAGAAGAAAGAGAAGGAGAAGGTCAAGTCTGGAGGGTGAATCAGAAGAAGTAGAAGAAGGAGAAGGAGAAGGTGAAGTCTGGAGGGTGAATCAGAAGAAGCAGAAGAAGGAGAAGGAGAAGGTGAAGTCTGGAGGGTGAATCAGAAGAAGCAGAAGAAGGAGAAGGAGAAGGTGAAGTCTGCAGGGTGAATCAGAAGAAGCAGAAGAAGGAGAAGGAGAAGGTTAAGACTGGTGGGTGAATCAGAAGAAGCAGAATAAGGAGAAGGAGAAGGTGAAGTCTGGAGGGTGAATCAGAAGAAGCAGAAGAAGGAGAAGGAGAAGGTGAAGTCTGGAGGGTGAATCAGAAGAAGTAGAAGAAGGAGAAGGAGAAGTTGAAGTCTGGAGGGGTGAAGCAGAAGAATTAGAAGATGGAGAAGGAGAAGGTGAAGTCAGGAGGGTGAATCAGAAGAAGTAGAAGAAGGAGAAGGGAGAAGGTGAAGTCAGGAGGGTGAATCGGAAGAAGCAGAAGATGGAGAAGGAGAAGGTGAAGTCTGGAGGGTGAATCAGAAGAATCAGAAGAAGGAGAAGGAGAAGGTGAAGTCTGGAGGGTGAATCAGAAGAAGCAGAAGAAGGAGAAGGAGAAGGTGAAGTCTGGAGGGTGAATCAGAAGAAGCAGAGGAAGGAGAAGGAGAAGGTGAAGTCTGGAGGGTGAATCAGAAGAAGCAGAATAAGGAGAAGGAGAAGGTGAAGTCTGGAGGGTGGAATCAGAAGAAGCAGAATAAGGAGAAGGAGAAGGTGAAGTCTGGAGGGTGAATCAGAAGAAGCAGAAGAAGGAGAAGGAGAAGGTGAAGTCTGGAGGGTGAATCAGAAGAAGTAGAAGAAGGAGAAGGAGAAGGTGAAGTTTGGAGGGTGAAGCAGAAGAAGTAGAAGAAGGAGAAGGAGAAGGTGAAGTCAGGTGGGGTGAATCAGAAGAAGTAGAAGAAGGAGAAGGAGAAGGTGAAGTCAGGAGGGTGAATCAGAAGAAGCAGAAGAAGGAGAAGGAGAAGGTGAAGTCTGGAGGGTGAATCAGAAGAATCAGAAGAAGGAGAAGGAGAAGGTGAAGTCTGGAGGGTGAATCAGAAGAAGCAGAAGAAAGAGAAGGAGAAGGTGAAGTCTGGAGGGTGAAGCAGAAGAAACAGAAGAAGGAGAAGGAGAAGGTGAAGACTGGAGGGTGAATCAGAAGAAGTAGAAGAAGGAGAAGGAGAAGGTGAAGTCTGGAGGGTGAATCAGAAGAAGTAGAAGAAGGAGAAGGAGAAGGTGAAGTCTGGAGGGTGAATCAGAAGAAGCAGAAGAAGGAGAAGGAGAAGGTGAAGTCTGGAGGGTGAATCAGAAGAAGCAGAAGAAGGAGAAGGAGAAGATGAAGTCTGGAGGGTGAATCAGAAGAAGTAGAAGAAGGAGAAGGAGAAGGTGAAGTCTGGAGGGTGAATCAGAAGTAGTAGAAGAAGGAGACGGAGAAGGTGAAGTCTGGAGGGTGAATCAGAAGAAACAGAAGAAGGAGAAGGAGAAGGTGGAGTCTGGAGGGTGAATCAGAAGAAGTAGAAGAAGGAGAAGGAGAAGGTGTAGTCTGGAGGGTGAATCAGAAGAAGTAGACGAAGGAGAAGGAGAAGGTGAAGTCTGGAGGGTGAATCAGAAGAAGCAGAAGAAGGAGATGGAGAAGGTGAAGTCTGGAGGGTGAATCAGAAGAAGTAGAAGAAGGAGAAGGAGAAGGTGAAGTCTGGAGGGTGAATCAGAAGAAGCAGAAGAAGGAGAAGGAGAAGGTGAAGTCTGGAGGGTGAATCAGAAGAAGCAGAAGAAGGAGAAGGAGAAGGTGAAGTCTGGAGGGTGGTTCAGAAGAAGCAGAATAAGGAGAAGGAGAAGGTGAAGTCTGGAGGGTGAATCAGAAGAAGCAGAAGAAGGAGAAGGAGAAGGTGAAGTCTGGAGGGTGAATCAGAAGAAGTAGAAGAAGGAGAAGGAGAAGGTGAAGTCTGGAGGGTGAATCAGAAGAAGTAGAAGAAGGAGAAGGAGAAGGTGAAGTTTGGAGGGTGAATCAGAAGAAGTCGAAGAAGGAGAAGGAGAAGCTGAAGTCTGGAGGGTGAAGCAGAAGAAGTAGAAGAAGGAGAAGGAGAAGGTGAAGTCAGGAGGGTGAATCAGAAGATGTAGAAGAAGGAGAAGGAGAAGGTGAAGTCAGGAGGGTGAATCAGAAGAAGCAGAAGAAGGAGAAGGAGGAGGTGAAGTCTGGAGGGTGAATCAGAAGAATCAGAAGAAGGAGAAGGAGAAGGTGAAGTCTGGAGGGTGAATCAGAAGAAGCAGAAGAAAGAGAAGGAGAAGGTGAAGTCTGGAGGGTGAATCAGAAGAAGTAGAAGAAGGAGAAGGAGAAGGTGAAGTCTGGAGGGTGAATCAGAAGAAGCAGAAGAAGGAGAAGGAGAAGGTGAAGTCAGGAGGGTGAATCAGAAGAAGTAGAAGAAGGAGAAGGAGAAGGTGAAGTCTGGAGGGTGAAATCAGAAGTAGTAGAAGAAGGAGACGGAGAAGGTGAAGTCTGGAGGGTGAATCAGAAGAAACAGAAGAAGGAGAAGGAGAAGGTGGAGTCTGGAGGGTGAATCAGAAGAAGTAGAAGAAGGAGAAGGAGAAGGTGTAGTCTGGAGGGTGAATCAGAAGAAGTAGACGAAGGAGAAGGAGAAGGTGAAGTCTGGAGGGTGAATCAGAAGAAGCAGAAGAAGGAGATGGAGAAGGTGAAGTCTGGAGGGTGAATCAGAAGAAGTAGAAGAAGGAGAAGGAGAGAAGGTGAAGTCTGGAGGGTGAATCAGAAGAAGCAGAAGAAGGAGAAGGAGAAGGTGAAGTCTGGAGGGTGAATCAGAAGAAGCAGAAGAAGGAGAAGGAGAAGGTGAAGTCTGGAGGGTGGTTCAGAAGAAGCAGAATAAGGAGAAGGAGAAGGTGAAGTCTGGAGGGTGAATCAGAAGAAGCAGAAGAAGGAGAAGAGAGAAGGTGAAGTCTGGAGGGTGAATCAGAAGAAGTAGAAGAAGGAGAAGGAGAAGGTGAAGTCTGGAGGGTGAATCAGAAGAAGTAGAAGAAGGAGAAGGAGAAGGTGAAGTTTGGAGGGTGAATCAGAAGAAGTCGAAGAAGGAGAAGGAGAAGCTGAAGTCTGGAGGGTGAAGCAGAAGAAGTAGAAGAAGGAGAAGGAGAAGGTGAAGTCAGGGAGGGTGAATCAGAAGATGTAGAAGAAGGAGAAGGAGAAGGTGAAGTCAGGAGGGTGAATCAGAAGAAGCAGAAGAAGGAGAAGGAGGAGGTGAAGTCTGGAGGGTGAATCAGAAGAATCAGAAGAAGGAGAAGGTCTGGAGGGTGAATCAGAAGAAGCAGAAGAAAGAGAAGGAGAAGGTGAAGTCTGGAGGGTGAATCAGAAGAAGTAGAAGAAGGAGAAGGAGAAGGTGAAGTCTGGAGGGTGAATCAGAAGAAGCAGAAGAAGGAGAAGGAGAAGGTGAAGTCAGGAGGGTGAATCAGAAGAAGTAGAAGAAGGAGAAGGAGAAGGTGAAGTCAGGAGGGTGAATCAGAAGAAGCAGAAGAAGGAGAAGGAGAAGATGAAGTCTGGAGGGTGAATCAGAAGAAGTAGAAGAAGGAGAAGGAGAAGGTGAAGTCTGGAGGGTGAATCAGAAGAAGTAGAAGAAGGAGAAGGAGAAGGTGAAGTCTGGAGGGTGAATCAGAAGAAGCAGAAGAAGGAGAAGGAGAAGGTGAAGTCTGGAGGGTGAATCAGAAGAAGCAGAAGAAGGAGAAGGAGAAGATGAAGTCTGGAGGGTGAATCAGAAGAAGTAGAAGAAGGAGAAGGAGAAGGTGAGGTCTGGAGGGTGAATCAGAAGAAGCAGAAGAAGGAGAAGGAGAAGGTGAAGTCTGGAGGGTGAATCAGAAGAAGCAGAAGAAGGAGAAGGAGAAGGTGAAGTCTGGAGGGTGAATCAGAAGAAGCAGAAGAAGGAGAAGGAGAAGGTGAAGTCAGGAGGGTGAATCAGAAGAAGCAGAAGAAGGAGAAGGAGAAGGTGAAGTTAGGAGGGTGAATCAGAAGAAGCAGAAGAAGGAGAAGGAGCAGGTGATGTCAGGGGGATGAAGCAGAAGAAGTAGAAGAAGGAGAAGGAGAAGGTGAAGTCAGGACGGTGAAGCAGATGAAACAGAAGAAGGAGAAGGAGAAGGTGAAGTCTGGAGGGCGAATCAGAAGAAGTAGAAGAAGGAAAAGGAGAAGGTCAAGTCTGGAGGGTGAATCAGAAGAAGTAGAAGAAGGAGAAGGAGAAGGTGAAGTCTGGAGGGTGAAGCAGAAGAAGTAGAAGAAGGAGAAGGAGAAGGTGAAGTCAGGAGGGTGAATCAGAAGAAGTAGAAGAAGGAGAAGGAGAAGGTGAAGTCAGGAGGGTGAATCAGAAGAAGCAGAAGAAGGAGAAGGAGAAGGTGAAGTCTGGAGGGTGAATCAGAAGAATCAGAAGAAGGAGAAGGAGAAGGTGAAGTCAGGAGGGTGAATCAGAAGAAGTAGAAGAAGGAGAAGGAGAAGGTGAAGTCAGGAGGGTGAATCAGAAGAAGTAGAAGAAGGAGAAGGAGAAGGTGAAGTCTGGAGGGTGAAGCAGAAGAAGTAGAAGAAGGAGAAGGAGAAGGTGAAGTCAGGAGGGTGAATCAGAAGAAGTAGAAGAAGGAGAAGGAGAAGGTGAAGTCAGGAGGGTGAATCAGAAGAAGCAGAAGAAGGAGAAGGAGAAGGTGAAGTCTGGAGGGTGAATCAGAAGAATCAGAAGAAGGAGAAGGAGAAGGTGAAGTCTGGAGGGTGAATCAGAAGAAGCAGAAGAAGGAGAAGGAGAAGGTGAAGTCTGGAGGGTGAATCAGAAGAAGCAGAAGAAGGAGAAGGAGAAGGTGAAGTCTGCAGGGTGAATCAGAAGAAGCAGAAGAAGGAGAAGGAGAAGGTTAAGACTGGTGGGTGAATCAGAAGAAGCAGAATAAGGAGAAGGAGAAGGTGAAGTCTGGAGGGTGAATCAGAAGAAGCAGAAGAAGGAGAAGGAGAAGGTGAAGTCTGGAGGGTGAATCAGAAGAAGGAGAAGGAGAAGTTGAATTCTGGAGGGTGAAGCAGAAGAATTAGAAGATGGAGAAGGAGAAGGTGAAGTCAGGAGGGTGAATCAGAAGAAGTAGAAGAAGGAGAAGGAGAAGGTGAAGTCAGGAGGGTGAATCGGAAGAAGCAGAAGATGGAGAAGGAGAAGGTGAAGTCTGGAGGGTGAATCAGAAGAATCAGAAGAAGGAGAAGGAGAAGGTGAAGTCTGGAGGGTGAATCAGAAGAAGCAGAAGAAGGAGAAGGAGAAGGTGAAGTCTGGAGGGTGAATCAGAAGAAGCAGAGGAAGGAGAAGGAGAAGGTGAAGTCTGGAGGGCGTATCAGAAGAAGCAGAATAAGGAGAAGGAGAAGGTGAAGTCTGGAGGGTGAATCAGAAGAAGCAGAATAAGGAGAAGGAGAAGGTGAAGTCTGGAGGGTGAATCAGAAGAAGCAGAAGAAGGAGAAGGAGAAGGTGAAGTCTGGAGGGTGAATCAGAAGAAGTAGAAGAAGGAGAAGGAGAAGGTGAAGTTTGGAGGGTGAAGCAGAAGAAGTAGAAGAAGGAGAAGGAGAAGGTGAAGTCAGGTGGGTGAATCAGAAGAAGTAGAAGAAGGAGAAGGAGAAGGTGAAGTCAGGAGGGTGAATCAGAAGAAGCAGAAGAAGGAGAAGGAGAAGGTGAAGTCTGGAGGGTGAATCAGAAGAATCAGAAGAAGGAGAAGGAGAAGGTGAAGTCTGGAGGGTGCATCAGAAGAAGCAGAAGAAAGAGAAGGAGAAGGTGAAGTCTGGAGGGTGAAGCAGAAGAAACAGAAGAAGGAGAAGGAGAAGGTGAAGACTGGAGGGTGAATCAGAAGAAGTAGAAGAAGGAGAAGGAGAAGGTGAAGTCTGGAGGGTGAATCAGAAGAAGTAGAAGAAGGAGAAGGAGAAGGTGAAGTCTGGAGGGTGAATCAGAAGAAGCAGAAGAAGGAGAAGGAGAAGGTGAAGTCTGGAGGGTGAATCAGAAGAAGCAGAAGAAGGAGAAGGAGAAGATGAAGTCTGGAGGGTGAATCAGAAGAAGTAGAAGAAGGAGAAGGAGAAGGTGAAGTCTGGAGGGTGAATCAGAAGTAGTAGAAGAAGGAGACGGAGAAGGTGAAGTCTGGAGGGTGAATCAGAAGAAACAGAAGAAGGAGAAGGAGAAGGTGAAGTCTGGAGGGTGAATCAGAAGAAGTAGAAGAAGGAGAAGGAGAAGGTGTAGTCTGGAGGGTGAATCAGAAGAAGTAGACGAAGGAGAAGGAGAAGGTGAAGTCTGGAGGGTGAATCAGAAGAAGCAGAAGAAGGAGATGGAGAAGGTGAAGTCTGGAGGGTGAATCAGAAGAAGTAGAAGAAGGAGAAGGAGAAGGTGAAGTCTGGAGGGTGAATCAGAAGAAGCTGAAGAAGGAGAAGGAGAAGGTGAAGTCTGGAGGGTGAATCAGAAGAAGCAGAAGAAGGAGAAGGAGAAGGTGAAGTCTGGAGGGTGATTCAGAAGAAGCAGAATAAGGAGAAGGAGAAGGTGAAGTCTGGAGGGTGAATCAGAAGAAGCAGAAGAAGGAGAAGGAGAAGGTGAAGTCTGGAGGGTGAATCAGAAGAAGTAGAAGAAGGAGAAGGAGAAGGTGAAGTCTGGAGGGTGAATCAGAAGAAGTAGAAGAAGGAGAAGGAGAAGGTGAAGTTTGGAGGGTGAATCAGAAGAAGTCGAAGAAGGAGAAGGAGAAGCTGAAGTCTGGAGGGTGAAGCAGAAGAAGTAGAAGAAGGAGAAGGAGAAGGTGAAGTCAGGAGGGTGAATCAGAAGATGTAGAAGAAGGAGAAGGAGAAGGTGAAGTCAGGAGGGTGAATCAGAAGAAGCAGAAGAAGGAGAAGGAGAAGGTGAAGTCTGGAGGGTGAATCAGAAGAATCAGAAGAAGGAGAAGGAGAAGGTGAAGTCTGGAGGGTGAATCAGAAGAAGCAGAAGAAAGAGAAAAAGAAGGTGAAGTCTGGAGGGTGAATCAGAAGAAGTAGAAGAAGGAGAAGGAGAAGGTGAAGTCTGGAGGGTGAATCAGAAGAAGCAGAAGAAGGAGAAGGAGAAGGTGAAGTCAGGAGGGTGAATCAGAAGAAGTAGAAGAAGGAGAAGGAGAAGGTGAAGTCAGGAGGGTGAATCAGAAGAAGCAGAAGAAGGAGAAGGAGAAGATGAAGTCTGGAGGGTGAATCAGAAGAAGTAGAAGAAGGAGAAGGAGAAGGTGAAGTCTGGAGGGTGAATCAGAAGAAGTAGAAGAAGGAGAAGGAGAAGGTGAAGTCTGGAGGGTGAATCAGAAGAAGCAGAAGAAGGAGAAGGAGAAGGTGAAGTCTGGAGGGTGAATCAGAAGAAGCAGAAGAAGGAGAAGGAGAAGATGAAGTCTGGAGGGTGAATCAGAAGAAGTAGAAGAAGGAGAAGGAGAAGGTGAGGTCTGGAGGGTGAATCAGAAGAAGCAGAAGAAGGAGAAGGAGAAGGTGAAGTCTGGAGGGTGAATCAGAAGAAGCAGAAGAAGGAGAAGGAGAGGTGAAGTCTGGAGGGTGAATCAGAAGAATAGAAGAAGGAGAAGGAGAAGGTGAAGTCTGGAGGGTGAATCAGAAGAAGTAGAAGAAGGAGAAGAGAAGGTGTAGTCTGGAGGGTGAATCAGAAGAAGCAGAAGAAGGAGAAGGAGAAGGTGAAGTCAGGAGGTTGAATCAGAAGAAGCAGAAGAAGGAGAAGGAGAAGGTGAAGTTAGTAGGGTGAATCAGAAGAAGCAGAAGAAGGAGAAGGAGCAGGTGATGTCAGGGGGATGAAGCAGAAGAAGTAGAAGAAGGAGAAGGAGAAGGTGAAGTCAGGACGGTGAAGCAGAAGAAACAGAAGAAGGAGAAGGAGAAGGTGAAGTCTGGAGGGTGAATCAGAAGAAGCAGAAGAAGGAAAAGGAGAAGGTCAAGTCTGGAGGGTGAATCAGAAGAAGTAGAAGAAGGAGAAGGAGAAGGTGAAGTCTGGAGGGTGAAGCAGAAGAAGTAGAAGAAGGAGAAGGAGAAGGTGAAGTCAGGAGGCGAATCAGAAGAAGTAGAAGAAGGAGAAGGTGAAGTCAGGAGGGTGAATCAGAAGAAGCAGAAGAAGGAGAAGGAGAAGGTGAAGTCTGGAGGGTGAATCAGAAGAATCAGAAGAAGGAGAAGGAGAAGGTGAAGTCTGGAGGGTGAATCAGAAGAAGCAGAATAAAGAGAAGGAGAAGGTGAAGTCTGGAGGGTGAATCAGAAGAAGTAGAAGAAGGAGAAGGAGAAGGTGAAGTCTGGAGGGTGAATCAGAAGAAGCAGAAGAAGGAGAAGGAGAAGGTGAAGTCTGGAGGGTGAATCAGAAGAAGCAGAAGAAGGAGAAGGAGAAGGTGAAGTATGCAGGGTGAATCAGAAGAAGTAGAAGAAGGAGAAGGAGAAGGTGAAGTCTGGAGGGTGAATCAGAAGAAGTAGAAGAAGGAGAAGGAGAAGCTAGCTGAAGTCTGGAGGGTGAATCAGAAGAAGCAGAATAAGGAGAAGGAGAAGGTGAAGTCTGGAGGGTGAATCAGAAGAAGTGGAAGAAGGAGAAGGAGAAGGTGAAGTCTGGAGGGTGAAGCAGAAGAAGTAGAAGAAGGAGAAGGAGAAGGTGAAGTCAGGTGGGTGAATCAGAAGAAGTAGAAGAAGGAGAAGGAGAAGATGAAGTCAGGAGGGTGAATCAGAAGAAGCAGAAGAAGGAGAAGGAGAAGGTGAAGTCTGGAGGGTGAATCAGAAGAATCAGAAGAAGGAGAAGGAGAAGGTGAAGTCTGGAGGGTGAATCAGAAGAAGCAGAAGAAGGAGAAGGAGAAGGTGAAGTCAGGAGGGTGAATCAGAAGAAGTAGAAGAAGGAGAAGGAGAAGGTGAAGTCAGGAGGGTGAATCAGAAGAAGCAGAAGAAGGAGAAGGAGAAGATGAAGTCTGGAGGGTGAATCAGAAGAAGTAGAAGAAGGAGAAGGAGAAGGTGAAGTCTGGAGGGTGAATCAGAAGAAGTAGAAGAAGGAGAAGGAGAAGGTGAAGTCTGGAGGGTGAATCAGAAGAAGCAGAAGAAGGAGAAGGAGAAGGTGAAGTCTGGAGGGTGAATCAGAAGAAGCAGAAGAAGGAGAAGGAGAAGATGAAGTCTGGAGGGTGAATCAGAAGAAGTAGAAGAAGGAGAAGGAGAAGGTGAGGTCTGGAGGGTGAATCAGAAGAAGCAGAAGAAGGAGAAGGAGAAGGTGAAGTCTGGAGGGTGAATCAGAAGAAGCAGAAAAAGGAGAAGGAGAAGGTGAAGTCTGGAGGGTGAATCAGAAGAAATAGAAGAAGGAGAAGGAGAAGGTGAAGTCTGGAGGGTGAATCAGAAGAAGCAGAAGAAGGAGAAGGAGAAGGTGAAGTCAGGAGGGTGAATCAGAAGAAGCAGAAGAAGGAGAAGGAGAAGGTGAAGTTAGGAGGGTGAATCAGAAGAAGCAGAAGAAGGAGAAGGAGCAGGTGATGTCAGGGGGATGAAGCAGAAGAAGTAGAAGAAGGAGAAGGAGAAGGTGAAGTCAGGACGGTGAAGCAGATGAAACAGAAGAAGGAGAAGGAGAAGGTGAAGTCTGGAGGGCGAATCAGAAGAAGTAGAAGAAGGAAAAGGAGAAGGTCAAGTCTGGAGGGTGAATCAGAAGAAGTAGAAGAAGGAGAAGGAGAAGGTGAAGTCTGGAGGGTGAAGCAGAAGAAGTAGAAGAAGGAGAAGGAGAAGGTGAAGTCTGGAGGGTGAATCAGAAGAAGCAGAAGAAGGAGAAGGAGAAGGTGAAGTCTGGAGGGTGAATCAGAAGAAGCAGAAGAAGGAGAAGGAGAAGGTGAAGTCTGCAGGGTGAATCAGAAGAAGCAGAAGAAGGAGAAGGAGAAGGTTAAGACTGGTGGGTGAATCAGAAGAAGCAGAATAAGGAGAAGGAGAAGGTGAAGTCTGGAGGGTGAATCAGAAGAAGCAGAAGAAGGAGAAGGAGAAGGTGAAGTCTGGAGGGTGAATCAGAAGAAGTAGAAGAAGGAGAAGGAGAAGTTGAAGTCTGGAGGGTGAAGCAGAAGAATTAGAAGATGGAGAAGGAGAAGGTGAAGTCAGGAGGGTGAATCAGAAGAAGTAGAAGAAGGAGAAGGAGAAGGTGAAGTCAGGAGGGTGAATCGGAAGAAGCAGAAGATGGAGAAGGAGAAGGTGAAGTCTGGAGGGTGAATCAGAAGAATCAGAAGAAGGAGAAGGAGAAGGTGAAGTCTGGAGGGTGAATCAGAAGAAGCAGAAGAAGGAGAAGGAGAAGGTGAAGTCTGGAGGGTGAATCAGAAGAAGCAGAGGAAGGAGAAGGAGAAGGTGAAGTCTGGAGGGTGAATCAGAAGAAGCAGAATAAGGAGAAGGAGAAGGTGAAGTCTGGAGGGTGAATCAGAAGAAGCAGAATAAGGAGAAGGAGAAGGTGAAGTCTGGAGGGTGAATCAGAAGAAGCAGAAGAAGGAGAAGGAGAAGGTGAAGTCTGGAGGGTGAATCAGAAGAAGTAGAAGAAGGAGAAGGAGAAGGTGAAGTTTGGAGGGTGAAGCAGAAGAAGTAGAAGAAGGAGAAGGAGAAGGTGAAGTCAGGTGGGTGAATCAGAAGAAGTAGAAGAAGGAGAAGGAGAAGGTGAAGTCAGGAGGGTGAATCAGAAGAAGCAGAAGAAGGAGAAGGAGAAGGTGAAGTCTGGAGGGTGAATCAGAAGAATCAGAAGAAGGAGAAGGAGAAGGTGAAGTCTGGAGGGTGAATCAGAAGAAGCAGAAGAAAGAGAAGGAGAAGGTGAAGTCTGGAGGGTGAAGCAGAAGAAAGAGAAGAATGAGAAGGAGAAGGTGAAGACTGGAGGGTGAATCAGAAGAAGTAGAAGAAGGAGAAGGAGAAGGTGAAGTCTGGAGGGTGAATCAGAAGAAGTAGAAGAAGGAGAAGGAGAAGGTGAAGTCTGGAGGGTGAATCAGAAGAAGCAGAAGAAGGAGAAGGAGAAGGTGAAGTCTGGAGGGTGAATCAGAAGAAGCAGAAGAAGGAGAAGGAGAAGATGAAGTCTGGAGGGTGAATCAGAAGAAGTAGAAGAAGGAGAAGGAGAAGGTGAAGTCTGGAGGGTGAATCAGAAGTAGTAGAAGAAGGAGACGGAGAAGGTGAAGTCTGGAGGGTGAATCAGAAGAAACAGAAGAAGGAGAAGGAGAAGGTGAAGTCTGGAGGGTGAATCAGAAGAAGTAGAAGAAGGAGAAGGAGAAGGTGTAGTCTGGAGGGTGAATCAGAAGAAGTAGACGAAGGAGAAGGAGAAGGTGAAGTCTGGAGGGTGAATCAGAAGAAGCAGAAGAAGGAGATGGAGAAGGTGAAGTCTGGAGGGTGAATCAGAAGAAGTAGAAGAAGGAGAAGGAGAAGGTGAAGTCTGGAGGGTGAATCAGAAGAAGCAGAAGAAGGAGAAGGAGAAGGTGAAGTCTGGAGGGTGAATCAGAAGAAGCAGAAGAAGGAGAATGAGAAGGTGAAGTCTGGAGGGTGATTCAGAAGAAGCAGAATAAGGAGAAGGAGAAGGTGAAGTCTGGAGGGTGAATCAGAAGAAGCAGGAGAAGGAGAAGGAGAAGGTGAAGTCTGGAGGGTGAATCAGAAGAAGTAGAAGAAGGAGAAGGAGAAGGTGAAGTCTGGAGGGTGAATCAGAAGAAGTAGAAGAAGGAGAAGGAGAAGGTGAAGTTTGGAGGGTGAATCAGAAGAAGTCGAAGAAGGAGAAGGAGAAGCTGAAGTCTGGAGGGTGAAGCAGAAGAAGTAGAAGAAGGAGAAGGAGAAGGTGAAGTCAGGAGGGTGAATCAGAAGATGTAGAAGAAGGAGAAGGAGAAGGTGAAGTCAGGAGGGTGAATCAGAAGAAGCAGAAGAAGGAGAAGGAGAAGGTGAAGTCTGGAGGGTGAATCAGAAGAATCAGAAGAAGGAGAAGGAGAAGGTGAAGTCTGGAGGGTGAATCAGAAGAAGCAGAAGAAAGAGAAGGAGAAGGTGAAGTCTGGAGGGTGAATCAGAAGAAGTAGAAGAAGGAGAAGGAGAAGGTGAAGTCTGGAGGGTGAATCAGAAGAAGCAGAAGAAGGAGAAGGAGAAGGTGAAGTCAGGAGGGTGAATCAGAAGAAGTAGAAGAAGGAGAAGGAGAAGGTGAAGTCAGGAGGGTGAATCAGAAGAAGCAGAAGAAGGAGAAGGAGAAGATGAAGTCTGGAGGGTGAATCAGAAGAAGTAGAAGAAGGAGAAGGAGAAGGTGAAGTCTGGAGGGTGAATCAGAAGAAGTAGAAGAAGGAGAAGGAGAAGGTGAAGTCTGGAGGGTGAATCAGAAGAAGCAGAAGAAGGAGAAGGAGAAGGTGAAGTCTGGAGGGTGAATCAGAAGAAGCAGAAGAAGGAGAAGGAGAAGATGAAGTCTGGAGGGTGAATCAGAAGAAGTAGAAGAAGGAGAAGGAGAAGGTGAGGTCTGGAGGGTGAATCAGAAGAAGCAGAAGAAGGAGAAGGAGAAGGTGAAGTCTGGAGGGTGAATCAGAAGAAGCAGAAGAAGGAGAAGGAGAAGGTGAAGTCTGGAGGGTGAATCAGAAGAAGCAGAAGAAGGAGAAGGAGAAGGTGAAGTCTGGAGGGTGAATCAGAAGAAGCAGAAGAAGGAGAAGGAGAAGGTGAAGTCAGGAGGGTGAATCAGAAGAAGCAGAAGAAGGAGAAGGAGAAGGTGAAGTCTGGAGGGTGCATCAGAAGAAGCAGAAGAAGGAGAAGGAGAAGGTGAAGTCTGGAGGGTGAATCAGAAGAAGCAGAAGATGGAGAAGGAGAAGGTGAAGTATGCAGGGTGAATCAGAAGAAGTAGAAGAAGGAGAAGGAGAAGGTGAAGTCTGGAGGGTGAATCAGAAGAAGTAGAAGAAGGAGAAGGAGAAGCTGAAGTCTGGAGGGTGAATCAGAAGAAGCAGAATAAGGAGAAGGAGAAGGTGAAGTCTGGAGGGTGAATCAGAAGAAGTGGAAGAAGGAGAAGGAGAAGGTGAAGTCTGGAGGGTGAAGCAGAAGAAGTAGAAGAAGGAGAAGGAGAAGGTGAAGTCAGGTGGGTGAATCAGAAGAAGTAGAAGAAGGAGAAGGAGAAGATGAAGTCAGGAGGGTGAATCAGAAGAAGCAGAAGAAGGAGAAGGAGAAGGTGAAGTCTGGAGGGTGAATCAGAAGAATCAGAAGAAGGAGAAGGAGAAGGTGAAGTCTGGAGGGTGAATCAGAAGAAGCAGAAGAAAGAGAAGGAGAAGGTGAAGTCTGGAGGGTGAAGCAGAAGAAACAGAAGAAGGAGAAGGAGAAGGTGAAGTCTGGAGGGTGAATCAGAAGAAGTAGAAGAAGGAGAAGGAGAAGGTGAAGTCTGGAGGGTGAATCAGAAGATGTAGAAGAAGGAGAAGGAGAAGGTGAAGTCAGGAGGGTGAATCTGAAGAAGCAGAAGAAGGAGAAGGAGAAGGTGAAGTCTGGAGGGTGAATCAGAAGAATCAGAAGAAGGAGAAGGAGAAGGAGAAGTCTGGAGGGTGAATCAGAAGAATCAGAAGAAGGAGAAGGAGAAGGTGAAGTCTGGAGGGTGAATCAGAAGAAGCAGAAGAAAGAGAAGGAGAAGGTGAAGTCTGGAGGGTGAATCAGAAGAAGTAGAAGAAGGAGAAGGAGAAGGTGAAGTCTGGAGGGTGAATCAGAAGAAGCAGAAGAAGGAGAAGGAGAAGGTGAAGTCAGGAGGGTGAATCAGAAGAAGTAGAAGAAGGAGAAGGAGAAGGTGAAGTCAGGAGGGTGAATCAGAAGAAGCAGAAGAAGGAGAAGGAGAAGATGAAGTCTGGAGGGTGAATCAGAAGAAGTAGAAGAAGGAGAAGGAGAAGGTGAAGTCTGGAGGGTGAATCAGAAGAAGTAGAAGAAGGAGAAGGAGAAGGTGAAGTCTGGAGGGTGAATCAGAAGAAGCAGAAGAAGGAGAAGGAGAAGGTGAAGTCTGGAGGGTGAATCAGAAGAAGCAGAAGAAGGAGAAGGAGAAGATGAAGTCTGGAGGGTGAATCAGAAGAAGTAGAAGAAGGAGAAGGAGAAGGTGAGGTCTGGAGGGTGAATCAGAAGAAGCAGAAGAAGGAGAAGGAGAAGGTGAAGTCTGGAGGGTGAATCAGAAGAAGCAGAAGAAGGAGAAGGAGAAGGTGAAGTCTGGAGGGTGAATCAGAAGAAGTAGAAGAAGGAGAAGGAGAAGGTGAAGTTTGGAGGGTGAAGCAGAAGAAGTAGAAGAAGGAGAAGGAGAAGGTGAAGTCAGGTGGGTGAAACAGAAGAAGTAGAAGAAGGAGAAGGAGAAGGTGAAGTCAGGAGGGTGAATCAGAAGAAGCAGAAGAAGGAGAAGGAGAAGGTGAAGTCTGGAGGGTGAATCAGAAGAATCAGAAGAAGGAGAAGGAGAAGGTGAAGTCTGGAGGGTGAATCAGAAGAAGCAGAAGAAAGAGAAGGAGAAGGTGAAGTCTGGAGGGTGAAGCAGAAGAAACAGAAGAAGGAGAAGGAGAAGGTGAAGACTGGAGGGTGAATCAGAAGAAGTAGAAGAAGGAGAAGGAGAAGGTGAAGTCTGGAGGGTGAATCAGAAGAAGTAGAAGAAGGAGAAGGAGAAGGTGAAGTCTGGAGGGTGAATCAGAAGAAGCAGAAGAAGGAGAAGGAGAAGGTGAAGTCTGGAGGGTGAATCAGAAGAAGCAGAAGAAGGAGAAGGAGAAGATGAAGTCTGGAGGGTGAATCAGAAGAAGTAGAAGAAGGAGAAGGAGAAGGTGAAGTCTGGAGGGTGAATCAGAAGTAGTAGAAGAAGGAGACGGAGAAGGTGAAGTCTGGAGGGTGAATCAGAAGAAACAGAAGAAGGAGAAGGAGAAGGTGAAGTCTGGAGGGTGAATCAGAAGAAGTAGAAGAAGGAGAAGGAGAAGGTGTAGTCTGGAGGGTGAATCAGAAGAAGTAGACGAAGGAGAAGGAGAAGGTGAAGTCTGGAGGGTGAATCAGAAGAAGCAGAAGAAGGAGATGGAGAAGGTGAAGTCTGGAGGGTGAATCAGAAGAAGTAGAAGAAGGAGAAGGAGAAGGTGAAGTCTGGAGGGTGAATCAGAAGAAGCAGAAGAAGGAGAAGGAGAAGGTGAAGTCTGGAGGGTGAATCAGAAGAAGCAGAAGAAGGAGAATGAGAAGGTGAAGTCTGGAGGGTGATTCAGAAGAAGCAGAATAAGGAGAAGGAGAAGGTGAAGTCTGGAGGGTGAATCAGAAGAAGCAGAAGAAGGAGAAGGAGAAGGTGAAGTCTGGAGGGTGAATCAGAAGAAGTAGAAGAAGGAGAAGGAGAAGGTGAAGTCTGGAGGGTGAATCAGAAGAAGTAGAAGAAGGAGAAGGAGAAGGTGAAGTTTGGAGGGTGAATCAGAAGAAGTTGAAGAAGGAGAAGGAGAAGCTGAAGTCTGGAGGGTGAAGCAGAAGAAGTAGAAGAAGGAGAAGGAGAAGGTGAAGTCAGGAGGGTGAATCAGAAGATGTAGAAGAAGGAGAAGGAGAAGGTGAAGTCAGGAGGGTGAATCAGAAGAAGCAGAAGAAGGAGAAGGAGAAGGTGAAGTCTGGAGGGTGAATCAGAAGAATCAGAAGAAGGAGAAGGAGAAGGTGAAGTCTGGAGGGTGAATCAGAAGAAGCAGAAGAAAGAGAAGGAGAAGGTGAAGTCTGGAGGGTGAATCAGAAGAAGTAGAAGAAGGAGAAGGAGAAGGTGAAGTCTGGAGGGTGAATCAGAAGAAGCAGAAGAAGGAGAAGGAGAAGGTGAAGTCAGGAGGGTGAATCAGAAGAAGTAGAAGAAGGAGAAGGAGAAGGTGAAGTCAGGAGGGTGAATCAGAAGAAGCAGAAGAAGGAGAAGGAGAAGATGAAGTCTGGAGGGTGAATCAGAAGAAGTAGAAGAAGGAGAAGGAGAAGGTGAAGTCTGGAGGGTGAATCAGAAGAAGTAGAAGAAGGAGAAGGAGAAGGTGAAGTCTGGAGGGTGAATCAGAAGAAGCAGAAGAAGGAGAAGGAGAAGGTGAAGTCTGGAGGGTGAATCAGAAGAAGCAGAAGAAGGAGAAGGAGAAGATGAAGTCTGGAGGGTGAATCAGAAGAAGTAGAAGAAGGAGAAGGAGAAGGTGAGGTCTGGAGGGTGAATCAGAAGAAGCAGAAGAATGAGAAGGAGAAGGTGAAGTCTGGAGGGTGAATCAGAAGAAGCAGAAGAAGGAGAAGGAGAAGGTGAAGTCTGGAGGGTGAATCAGAAGAAGCAGAAGAAGGAGAAGGAGAAGGTGAAGTCAGGAGGGTGAATCAGAAGAAGCAGAAGAAGGAGAAGGAGAAGGTGAAGTCTGGAGGGTGAATCAGAAGAAGCAGAAGAAGGAGAAGGAGAAGGTGAAGTCTGGAGGGTGAATCAGAAGAAGCAGAAGAAGGAGAAGGAGAAGGTGAAGTATGCAGGGTGAATCAGAAGAAGTAGAAGAAGGAGAAGGAGAAGGTGAAGTCTGGAGGGTGAATCAGAAGAAGTAGAAGAAGGAGAAGGAGAAGCTGAAGTCTGGAGGGTGAATCAGAAGAAGCAGAATAAGGAGAAGGAGAAGGTGAAGTCTGGAGGGTGAATCAGAAGAATTGGAAGAAGGAGAAGGAGAAGGTGAAGTCTGGAGGGTGAAGCAGAAGAAGTAGAAGAAGGAGAAGGAGAAGGTGAAGTCAGGTGGGTGAATCAGAAGAAGTAGAAGAAGGAGAAGGAGAAGATGAAGTCAGGAGGGTGAATCAGAAGAAGCAGAAGAAGGAGAAGGAGAAGGTGAAGTCTGGAGGGTGAATCAGAAGAATCAGAAGAAGGAGAAGGAGAAGGTGAAGTCTGGAGGGTGAATCAGAAGAAGCAGAAGAAAGAGAAGGAGAAGGTGAAGTCTGGAGGGTGAATCAGAAGAAGTAGAAGAAGGAGAAGGAGAAGGTGAAGTCTGGAGGGTGAATCAGAAGATGTAGAAGAAGGAGAAGGAGAAGGTGAAGTCAGGAGGGTGAATCTGAAGAAGCAGAAGAAGGAGAAGGAGAAGGTGAAGTCTGGAGGGTGAATCAGAAGAATCAGAAGAAGGAGAAGGAGAAGGTGAAGTCTGGAGGGTGAATCAGAAGAATCAGAAGAAGCAGAAGGAGAAGGTGAAGTCTGGAGGGTGAATCAGAAGAAGCAGAAGAAAGAGAAGGAGAAGGTGAAGTCTGGAGGGTGAATCAGAAGAAGTAGAAGAAGGAGAAGGAGAAGGTGAAGTCTGGAGGGTGAATCAGAAGAAGCAGAAGAAGGAGAAGGAGAAGGTGAAGTCAGGAGGGTGAATCAGAAGAAGTAGAAGAAGGAGAAGGAGAAGGTGAAGTCAGGAGGGTGAATCAGAAGAAGCAGAAGAAGGAGAAGGAGAAGATGAAGTCTGGAGGGTGAATCAGAAGAAGTAGAAGAAGGAGAAGGAGAAGGTGAAGTCTGGAGGGTGAATCAGAAGAAGTAGAAGAAGGAGAAGGAGAAGGTGAAGTCTGGAGGGTGAATCAGAAGAAGCAGAAGAAGGAGAAGGAGAAGGTGAAGTCTGGAGGGTGAATCAGAAGAAGCAGAAGAAGGAGAAGGAGAAGATGAAGTCTGGAGGGTGAATCAGAAGAAGTAGAAGAAGGAGAAGGAGAAGGTGAGGTCTGGAGGGTGAATCAGAAGAAGCAGAAGAAGGAGAAGGAGAAGGTGAAGTCTGGAGGGTGAATCAGAAGAAGCAGAAGAAGGAGAAGGAGAAGGTGAAGTCTGGAGGGTGAATCAGAAGAAATAGAAGAAGGAGAAGGAGAAGGTGAAGTCTGGAGGGTGAATCAGAAGAAGTAGAAGAAGGAGAAGGAGAAGGTGTAGTCTGGAGGGTGAATCAGAAGAAGCAGAAGAAGGAGAAGGAGAAGGTGAAGTCTGGAGGGTGAATCAGAAGAAGCAGAAGAAGGAGAAGGAGAAGGTGAAGTCTGGAGGGTGAATCAGAAGAAGCAGAAGAAGGAGAAGGAGAAGGTGAAGTCAGGAGGGTGAATCAGAAGAAGTAGAAGAAGGAGAAGGAGAAGGTGAAGTCTGGAGGGTGAAGCAGAAGAAGTAGAAGAAGGAGAAGGAGAAGGTGAAGTCAGGAGGGTGAATCAGAAGAAGTAGAAGAAGGAGAAGGAGAAGGTGAAGTCAGGAGGGTGAATCAGAAGAAGCAGAAGAAGGAGAAGGAGAAGGTGAAGTCTGGAGGGTGAATCAGAAGAATCAGAAGAAGGAGAAGGAGAAGGTGAAGTCTGGAGGGTGAATCAGAAGAAGCAGAAGAAAGAGAAGGAGAAGGTGAAGTCTGGAGGGTGAATCAGAAGAAGTAGAAGAAGGAGAAGGAGAAGGTGAAGTCTGGAGGGTGAATCAGAAGAAGCAGAAGAAGGAGAAGGAGAAGGTGAAGTCTGGAGGGTGAATCAGAAGAAGCAGAAGAAGGAGAAGGAGAAGGTGAAGTATGCAGGGTGAATCAGAAGAAGTAGAAGAAGGAGAAGGAGAAGGTGAAGTCTGGAGGGTGAATCAGAAGAAGTAGAAGAAGGAGAAGGAGAAGCTGAAGTCTGGAGGGTGAATCAGAAGAAGCAGAATAAGGAGAAGGAGAAGTTGAAGTCTGGAGGGTGAATCAGAAGAAGCAGAAGAAGGAGAAGGAGAAGGTGAAGTCTGGAGGGTGAATCAGAAGAAGTGGAAGAAGGAGAAGGAGAAGGTGAAGTCTGGAGGGTGAAGCAGAAGAAGTAGAAGAAGGAGAAGGAGAAGGTGAAGTCAGGTGGGTGAATCAGAAGAAGTAGAAGAAGGAGAAGGAGAAGATGAAGTCAGGAGGGTGAATCAGAAGAAGCAGAAGAAGGAGAAGGAGAAGGTGAAGTCTGGAGGGTGAATCAGAAGAATCAGAAGAAGGAGAAGGAGAAGGTGAAGTCTGGAGGGTGAATCAGAAGAATCAGAAGAAGGAGAAGGAGAAGGTGAAGTCTGGAGGGTGAATCAGAAGAAGCAGAAGAAAAGAGAAGGAGAAGGTGAAGTCTGGAGGGTGAATCAGAAGAAGTAGAAGAAGGAGAAGGAGAAGGTGAAGTCTGGAGGGTGAATCAGAAGAAGCAGAAGAAGGAGAAGGAGAAGGTGAAGTCTGGAGGGTGAATCAGAAGAAGCAGAAGAAGGAGAAGGAGAAGGTGAAGTATGCAGGGTGAATCAGAAGAAGTAGAAGAAGGAGAAGGAGAAGGTGAAGTCTGGAGGGTGAATCAGAAGAAGTAGAAGAAGGAGAAGGAGAAGCTGAAGTCTGGAGGGTGAATCAGAAGAAGCAGAATAAGGAGAAGGAGAAGTTGAAGTCTGGAGGGTGAATCAGAAGAAGCAGAAGAAGGAGAAGGAGAAGGTGAAGTCTGGAGGGTGAATCAGAAGAAGTGGAAGAAGGAGAAGGAGAAGGTGAAGTCTGGAGGGTGAAGCAGAAGAAGTAGAAGAAGGAGAAGGAGAAGGTGAAGTCAGGTGGGGTGAATCAGAAGAAGTAGAAGAAGGAGAAGGAGAAGATGAAGTCAGGAGGGTGAATCAGAAGAAGCAGAAGAAGGAGAAGGAGAAGGTGAAGTCTGGAGGGTGAATCAGAAGAATCAGAAGAAGGAGAAGGAGAAGGTGAAGTCTGGAGGGTGAATCAGAAGAAGCAGAAGAAAGAGAAGGAGAAGGTGAAGTCTGGAGGGTGAAGCAGAAGAAACAGAAGAAGGAGAAGGAGAAGGTGAAGACTGGAGGGTGAATCACAAGAAGTAGAAGAAGGAGAAGGAGAAGGTGAAGTCTGGAGGGTGAATCAGAAGAAGTAGAAGAAGGAGAAGGAGAAGGTGAAGTCTGGAGGGTGAATCAGAAGAAGTAGAAGAAGGAGAAGGAGAAGGTGAAGTCTGGAGGGTGAATCAGAAGTAGTAGAAGAAGGAGAAGGAGAAGGTGAAGTCTGTAGGGTGAATCAGAAGAAACAGAAGAAGGAGAAGGAGAAGGTGAAGTCTGGAGGGTGAATCAGAAGAAGTAAAAGAAGGAGAAGGAGAAGGTGTAGTCTGGAGGGTGAATCAGAAGAAGTAGAAGAAGGAGAAGGAGAAGGTGAAGTCTGGAGGGTGAATCAGAAGAAGCAGAAGAAGGAGATGGAGAAGGTGAAGTCTGGAGAATGAATCAGAAGAAGTAGAAGAAGGAGAAGGAGAAGGTGAAGTCTGGAGGGTGAATCAGAAGAAGTAGAAGAAGGAGAAGGAGAAGGTGAAGTCTGGAGGGTGAATCAGAAGAAGTAGAAGAAGGAGAAGGAGAAGCTGAAGTCTGGAGGGTGAAGCAGAAGAAGTAGAAGAAGGAGAAGGAGAAGGTGAAGTCTGGAGGGTGAATCAGAAGAAGTAGAAGAAGGAGAAGGAGAAGCTGAAGTCTGGAGGGTGAATCAGAAGAAGCAGAATAAGGAGAAGGAGAAGTTGAAGTCTGGAGGGTGAATCAGAAGAAGCAGAAGAAGGAGAAGGAGAAGGTGAAGTCTGGAGGGTGAATCAGAAGAAGCGGAAGAAGGAGAAGGAGAAGGTGAAGTCTGGAGGGTGAAGCAGAAGAAGTAGAAGAAGGAGAAGGAGAAGGTGAAGTCAGGTGGGTGAATCAGAAGAAGTAGAAGAAGGAGAAGGAGAAGATGAAGTCAGGAGGGTGAATCAGAAGAAGCAGAAGAAGGAGAAGGAGAAGGTGAAGTCTGGAGGGTGAATCAGAAGAATCAGAAGAAGGAGAAGGAGAAGGTGAAGTCTGGAGGGTGAATCAGAAGAAGCAGAAGAAAGAGAAGGAGAAGGTGAAGTCTGGAGGGTGAAGCAGAAGAAACAGAAGAAGGAGAAGGTGAAGACTGGAGGGTGAATCACAAGAAGTAGAAGAAGGAGAAGGAGAAGGTGAAGTCTGGAGGGTGAATCAGAAGAAGTAGAAGAAGGAGAAGGAGAAGGTGAAGTCTGGAGGGTGAATCAGAAGAAGTAGAAGAAGGAGAAGGAGAAGGTGAAGTCTGGGGGGTGAATCAGAAGTAGTAGAAGAAGGAGAAGGTGAAGTCTGGAGGGTGAATCAGAAGAAACAGAAGAAGGAGAAGGAGAAGGTGAAGTCTGGAGGGTGAATCAGAAGAAGTAGAAGAAGGAGAAGGAGAAGGTGAAGTCTGGAGGGTGAATCAGAAAAAGTAGAAGAAGGAGAAGGAGAAGGTGAAGTCTGGAGGGTGAATCAGAAGAAGCAGAAGAAGGAGAAGGAGAAGGTGAAGTCTGGAGGGTGAATCAGAAGAAGCAGAAGAAGGAGAAGGAGAAGGTGAAGTCTGGAGGGTGATTCAGAAGAAGCAGAATAAGGAGAAGGAGAAGGTGAAGTCTGGAGGGTGAATCAGAAGAAGCAGAAGAAGGAGAAGGAGAAGGTGATGTCTGGAGGGTGAATCAGAAGAAGTAGAAGAAGGAGAAGGAGAAGGTGAAGTCTGGAGGGTGAATCAGAAGAAGTAGAAGAAGGAGAAGGAGAAGGTGAAGTCTGGAGGGTGAATCAGAAGAAGTAGAAGAAGGAGAAGGAGAAGCTGAAGTCTGGAGGGTGAAGCAGAAGAAGTAGAAGAAGGAGAAGGAGAAGGTGAAGTCAGGAGGGTGAATCAGAAGATGTAGAAGAAGGAGAAGGAGAAGGTGAAGTCAGGAGGGTGAATCAGAAGAAGCAGAAGAAGGAGAAGGAGAAGGTGAAGTCAGGAGGGTGAATCAGAAGAAGTAGAAGAAGGAGAAGGAGAAGGTGAAGTCAGGACGGTGAAGCAGATGAAACAGAAGAAGGAGAAGGAGAAGGTGAAGTCTGGAGGGTGAATCAGAAGAAGTATAAGAAGGAAAAGGAGAAGGTCAAGTCTGGAGGGTGAATCAGAAGAAGTAGAAGAAGGAAAAGGAGAAGGTGTAGTCTGGAGGGTGAAGCAGAAGAAGTAGAAGAAGGAGAAGGAGAAGGTGAAGTCAGGAGGGTGAATCAGAAGAAGTAGAAGAAGGAGAAGGAGAAGGTGAAGTCAGGAGGGTGAATCAGAAGAAGCAGAAGAAGGAGAAGGAGAAGGTGAAGTCTGGAGGGTGAATCAGAAGAATCAGAAGAAGGAGAAGGAGAAGGTGAAGTCTGGAGGGTGAATCAGAAGAAGCAGAAGAAAGAGAAGGAGAAGGTCAAGTCTGGAGGGTGAATCAGAAGAAGTAGAAGAAGGAGAAGGAGAAGGTGAACTCTGGAGGGTGAATCAGAAGAAGCAGAAGAAGGAGAAGGAGAAGGTGAAGTCTGGAGGGTGAATCAGAAGAAGCAGAAGAAGGAGAAGGAGAAGGTGAAGTCTGCAGGGTGAATCAGAAGAAGCAGAAGAAGGAGAAGGAGAAGGTTAAGACTGGTGGGTGAATCAGAAGAAGCAGAATAAGGAGAAGGAGAAGGTGAAGTCTGGAGGGTGAATCAGAAGAAGCAGAAGAAGGAGAAGGAGAAGGTGAAGTCTGGAGGGTGAATCAAAAGAAGTAGAAGAAGGAGAAGGAGAAGTTGAAGTCTGGAGGGTGAAGCAGAAGAATTAGAAGATGGAGAAGGAGAAGGTGAAGTCAGGAGGGTGAATCAGAAGAAGTAGAAGAAGGAGAAGGAGAAGGTGAAGTCAGGAGGGTGAATCGGAAGAAGCAGAAGATGGAGAAGCAGAAGGTGAAGTCTGGAGGGTGAATCAGAAGAATCAGAAGAAGGAGAAGCAGAAGGTGAAGTTAGGAGGGTGAATCAGAAGAAGCAGAAGAAGGAGAAGGAGCAGGTGATGTCAGGGGGATGAAGCAGAAGAAGTAGAAGAAGGAGAAGGAGAAGGTGAAGTCAGGACGGTGAAGCAGAAGAAACAGAAGAAGGAGAAGGAGAAGGTGAAGTCTGGAAGGTGAATCAGAAGAAGCAGAAGAAGGAAAAGGAGAAGGTCAAGTCTGGAGGGTGAATCAGAAGAAGTAGAAGAAGGAGAAGGAGAAGGTGAAGTCTGGAGGGTGAAGCAGAAGAAGTAGAAGAAGGAGAAGGAGAAGGTGAAGTCAGGAGGGTGAATCAGAAGAAGTAGAAGAAGGAGAAGGAGAAGGCGAAGTCAGGAGGGTGAATCAGAAGAAGCAGAAGAAGGAGAAGGAGAAGGTGAAGTCTGGAGGGTGAATCAGAAGAATCAGAAGAAGGAGAAGGAGAAGGTGAAGTCTGGAGGGTGAATCAGAAGAAGCAGAAGAAAGAGAAGGAGAAGGTTAAGTCTGGAGGGTGAATCAGAAGAAGTAGAAGAAGGAGAAGGAGAAGGTGAAGTCTGGAGGGTGAATCAGAAGAAGCAGAAGAAAGAGAAGGAGAAGGTGAAGTCTGGAGGGTGAAGCAGAAGAAACAGAAGAAGGAGAAGGAGAAGGTGAAGACTGGAGGGTGAATCACAAGAAGTAGAAGAAGGAGAAGGAGAAGGTGAAGTCTGGAGGGTGAATCAGAAGAAGTAGAAGAAGGAGAAGGAGAAGGTGAAGTCTGGAGGGTGAATCAGAAGAAGTAGAAGAAGGAGAAGGAGAAGGTGAAGTCTGGAGGGTGAATCAGAAGAATCAGAAGAAGGAGAAGGAGAAGGTGAAGTCTGGAGGGTGAATCAGAAGAAGCAGAAGAAAGAGAAGGAGAAGGTGAAGTCTGGAGGGTGAATCAGAAGAAGTAGAAGAAGGAGAAGGAGAAGGTGAAGTCTGGAGGGTGAATCAGAAGAAGCAGAAGAAGGAGAAGGAGAAGGTGAAGTTAGGAGGGTGAATCAGAAGAAGCAGAAGAAGGAGAAGGAGCAGGTGATGTCAGGGGGATGAAGCAGAAGAAGTAGAAGAAGGAGAAGGAGAAGGTGAAGTCAGGACGGTGAAGCAGAAGAAACAGAAGAAGGAGAAGGAGAAGGTGAAGTCTGGAAGGTGAATCAGAAGAAGCAGAAGAAGGAAAAGGAGAAGGTCAAGTCTGGAGGGTGAATCAGAAGAAGTAGAAGAAGGAGAAGGAGAAGGTGAAGTCTGGAGGGTGAAGCAGAAGAAGTAGAAGAAGGAGAAGGAGAAGGTGAAGTCAGGAGGGTGAATCAGAAGAAGTAGAAGAAGGAGAAGGAGAAGGCGAAGTCAGGAGGGTGAATCAGAAGAAGCAGAAGAAGGAGAAGGAGAAGGTGAAGTCTGGAGGGTGAATCAGAAGAATCAGAAGAAGGAGAAGGAGAAGGTGAAGTCTGGAGGGTGAATCAGAAGAAGCAGAAGAAAGAGAAGGAGAAGGTGAAGTCTGGAGGGTGAATCAGAAGAAGTAGAAGAAGGAGAAGGAGAAGGTGAAGTCTGGAGGGTGAATCAGAAGAAGCAGAAGAAAGAGAAGGAGAAGGTGAAGTCTGGAGGGTGAAGCAGAAGAAACAGAAGAAGGAGAAGGAGAAGGTGAAGACTGGAGGGTGAATCACAAGAAGTAGAAGAAGGAGAAGGAGAAGGTGAAGTCTGGAGGGTGAATCAGAAGAAGTAGAAGAAGGAGAAGGAGAAGGTGAAGTCTGGAGGGTGAATCAGAAGAAGTAGAAGAAGGAGAAGGAGAAGGTGAAGTCTGGAGGGTGAATCAGAAGAATCAGAAGAAGGAGAAGGAGAAGGTGAAGTCTGGAGGGTGAATCAGAAGAAGCAGAAGAAAGAGAAGGAGAAGGTGAAGTCTGGAGGGTGAATCAGAAGAAGTAGAAGAAGGAGAAGGAGAAGGTGAAGTCTGGAGGGTGAATCAGAAGAAGCAGAAGAAGGAGAAGGAGATGGTGAAGTCAGGAGGGTGAATCAGAAGAAGCAGAAGAAGGAGAAGGAGAAGATGAAGTCTGGAGGGTGAATCAGAAGAAGTAGAAGAAGGAGAAGGAGAAGGTGAGGTCTGGAGGGTGAATCAGAAGAAGCAGAAGAAGGAGAAGGAGAAGGTGAAGTCTGGAGGGTGAATCAGAAGAAGCAGAAGAAGGAGAAGGAGAAGGTGAAGTCAGGAGGGTGAATCAGAAGAAGCAGAAGAAGGAGAAGGAGAAGGTGAAGTCTGGAGGGTGAATCAGAAGAAGCAGAAGAAGGAGAAGGAGAAGGTGAAGTCTGGAGGGTGAATCAGAAGAAGCAGAAGAAGGAGAAGGAGAAGGTGAAGTATGCAGGGTGAATCAGAAGAAGTAGAAGAAGGAGAAGGAGAAGGTGAAGTCTCGAGGGTGAATCAGAAGAAGTAGAAGAAGGAGAAGGAGAAGCTGAAGTCTGGAGGGTGAATCAGAAGAAGCAGAATAAGGAGAAGGAGAAGGTGAAGTCTGGAGGGTGAATCAGAAGAATTGGAAGAAGGAGAAGGAGAAGGTGAAGTCTGGAGGGTGAAGCAGAAGAAGTAGAAGAAGGAGAAGGAGAAGGTGAAGTCAGGTGGGTGAATCAGAAGAAGTAGAAGAAGGAGAAGGAGAAGATGAAGTCAGGAGGGTGAATCAGAAGAAGCAGAAGAAGGAGAAGGAGAAGGTGAAGTCTGGAGGGTGAATCAGAAGAATCAGAAGAAGGAGAAGGAGAAGGTGAAGTCTGGAGGGTGAATCAGAAGAAGCAGAAGAAAGAGAAGGAGAAGGTGAAGTCTGGAGGGTGAATCAGAAGAAGTAGAAGAAGGAGAAGGAGAAGGTGAAGTCTGGAGGGTGAATCAGAAGATGTAGAAGAAGGAGAAGGAGAAGGTGAAGTCAGGAGGGTGAATCTGAAGAAGCAGAAGAAGGAGAAGGAGAAGGTGAAGTCTGGAGGGTGAATCAGAAGAATCAGAAGAAGGAGAAGGAGAAGGTGAAGTCTGGAGGGTGAATCAGAAGAATCAGAAGAAGCAGAAGGAGAAGGTGAAGTCTGGAGGGTGAATCAGAAGAAGCAGAAGAAAGAGAAGGAGAAGGTGAAGTCTGGAGGGTGAATCAGAAGAAGTAGAAGAAGGAGAAGGAGAAGGTGAAGTCTGGAGGGTGAATCAGAAGAAGCAGAAGAAGGAGAAGGAGAAGGTGAAGTCAGGAGGGTGAATCAGAAGAAGTAGAAGAAGGAGAAGGAGAAGGTGAAGTCAGGAGGGTGAATCAGAAGAAGCAGAAGAAGGAGAAGGAGAAGATGAAGTCTGGAGGGTGAATCAGAAGAAGTAGAAGAAGGAGAAGGAGAAGGTGAAGTCTGGAGGGTGAATCAGAAGAAGTAGAAGAAGGAGAAGGAGAAGGTGAAGTCTGGAGGGTGCATCAGAAGAAGCAGAAGAAGGAGAAGGAGAAGGTGAAGTCTGGAGGGTGAATCAGAAGAAGCAGAAGAAGGAGAAGGAGAAGATGAAGTCTGGAGGGTGAATCAGAAGAAGTAGAAGAAGGAGAAGGAGAAGGTGAGGTCTGGAGGGTGAATCAGAAGAAGCAGAAGAAGGAGAAGGAGAAGGTGAAGTCTGGAGGGTGAATCAGAAGAAGCAGAAGAAGGAGAAGGAGAAGGTGAAGTCTGGAGGGTGAATCAGAAGAAATAGAAGAAGGAGAAGGAGAAGGTGAAGTCTGGAGGGTGAATCAGAAGAAGTAGAAGAAGGAGAAGGAGAAGGTGTAGTCTGGAGGGTGAATCAGAAGAAGCAGAAGAAGGAGAAGGAGAAGGTGAAGTCTGGAGGGTGAATCAGAAGAAGCAGAAGAAGGAGAAGGAGAAGGTGAAGTCTGGAGGGTGAATCAGAAGAAGCAGAAGAAGGAGAAGGAGAAGGTGAAGTCAGGAGGGTGAATCAGAAGAAGCAGAAGAAGGAGAAGGAGAAGGTGAAGTTAGGAGGGTGAATCAGAAGAAGCAGAAGAAGGAGAAGGAGCAGGTGATGTCAGGGGGATGAAGCAGAAGAAGTAGAAGAAGGAGAAGGAGAAGGTGAAGTCAGGACGGTGAAGCAGAAGAAACAGAAGAAGGAGAAGGAGAAGGTGAAGTCTGGAGGGTGAATCAGAAGAAGCAGAAGAAGGAAAAGGAGAAGGTCAAGTCTGGAGGGTGAATCAGAAGAAGTAGAAGAAGGAGAAGGAGAAGGTGAAGTCTGGAGGGTGAAGCAGAAGAAGTAGAAGAAGGAGAAGGAGAAGGTGAAGTCAGGAGGGTGAATCAGAAGAAGTAGAAGAAGGAGAAGGAGAAGGTGAAGTCAGGAGGGTGAATCAGAAGAAGCAGAAGAAGGAGAAGGAGAAGGTGAAGTCTGGAGGGTGAATCAGAAGAATCAGAAGAAGGAGAAGGAGAAGGTGAAGTCTGGAGGGTGAATCAGAAGAAGCAGAAGAAAGAGAAGGAGAAGGTGAAGTCTGGAGGGTGAATCAGAAGAAGTAGAAGAAGGAGAAGGAGAAGGTGAAGTCTGGAGGGTGAATCAGAAGAAGCAGAAGAAGGAGAAGGAGAAGGTGAAGTCTGGAGGGTGAATCAGAAGAAGCAGAAGAAGGAGAAGGAGAAGGTGAAGTATGCAGGGTGAATCAGAAGAAGTAGAAGAAGGAGAAGGAGAAGGTGAAGTCTGGAGGGTGAATCAGAAGAAGTAGAAGAAGGAGAAGGAGAAGCTGAAGTCTGGAGGGTGAATCAGAAGAAGCAGAATAAGGAGAAGGAGAAGTTGAAGTCTGGAGGGTGAATCAGAAGAAGCAGAAGAAGGAGAAGGAGAAGGTGAAGTCTGGAGGGTGAATCAGAAGAAGTGGAAGAAGGAGAAGGAGAAGGTGAAGTCTGGAGGGTGAAGCAGAAGAAGTAGAAGAAGGAGAAGGAGAAGGTGAAGTCAGGTGGGTGAATCAGAAGAAGTAGAAGAAGGAGAAGGAGAAGATGAAGTCAGGAGGGTGAATCAGAAGAAGCAGAAGAAGGAGAAGGAGAAGGTGAAGTCTGGAGGGTGAATCAGAAGAATCAGAAGAAGGAGAAGGAGAAGGTGAAGTCTGGAGGGTGAATCAGAAGAAGCAGAAGAAAGAGAAGGAGAAGGTGAAGTCTGGAGGGTGAAGCAGAAGAAACAGAAGAAGGAGAAGGAGAAGGTGAAGACTGGAGGGTGAATCACAAGAAGTAGAAGAAGGAGAAGGAGAAGGTGAAGTCTGGAGGGTGAATCAGAAGAAGTAGAAGAAGGAGAAGGAGAAGGTGAAGTCTGGAGGGTGAATCAGAAGAAGTAGAAGAAGGAGAAGGAGAAGGTGAAGTCTGGAGGGTGAATCAGAAGTAGTAGAAGATGGAGAAGGAGAAGGTGAAGTCTGTAGGGTGAATCAGAAGAAACAGAAGAAGGAGAAGGAGAAGGTGAAGTCTGGAGGGTGAATCAGAAGAAGTAAAAGAAGGAGAAGGAGAAGGTGTAGTCTGGAGGGTGAATCAGAAGAAGTAGAAGAAGGAGAAGGAGAAGGTGAAGTCTGGAGGGTGAATCAGAAGAAGCAGAAGAAGGAGATGGAGAAGGTGAAGTCTGGAGGGTGAATCAGAAGAAGTAGAAGAAGGAGAAGGAGAAGGTGAAGTCTGGAGGGTGAATCAGAAGAAGTAGAAGAAGGAGAAGGAGAAGGTGAAGTCTGGAGGGTGAATCAGAAGAAGTAGAAGAAGGAGAAGGAGAAGCTGAAGTCTGGAGGGTGAAGCAGAAGAAGTAGAAGAAGGAGAAGGAGAAGGTGAAGTCTGGAGGGTGAATCAGAAGAAGTAGAAGAAGGAGAAGGAGAAGCTGAAGTCTGGAGGGTGAATCAGAAGAAGCAGAATAAGGAGAAGGAGAAGTTGAAGTCTGGAGGGTGAATCAGAAGAAGCAGAAGAAGGAGAAGGAGAAGGTGAAGTCTGGAGGGTGAATCAGAAGAAGCGGAAGAAGGAGAAGGAGAAGGTGAAGTCTGGAGGGTGAAGCAGAAGAAGTAGAAGAAGGAGAAGGAGAAGGTGAAGTCAGGTGGGTGAATCAGAAGAAGTAGAAGAAGGAGAAGGAGAAGATGAAGTCAGGAGGGTGAATCAGAAGAAGCAGAAGAAGGAGAAGGAGAAGGTGAAGTCTGGAGGGTGAATCAGAAGAATCAGAAGAAGGAGAAGGAGAAGGTGAAGTCTGGAGGGTGAATCAGAAGAAGCAGAAGAAAGAGAAGGAGAAGGTGAAGTCTGGAGGGTGAAGCAGAAGAAACAGAAGAAGGAGAAGGTGAAGACTGGAGGGTGAATCACAAGAAGTAGAAGAAGGAGAAGGAGAAGGTGAAGTCTGGAGGGTGAATCAGAAGAAGTAGAAGAAGGAGAAGGAGAAGGTGAAGTCTGGAGGGTGAATCAGAAGAAGTAGAAGAAGGAGAAGGAGAAGGTGAAGTCTGGGGGGTGAATCAGAAGTAGTAGAAGAAGGAGAAGGTGAAGTCTGGAGGGTGAATCAGAAGAAACAGAAGAAGGAGAAGGAGAAGGTGAAGTCTGGAGGGTGAATCAGAAGAAGTAGAAGAAGGAGAAGGAGAAGGTGTAGTCTGGAGGGTGAATCAGAAGAAGTAGACGAAGGAGAAGGAGAAGGTGAAGTCTGGAGGGTGAATCAGAAGAAGCAGAAGAAGGAGATGGAGAAGGTGAAGTCTGGAGGGTGAATCAGAAGAAGTAGAAGAAGGAGAAGGAGAAGGTGAAGTCTGGAGGGTGAATCAGAAGAAGCAGAAGAAGGAGAAGGAGAAGGTGAAGTCTGGAGGGTGAATCAGAAGAAGCAGAAGAAGGAGAAGGAGAAGGTGAAGTCTGGAGGGTGATTCAGAAGAAGCAGAATAAGGAGAAGGAGAAGGTGAAGTCTGGAGGGTGAATCAGAAGAAGCAGAAGAAGGAGAAGGAGAAGGTGATGTCTGGAGGGTGAATCAGAAGAAGTAGAAGAAGGAGAAGGAGAAGGTGAAGTCTGGAGGGTGAATCAGAAGAAGCAGAAGAAGGAGAAGGAGAAGGTGAAGTCTGGAGGGTGAATCAGAAGAAGCAGAAGAAGGAGAAGGAGAAGGTGAAGTCAGGAGGGTGAATCAGAAGAAGCAGAAGAAGGAGAAGGAGAAGGTGAAGTTAGGAGGGTGAATCAGAAGAAGCAGAAGAAGGAGAAGGAGCAGGTGATGTCAGGGGGATGAAGCAGAAGAAGTAGAAGAAGGAGAAGGAGAAGGTGAAGTCAGGACGGTGAAGCAGAAGAAACAGAAGAAGGAGAAGGAGAAGGTGAAGTCTGGAGGGTGAATCAGAAGAAGCAGAAGAAGGAAAAGGAGAAGGTCAAGTCTGGAGGGTGAATCAGAAGAAGTAGAAGAAGGAGAAGGAGAAGGTGAAGTCTGGAGGGTGAAGCAGAAGAAGTAGAAGAAGGAGAAGGAGAAGGTGAAGTCAGGAGGGTGAATCAGAAGAAGTAGAAGAAGGAGAAGGAGAAGGTGAAGTCAGGAGGGTGAATCAGAAGAAGCAGAAGAAGGAGAAGGAGAAGGTGAAGTCTGGAGGGTGAATCAGAAGAATCAGAAGAAGGAGAAGGAGAAGGTGAAGTCTGGAGGGTGAATCAGAAGAAGCAGAAGAAAGAGAAGGAGAAGGTGAAGTCTGGAGGGTGAATCAGAAGAAGTAGAAGAAGGAGAAGGAGAAGGTGAAGTCTGGAGGGTGAATCAGAAGAAGCAGAAGAAGGAGAAGGAGAAGGTGAAGTCTGGAGGGTGAATCAGAAGAAGCAGAAGAAGGAGAAGGAGAAGGTGAAGTATGCAGGGTGAATCAGAAGAAGTAGAAGAAGGAGAAGGAGAAGGTGAAGTCTGGAGGGTGAATCAGAAGAAGTAGAAGAAGGAGAAGGAGAAGCTGAAGTCTGGAGGGTGAATCAGAAGAAGCAGAATAAGGAGAAGGAGAAGTTGAAGTCTGGAGGGTGAATCAGAAGAAGCAGAAGAAGGAGAAGGAGAAGGTGAAGTCTGGAGGGTGAATCAGAAGAAGTGGAAGAAGGAGAAGGAGAAGGTGAAGTCTGGAGGGTGAAGCAGAAGAAGTAGAAGAAGGAGAAGGAGAAGGTGAAGTCAGGTGGGTGAATCAGAAGAAGTAGAAGAAGGAGAAGGAGAAGATGAAGTCAGGAGGGTGAATCAGAAGAAGCAGAAGAAGGAGAAGGAGAAGGTGAAGTCTGGAGGGTGAATCAGAAGAATCAGAAGAAGGAGAAGGAGAAGGTGAAGTCTGGAGGGTGAATCAGAAGAAGCAGAAGAAAGAGAAGGAGAAGGTGAAGTCTGGAGGGTGAAGCAGAAGAAACAGAAGAAGGAGAAGGAGAAGGTGAAGACTGGAGGGTGAATCACAAGAAGTAGAAGAAGGAGAAGGAGAAGGTGAAGTCTGGAGGGTGAATCAGAAGAAGTAGAAGAAGGAGAAGGAGAAGGTGAAGTCTGGAGGGTGAATCAGAAGAAGTAGAAGAAGGAGAAGGAGAAGGTGAAGTCTGGAGGGTGAATCAGAAGTAGTAGAAGATGGAGAAGGAGAAGGTGAAGTCTGTAGGGTGAATCAGAAGAAACAGAAGAAGGAGAAGGAGAAGGTGAAGTCTGGAGGGTGAATCAGAAGAAGTAAAAGAAGGAGAAGGAGAAGGTGTAGTCTGGAGGGTGAATCAGAAGAAGTAGAAGAAGGAGAAGGAGAAGGTGAAGTCTGGAGGGTGAATCAGAAGAAGCAGAAGAAGGAGATGGAGAAGGTGAAGTCTGGAGGGTGAATCAGAAGAAGTAGAAGAAGGAGAAGGAGAAGGTGAAGTCTGGAGGGTGAATCAGAAGAAGTAGAAGAAGGAGAAGGAGAAGGTGAAGTCTGGAGGGTGAATCAGAAGAAGTAGAAGAAGGAGAAGGAGAAGCTGAAGTCTGGAGGGTGAAGCAGAAGAAGTAGAAGAAGGAGAAGGAGAAGGTGAAGTCTGGAGGGTGAATCAGAAGAAGTAGAAGAAGGAGAAGGAGAAGCTGAAGTCTGGAGGGTGAATCAGAAGAAGCAGAATAAGGAGAAGGAGAAGTTGAAGTCTGGAGGGTGAATCAGAAGAAGCAGAAGAAGGAGAAGGAGAAGGTGAAGTCTGGAGGGTGAATCAGAAGAAGCGGAAGAAGGAGAAGGAGAAGGTGAAGTCTGGAGGGTGAAGCAGAAGAAGTAGAAGAAGGAGAAGGAGAAGGTGAAGTCAGGTGGGTGAATCAGAAGAAGTAGAAGAAGGAGAAGGAGAAGATGAAGTCAGGAGGGTGAATCAGAAGAAGCAGAAGAAGGAGAAGGAGAAGGTGAAGTCTGGAGGGTGAATCAGAAGAATCAGAAGAAGGAGAAGGAGAAGGTGAAGTCTGGAGGGTGAATCAGAAGAAGCAGAAGAAAGAGAAGGAGAAGGTGAAGTCTGGAGGGTGAAGCAGAAGAAACAGAAGAAGGAGAAGGTGAAGACTGGAGGGTGAATCACAAGAAGTAGAAGAAGGAGAAGGAGAAGGTGAAGTCTGGAGGGTGAATCAGAAGAAGTAGAAGAAGGAGAAGGAGAAGGTGAAGTCTGGAGGGTGAATCAGAAGAAGTAGAAGAAGGAGAAGGAGAAGGTGAAGTCTGGGGGGTGAATCAGAAGTAGTAGAAGAAGGAGAAGGTGAAGTCTGGAGGGTGAATCAGAAGAAACAGAAGAAGGAGAAGGAGAAGGTGAAGTCTGGAGGGTGAATCAGAAGAAGTAGAAGAAGGAGAAGGAGAAGGTGTAGTCTGGAGGGTGAATCAGAAGAAGTAGACGAAGGAGAAGGAGAAGGTGAAGTCTGGAGGGTGAATCAGAAGAAGCAGAAGAAGGAGATGGAGAAGGTGAAGTCTGGAGGGTGAATCAGAAGAAGTAGAAGAAGGAGAAGGAGAAGGTGAAGTCTGGAGGGTGAATCAGAAGAAGCAGAAGAAGGAGAAGGAGAAGGTGAAGTCTGGAGGGTGAATCAGAAGAAGCAGAAGAAGGAGAAGGAGAAGGTGAAGTCTGGAGGGTGATTCAGAAGAAGCAGAATAAGGAGAAGGAGAAGGTGAAGTCTGGAGGGTGAATCAGAAGAAGCAGAAGAAGGAGAAGGAGAAGGTGATGTCTGGAGGGTGAATCAGAAGAAGTAGAAGAAGGAGAAGGAGAAGGTGAAGTCTGGAGGGTGAATCAGAAGAAGTAGAAGAAGGAGAAGGAGAAGGTGAAGTCTGGAGGGTGAATCAGAAGAAGTAGAAGAAGGAGAAGGAGAAGCTGAAGTCTGGAGGGTGAAGCAGAAGAAGTAGAAGAAGGAGAAGGAGAAGGTGAAGTCAGGAGGGTGAATCAGAAGATGTAGAAGAAGGAGAAGGAGAAGGTGAAGTCAGGAGGGTGAATCAGAAGAAGCAGAAGAAGGAGAAGGAGAAGGTGAAGTCAGGAGGGTGAATCAGAAGAAGTAGAAGAAGGAGAAGGAGAAGGTGAAGTCAGGAGGGTGAATCAGAAGAAGCAGAAGAAGGAGAAGGAGAAGATGAAGTCTGGAGGGTGAATCAGAAGAAGTAGAAGAAGGAGAAGGAGAAAGTGAAGTCTGGAGGGTGAATCAGAAGAAGTAGAAGAAGGAGAAGGAGAAGGTGAAGTCTGGAGGGTGAATCAGAAGAAGCAGAAGAAGGAGAAGGAGAAGGTGAAGTCTGGAGGGTGAATCAGAAGAAGCAGAAGAAGGAGAAGGAGAAGATGAAGTCTGGAGGGTGAATCAGAAGAAGTAGAAGAAGGAGAAGGAGAAGGTGAGGTCTGGAGGGTGAATCAGAAGAAGCAGAAGAAGGAGAAGGAGAAGGTGAAGTCTGGAGGGTGAATCAGAAGAAGCAGAAGAAGGAGAAGGAGAAGGTGAAGTCTGGAGGGTGAATCAGAAGAAACAGAAGAAGGAGAAGGAGAAGGTGAAGTCTGGAGGGTGAATCAGAAGAAGTAGAAGAAGGAGAAGGAGAAGGTGTAGTCTGGAGGGTGAATCAGAAGAAGCAGAAGAAGGAGAAGGAGAAGGTGAAGTCTGGAAGGTGAATCAGAAGAAGCAGAAGAAGGAGAAGGAGAAGGTGAAGTCTGGAGGGTGAATCAGAAGAAGCAGAAGAAGGAGAAGGAGAAGGTGAAGTTAGGAGGGTGAATCAGAAGAAGCAGAAGAAGGAGAAGGAGCAGGTGATGTCAGGGGGATGAAGCAGAAGAAGTAGAAGAAGGAGAAGGAGAAGGTGAAGTCAGGACGGTGAAGCAGATGAAACAGAAGAAGGAGAAGGAGAAGGTGAAGTCTGGAGGGTGAATCAGAAGAAGTATAAGAAGGAAAAGGAGAAGGACAAGTCTGGAGGGTGAATCAGAAGAAGTAGAAGAAGGAAAAGGAGAAGGTGTAGTCTGGAGGGTGAAGCAGAAGAAGTAGAAGAAGGAGAAGGAGAAGGTGAACTCAGGAGGGTGAATCAGAAGAAGTAGAAGAAGGAGAAGGAGAAGGTGAAGTCAGGAGGGTGAATCAGAAGAAGCAGAAGAAGGAGAAGGAGAAGGTGAAGTCTGGAGGGTGAATCAGAAGAATCAGAAGAAGGAGAAGGAGAAGGTGAAGTCTGGAGGGTGAATCAGAAGAAGCAGAAGAAAGAGAAGGAGAAGGTCAAGTCTGGAGGGTGAATCAGAAGAAGTAGAAGAAGGAGAAGGAGAAGGTGAACTCTGGAGGGTGAATCAGAAGAAGCAGAAGAAGGAGAAGGAGAAGGTGAAGTCTGGAGGGTGAATCAGAAGAAGCAGAAGAAGGAGAAGGAGAAGGTGAAGTCTGCAGGGTGAATCAGAAGAAGCAGAAGAAGGAGAAGGAGAAGGTTAAGACTGGTGGGTGAATCAGAAGAAGCAGAATAAGGAGAAGGAGAAGGTGAAGTCTGGAGGGTGAATCAGAAGAAGCAGAAGAAGGAGAAGGAGAAGGTGAAGTCTGGAGGGTGAATCAAAAGAAGTAGAAGAAGGAGAAGGAGAAGTTGAAGTCTGGAGGGTGAAGCAGAAGAATTAGAAGATGGAGAAGGAGAAGGTGAAGTCAGGAGGGTGAATCAGAAGAAGTAGAAGAAGGAGAAGGAGAAGGTGAAGTCAGGAGGGTGAATCGGAAGAAGCAGAAGATGGAGAAGCAGAAGGTGAAGTCTGGAGGGTGAATCAGAAGAATCAGAAGAAGGAGAAGGAGAAGGTGAAGTTAGGAGGGTGAATCAGAAGAAGCAGAAGAAGGAGAAGGAGCAGGTGATGTCAGGGGGATGAAGCAGAAGAAGTAGAAGAAGGAGAAGGAGAAGGTGAAGTCAGGACGGTGAAGCAGAAGAAACAGAAGAAGGAGAAGGAGAAGGTGAAGTCTGGAAGGTGAATCAGAAGAAGCAGAAGAAGGAAAAGGAGAAGGTCAAGTCTGGAGGGTGAATCAGAAGAAGTAGAAGAAGGAGAAGGAGAAGGTGAAGTCTGGAGGGTGAAGCAGAAGAAGTAGAAGAAGGAGAAGGAGAAGGAGAAGGTGAAGTCAGGAGGGTGAATCAGAAGAAGTAGAAGAAGGAGAAGGAGAAGGCGAAGTCAGGAGGGTGAATCAGAAGAAGCAGAAGAAGGAGAAGGAGAAGGTGAAGTCTGGAGGGTGAATCAGAAGAATCAGAAGAAGGAGAAGGAGAAGGTGAAGTCTGGAGGGTGAATCAGAAGAAGCAGAAGAAAGAGAAGGAGAAGGTGAAGTCTGGAGGGTGAATCAGAAGAAGTAGAAGAAGGAGAAGGAGAAGGTGAAGTCTGGAGGGTGAATCAGAAGAAGCAGAAGAAAGAGAAGGAGAAGGTGAAGTCTGGAGGGTGAAGCAGAAGAAACAGAAGAAGGAGAAGGAGAAGGTGAAGACTGGAGGGTGAATCACAAGAAGTAGAAGAAGGAGAAGGAGAAGGTGAAGTCTGGAGGGTGAATCAGAAGAAGTAGAAGAAGGAGAAGGAGAAGGTGAAGTCTGGAGGGTGAATCAGAAGAAGTAGAAGAAGGAGAAGGAGAAGGTGAAGTCTGGAGGGTGAATCAGAAGTAGTAGAAGCAGGAGAAGGAGAAGGTGAAGTCTGGAGGGTGAATCAGAAGAAACAGAAGAAGGAGAAGGAGAAGGTGAAGTCTGGAGGGTGAATCAGAAGACGTAAAAGAAGGAGAAGGAGAAGGTGTAGTCTGGAGGGTGAATCAGAAGAAGTAGACGAAGGAGAAGGAGAAGGTGAAGTCTGGAGGGTGAATCAGAAGAAGCAGAAGAAGGAGATGGAGAAGGTGAAGTCTGGAGGGTGAATCAGAAGAAGTAGAAGAAGGAGAAGGAGAAGGTGAAGTCTGGAGGGTGAATCAGAAGAAGCAGAAGAAGGAGAAGGAGAAGGTGAAGTCTGGAGGGTGAATCAGAAGAAGCAGAAGAAGGAGAAGGAGAAGGTGAAGTCTGGAGGGTGATTCAGAAGAAGCAGAATAAGGAGAAGGAGAAGGTGAAGTCTGGAGGGTGAATCAGAAGAAGCAGAAGAAGGAGAAGGAGAAGGTGAAGTCTGGAGGGTGAATCAGAAGAAGTAGAAGAAGGAGAAGGAGAAGGTGAAGTCTGGAGGGTGAATCAGAAGAAGTAGAAGAAGGAGAAGGAGAAGGTGAAGTCTGGAGGGTGAATCAGAAGAAGTAGAAGAAGGAGAAGGAGAAGCTGAAGTCTGGAGGGTGAAGCAGAAGAAGTAGAAGAAGGAGAAGGAGAAGGTGAAGTCTGGACGGTGAATCAGAAGAAGTAGAAGAAGGAGAAGGAGAAGCTGAAGTCTGGAGGATGAATCAGAAGAAGCAGAATAAGGAGAAGGAGAAGTTGAAGTCTGGAGGGTGAATCAGAAGAAGCAGAAGAAGGAGAAGGAGAAGGTGAAGTCTGGAGGGTGAATCAGAAGAAGTGGAAGAAGGAGAAGGAGAAGGTGAAGTCTGGAGGGTGAAGCAGAAGAAGTAGAAGAAGGAGAAGGAGAAGGTGAAGTCAGGTGGGTGAATCAGAAGAAGTAGAAGAAGGAGAAGGAGAAGATGAAGTCAGGAGGGTGAATCAGAAGAAGCAGAAGAAGGAGAAGGAGAAGGTGAAGTCTGGAGGGTGAATCAGAAGAATCAGAAGAAGGAGAAGGAGAAGGTGAAGTCTGGAGGGTGAATCAGAAGAAGCAGAAGAAAGAGAAGGAGAAGGTGAAGTCTGGAGGGTGAAGCAGAAGAAACAGAAGAAGGAGAAGGAGAAGGTGAAGACTGGAGGGTGAATCACAAAAAGTAGAAGAAGGAGAAGGAGAAGCTGAATCTGGAGGGTGAATTAGAAGAAGTAGAAGAAGGAGAAGGAGAAGGTGATGTCTGGAGGGTGAATCAGAAGAAGTAGAAGAAGGAGAAGGAGAAGGTGAAGTCTGGGGGGTGAATCAGAAGTAGTAGAAGAAGGAGAAGGTGAAGTCTGGAGGGTGAATCAGAAGAAACAGAAGAAGGAGAAGGAGAAGGTGAAGTCTGGAGGGTGAATCAGAAGAAGTAGAAGAAGGAGAAGGAGAAGGTGTAGTCTGGAGGGTGAATCAGAAGAAGTAGACGAAGGAGAAGGAGAAGGTGAAGTCTGGAGGGTGAATCAGAAGAAGCAGAAGAAGGAGATGGAGAAGGTGAAGTCTGGAGGGTGAATCAGAAGAAGTAGAAGAAGGAGAAGGAGAAGGTGAAGTCTGGAGGGTGAATCAGAAGAAGCAGAAGAAGGAGAAGGAGAAGGTGAAGTCTGGAGGGTGAATCAGAAGAAGCAGAAGAAGGAGAAGGAGAAGGTGAAGTCTGGAGGGTGATTCAGAAGAAGCAGAATAAGGAGAAGGAGAAGGTGAAGTCTGGAGGGTGAATCAGAAGAAGCAGAAGAAGGAGAAGGAGAAGGTGATGTCTGGAGGGTGAATCAGAAGAAGTAGAAGAAGGAGAAGGAGAAGGTGAAGTCTGGAGGGTGAATCAGAAGAAGTAGAAGAAGGAGAAGGAGAAGGTGAAGTCTGGAGGGTGAATCAGAAGAAGTAGAAGAAGGAGAAGGAGAAGCTGAAGTCTGGAGGGTGAAGCAGAAGAAGTAGAAGAAGGAGAAGGAGAAGGTGAAGTCAGGAGGGTGAATCAGAAGATGTAGAAGAAGGAGAAGGAGAAGGTGAAGTCAGGAGGGTGAATCAGAAGAAGCAGAAGAAGGAGAAGGAGAAGGTGAAGTCAGGAGGGTGAATCAGAAGAAGTAGAAGAAGGAGAAGGAGAAGGTGAAGTCAGGAGGGTGAATCAGAAGAAGCAGAAGAAGGAGAAGGAGAAGATGAAGTCTGGAGGGTGAATCAGAAGAAGTAGAAGAAGGAGAAGGAGAAGGTGAAGTCTGGAGGGTGAATCAGAAGAAGTAGAAGAAGGAGAAGGAGAAGGTGAAGTCTGGAGGGTGAATCAGAAGAAGCAGAAGAAGGAGAAGGAGAAGGTGAAGTCTGGAGGGTGAATCAGAAGAAGCAGAAGAAGGAGAAGGAGAAGATGAAGTCTGGAGGGTGAATCAGAAGAAGTAGAAGAAGGAGAAGGAGAAGGTGAGGTCTGGAGGGTGAATCAGAAGAAGCAGAAGAAGGAGAAGGAGAAGGTGAAGTCTGGAGGGTGAATCAGAAGAAGCAGAAGAAGGAGAAGGAGAAGGTGAAGTCTGGAGGGTGAATCAGAAGAAACAGAAGAAGGAGAAGGAGAAGGTGAAGTCTGGAGGGTGAATCAGAAGAAGTAGAAGAAGGAGAAGGAGAAGGTGTAGTCTGGAGGGTGAATCAGAAGAAGCAGAAGAAGGAGAAGGAGAAGGTGAAGTCTGGAAGGTGAATCAGAAGAAGCAGAAGAAGGAGAAGGAGAAGGTGAAGTCTGGAGGGTGAATCAGAAGAAGCAGAAGAAGGAGAAGGAGAAGGTGAAGTTAGGAGGGTGAATCAGAAGAAGCAGAAGAAGGAGAAGGAGCAGGTGATGTCAGGGGGATGAAGCAGAAGAAGTAGAAGAAGGAGAAGGAGAAGGTGAAGTCAGGACGGTGAAGCAGATGAAACAGAAGAAGGAGAAGGAGAAGGTGAAGTCTGGAGGGTGAATCAGAAGAAGTATAAGAAGGAAAAGGAGAAGGTCAAGTCTGGAGGGTGAATCAGAAGAAGTAGAAGAAGGAAAAGGAGAAGGTGAAGTCTGGAGGGTGAAGCAGAAGAAGTAGAAGAAGGAGAAGGAGAAGGTGAAGTCAGGAGGGTGAATCAGAAGAAGTAGAAGAAGGAGAAGGAGAAGGTGAAGTCAGGAGGGTGAATCAGAAGAAGCAGAAGAAGGAGAAGGAGAAGGTGAAGTCTGGAGGGAGAATCAGAAGAATCAGAAGAAGGAGAAGGAGAAGGTGAAGTCTGGAGGGTGAATCAGAAGAAGCAGAAGAAAGAGAAGGAGAAGGTCAAGTCTGGAGGGTGAATCAGAAGAAGTAGAAGAAGGAGAAGGAGAAGGTGAAGTCTGGAGGGTGAATCAGAAGAAGCAGAAGAAGGAGAAGGAGAAGGTGAAGTCTGGAGGGTGAATCAGAAGAAGCAGAAGAAGGAGAAGGAGAAGGTGAAGTCTGCAGGGTGAATCAGAAGAAGCAGAAGAAGGAGAAGGAGAAGGTTAAGACTGGTGGGTGAATCAGAAGAAGCAGAATAAGGAGAAGGAGAAGGTGAAGTCTGGAGGGTGAATCAGAAGAAGCAGAAGAAGGAGAAGGAGAAGGTGAAGTCTGGAGGGTGAATCAAAAGAAGTAGAAGAAGGAGAAGGAGAAGTTGAAGTCTGGAGTGTGAAGCAGAAGAATTAGAAGATGGAGAAGGAGAAGGTGAAGTCAGGAGGGTGAATCAGAAGAAGTAGAAGAAGGAGAAGGAGAAGGTGAAGTCAGGAGGGTGAATCGGAAGAAGCAGAAGATGGAGAAGCAGAAGGTGAAGTCTGGAGGGTGAATAAGAAGAATCAGAAGAAGGAGAAGGAGAAGGTGAAGTTAGGAGGGTGAATCAGAAGAAGCAGAAGAAGGAGAAGGAGCAGGTGATGTCAGGGGGATGAAGCAGAAGAAGTAGAAGAAGGAGAAGGAGAAGGTGCAGTCAGGACGGTGAAGCAGAAGAAACAGAAGAAGGAGAAGGAGAAGGTGAAGTCTGGAGGGTGAATCAGAAGAAGCAGAAGAAGGAAAAGGAGAAGGTCAAGTCTGGAGGGTGAATCAGAAGAAGTAGAAGAAGGAGAAGGAGAAGGTGAAGTCTGGAGGGTGAAGCAGAAGAAGTAGAAGAAGAAGAAGGAGAAGGTGAAGTCAGGAGGGTGAATCAGAAGAAGTAGAAGAAGGAGAAGGAGAAGGTGAAGTCAGGAGGGTGAATCAGAAGAAGCAGAAGAAGGAGAAGGAGAAGGTGAAGTCTGGAGGGTGAATCAGAAGAATCAGAAGAAGGAGAAGGAGAAGGTGAAGTCTGGAGGGTGAATCAGAAGAAGCAGAAGAAAGAGAAGGAGAAGGTGAAGTCTGGAGGGTGAAGCAGAAGAAACAGAAGAAGGAGAAGGAGAAGGTGAAGACTGGAGGGTGAATCACAAGAAGTAGAAGAAGGAGAAGGAGAAGGTGAAGTCTGGAGGGTGAATCAGAAGAAGTAGAAGAAGGAGAAGGAGAAGTTGAAGTCTGGAGGGTGAATCAGATGAAGTAGAAGAAGGAGAAGGAGAAGGTGAAGTCTCGAGGGTGAATCAGAAGTAGTAGAAGAAGGAGAAGGAGAAGGTGAAGTCTGGAGGGTGAATCAGAAGAAACAGAAGAAGGAGAAGGAGAAGGTGAAGTCTGGAGGGTGAATCAGAAGAAGTAAAAGAAGGAGAAGGAGAAGGTGTAGTCTGGAGGGTGAATCAGAAGAAGTAGACGAAGGAGAAGGAGAAGGTGAAGTCTGGAGGGTGAATCAGAAGAAGCAGAAGAAGGAGATGGAGAAGGTGAAGTCTGGAGGGTGAATCAGAAGAAGTAGAAGAAGGAGAAGGAGAAGGTGAAGTCTGGAGGGTGAATCAGAAGAAGCAGAAGAAGGAGAAGGAGAAGGTGAAGTCTGGAGGGTGAATCAGAAGAAGCAGAAGAAGGAGAAGGAGAAGGTGAAGTCTGGAGGGTGATTCAGAAGAAGCAGAATAAGGAGAAGGAGAAGGTGAAGTCTGGAGGGTGAATCAGAAGAAGCAGAAGAAGGAGAAGGAGAAGGTGAAGTCTGGAGGGTGAATCAGAAGAAGTAGAAGAAGGAGAAGGAGAAGGTGAAGTCTGGAGGGTGAATCAGAAGAAGCAGAAGAAGGAGAAGGAGAAGGTGAAGTCTGGAGGGTGAATCAGAAGAAGTAGAAGAAGGAGAAGGAGAAGCTGAAGTCTGGAGGGTGAAGCAGAAGAAGTAGAAGAAGGAGAAGGAGAAGGTGAAGTCTGGAGGGTGAATCAGAAGAAGTAGAAGAAGGAGAAGGAGAAGCTGAAGTCTGGAGGGTGAATCAGAAGAAGCAGAATAAGGAGAAGGAGAAGTTGAAGTCTGGAGGGTGAATCAGAAGAAGCAGAAGAAGGAGAAGGAGAAGGTGAAGTCTGGAGGGTGAATCAGAAGAAGTGGAAGAAGGAGAAGGAGAAGGTGAAGTCTGGAGGGTGAAGCAGAAGAAGTAGAAGAAGGAGAAGGAGAAGGTGAAGTCAGGTGGGTGAATCAGAAGAAGTAGAAGAAGGAGAAGGAGAAGATGAAGTCAGGAGGGTGAATCAGAAGAAGCAGAAGAAGGAGAAGGAGAAGGTGAAGTCTGGAGGGTGAATCAGAAGAATCAGAAGAAGGAGAAGGAGAAGGTGAAGTCTGGAGGGTGAATCAGAAGAAGCAGAAGAAAGAGAAGGAGAAGGTGAAGTCTGGAGGGTGAAGCAGAAGAAACAGAAGAAGGAGAAGGAGAAGGTGAAGACTGGAGGGTGAATCACAAGAAGTAGAAGAAGGAGAAGGAGAAGCTGAAGTCTGGAGGGTGAATCAGAAGAAGTAGAAGAAGGAGAAGGAGAAGGTGATGTCTGGAGGGTGAATCAGAAGAAGTAGAAGAAGGAGAAGGAGAAGGTGAAGTCTGGGGGGTGAATCAGAAGTAGTAGAAGAAGGAGAAGGTGAAGTCTGGAGGGTGAATCAGAAGAAACAGAAGAAGGAGAAGGAGAAGGTGAAGTCTGGAGGGTGAATCAGAAGAAGTAGAAGAAGGAGAAGGAGAAGGTGTAGTCTGGAGGGTGAATCAGAAGAAGTAGACGAAGGAGAAGGAGAAGGTGAAGTCTGGAGGGTGAATCAGAAGAAGCAGAAGAAGGAGATGGAGAAGGTGAAGTCTGGAGGGTGAATCAGAAGAAGTAGAAGAAGGAGAAGGAGAAGGTGAAGTCTGGAGGGTGAATCAGAAGAAGCAGAAGAAGGAGAAGGAGAAGGTGAAGTCTGGAGGGTGAATCAGAAGAAGCAGAAGAAGGAGAAGGAGAAGGTGAAGTCTGGAGGGTGATTCAGAAGAAGCAGAATAAGGAGAAGGAGAAGGTGAAGTCTGGAGGGTGAATCAGAAGAAGCAGAAGAAGGAGAAGGAGAAGGTGATGTCTGGAGGGTGAATCAGAAGAAGTAGAAGAAGGAGAAGGAGAAGGTGAAGTCTGGAGGGTGAATCAGAAGAAGTAGAAGAAGGAGAAGGAGAAGGTGAAGTCTGGAGGGTGAATCAGAAGAAGTAGAAGAAGGAGAAGGAGAAGCTGAAGTCTGGAGGGTGAAGCAGAAGAAGTAGAAGAAGGAGAAGGAGAAGGTGAAGTCAGGAGGGTGAATCAGAAGATGTAGAAGAAGGAGAAGGAGAAGGTGAAGTCAGGAGGGTGAATCAGAAGAAGCAGAAGAAGGAGAAGGAGAAGGTGAAGTCAGGAGGGTGAATCAGAAGAAGTAGAAGAAGGAGAAGGAGAAGGTGAAGTCAGGAGGGTGAATCAGAAGAAGCAGAAGAAGGAGAAGGAGAAGATGAAGTCTGGAGGGTGAATCAGAAGAAGTAGAAGAAGGAGAAGGAGAAGGTGAAGTCTGGAGGGTGAATCAGAAGAAGTAGAAGAAGGAGAAGGAGAAGGTGAAGTCTGGAGGGTGAATCAGAAGAAGCAGAAGAAGGAGAAGGAGAAGGTGAAGTCTGGAGGGTGAATCAGAAGAAGCAGAAGAAGGAGAAGGAGAAGGTGAAGTCAGGAGGGTGAATCAGAAGAAGCAGAAGAAGGAGAAGGAGAAGGTGAAGTCAGGAGGGTGAATCAGAAGAAGTAGAAGAAGGAGAAGGAGAAGGTGAAGTCAGGAGGGTGAATCAGAAGAAGCAGAAGAAGGAGAAGGAGAAGATGAAGTCTGGAGGGTGAATCAGAAGAAGTAGAAGAAGGAGAAGGAGAAGGTGAAGTCTGGAGGGTGAATCAGAAGAAGTAGAAGAAGGAGAAGGAGAAGGTGAAGTCTGGAGGGTGAATCAGAAGAAGCAGAAGAAGGAGAAGGAGAAGGTGAAGTCTGGAGGGTGAATCAGAAGAAGCAGAAGAAGGAGAAGGAGAAGATGAAGTCTGGAGGGTGAATCAGAAGAAGTAGAAGAAGGAGAAGGAGAAGGTGTGGTCTGGAGGGTGAATCAGAAGAAGCAGAAGAAGGAGAAGGAGAAGGTGAAGTCTGGAGGGTGAATCAGAAGAAGCAGAAGAAGGAGAAGGAGAAGGTGAAGTCTGGAGGGTGAATCAGAAGAAACAGAAGAAGGAGAAGGAGAAGGTGAAGTCTGGAGGGTGAATCAGAAGAAGTAGAAGAAGGAGAAGGAGAAGGTGTAGTCTGGAGGGTGAATCAGAAGAAGCAGAAGAAGGAGAAGGAGAAGGTGAAGTCTGGAAGGTGAATCAGAAGAAGCAGAAGAAGGAGAAGGAGATGGTGAAGTCTGGAGGGTGAATCAGAAGAAGCAGAAGAAGGAGAAGGAGAAGGTGAAGTTAGGAGGGTGAATCAGAAGAAGCAGAAGAAGGAGAAGGAGCAGGTGATGTCAGGGGGATGAAGCAGAAGAAGTAGAAGAAGGAGAAGGAGAAGGTGAAGTCAGGACGGTGAAGCAGATGAAACAGAAGAAGGAGAAGGAGAAGGTGAAGTCTGGAGGGTGAATCAGAAGAAGTATAAGAAGGAAAAGGAGAAGGTCAAGTCTGGAGGGTGAATCAGAAGAAGTAGAAGAAGGAAAAGGAGAAGGTGAAGTCTGGAGGGTGAAGCAGAAGAAGTAGAAGAAGGAGAAGGAGAAGGTGAAGTCAGGAGGGTGAATCAGAAGAAGTAGAAGAAGGAGAAGGAGAAGGTGAAGTCAGGAGGGTGAATCAGAAGAAGCAGAAGAAGGAGAAGGAGAAGGTGAAGTCTGGAGGGAGAATCAGAAGAATCAGAAGAAGGAGAAGGAGAAGGTGAAGTCTGGAGGGTGAATCAGAAGAAGCAGAAGAAAGAGAAGGAGAAGGTCAAGTCTGGAGGGTGAATCAGAAGAAGTAGAAGAAGGAGAAGGAGAAGGTGAAGTCTGGAGGGTGAATCAGAAGAAGCAGAAGAAGGAGAAGGAGAAGGTGAAGTCTGGAGGGTGAATCAGAAGAAGCAGAAGAAGGAGAAGGAGAAGGTGAAGTCTGCAGGGTGAATCAGAAGAAGCAGAAGAAGGAGAAGGAGAAGGTTAAGACTGGTGGGTGAATCAGAAGAAGCAGAATAAGGAGAAGGAGAAGGTGAAGTCTGGAGGGTGAATCAGAAGAAGCAGAAGAAGGAGAAGGAGAAGGTGAAGTCTGGAGGGTGAATCAAAAGAAGTAGAAGAAGGAGAAGGAGAAGTTGAAGTCTGGAGGGTGAAGCAGAAGAATTAGAAGATGGAGAAGGAGAAGGTGAAGTCAGGAGGGTGAATCAGAAGAAGTAGAAGAAGGAGAAGGAGAAGGTGAAGTCAGGAGGGTGAATCGGAAGAAGCAGAAGATGGAGAAGCAGAAGGTGAAGTCTGGAGGGTGAATAAGAAGAATCAGAAGAAGGAGAAGGAGAAGGTGAAGTTAGGAGGGTGAATCAGAAGAAGCAGAAGAAGGAGAAGGAGCAGGTGATGTCAGGGGGATGAAGCAGAAGAAGTAGAAGAAGGAGAAGGAGAAGGTGCAGTCAGGACGGTGAAGCAGAAGAAACAGAAGAAGGAGAAGGAGAAGGTGAAGTCTGGAGGGTGAATCAGAAGAAGCAGAAGAAGGAAAAGGAGAAGGTCAAGTCTGGAGGGTGAATCAGAAGAAGTAGAAGAAGGAGAAGGAGAAGGTGAAGTCTGGAGGGTGAAGCAGAAGAAGTAGAAGAAGGAGAAGGAGAAGGTGAAGTCAGGAGGGTGAATCAGAAGAAGTAGAAGAAGGAGAAGGAGAAGGTGAAGTCAGGAGGGTGAATCAGAAGAAGCAGAAGAAGGAGAAGGAGAAGGTGAAGTCTGGAGGGTGAATCAGAAGAATCAGAAGAAGGAGAAGGAGAAGGTGAAGTCTGGAGGGTGAATCAGAAGAAGCAGAAGAAAGAGAAGGAGAAGGTGAAGTCTGGAGGGTGAAGCAGAAGAAACAGAAGAAGGAGAAGGAGAAGGTGAAGACTGGAGGGTGAATCACAAGAAGTAGAAGAAGGAGAAGGAGAAGGTGAAGTCTGGAGGGTGAATCAGAAGAAGTAGAAGAAGGAGAAGGAGAAGTTGAAGTCTGGAGGGTGAATCAGATGAAGTAGAAGAAGGAGAAGGAGAAGGTGAAGTCTGGAGGGTGAATCAGAAGTAGTAGAAGAAGGAGAAGGAGAAGGTGAAGTCTGGAGGGTGAATCAGAAGAAACAGAAGAAGGAGAAGGAGAAGGTGAAGTCTGGAGGGTGAATCAGAAGAAGTAAAAGAAGGAGAAGGAGAAGGTGTAGTCTGGAGGGTGAATCAGAAGAAGTAGACGAAGGAGAAGGAGAAGGTGAAGTCTGGAGGGTGAATCAGAAGAAGCAGAAGAAGGAGATGGAGAAGGTGAAGTCTGGAGGGTGAATCAGAAGAAGTAGAAGAAGGAGAAGGAGAAGGTGAAGTCTGGAGGGTGAATCAGAAGAAGCAGAAGAAGGAGAAGGAGAAGGTGAAGTCTGGAGGGTGAATCAGAAGAAGCAGAAGAAGGAGAAGGAGAAGGTGAAGTCTGGAGGGTGATTCAGAAGAAGCAGAATAAGGAGAAGGAGAAGGTGAAGTCTGGAGGGTGAATCAGAAGAAGCAGAAGAAGGAGAAGGAGAAGGTGAAGTCTGGAGGGTGAATCAGAAGAAGTAGAAGAAGGAGAAGGAGAAGGTGAAGTCTGGAGGGTGAATCAGAAGAAGCAGAAGAAGGAGAAGGAGAAGGTGAAGTCTGGAGGGTGAATCAGAAGAAGTAGAAGAAGGAGAAGGAGAAGCTGAAGTCTGGAGGGTGAAGCAGAAGAAGTAGAAGAAGGAGAAGGAGAAGGTGAAGTCTGGAGGGTGAATCAGAAGAAGTAGAAGAAGGAGAAGGAGAAGCTGAAGTCTGGAGGGTGAATCAGAAGAAGCAGAATAAGGAGAAGGAGAAGGTGAAGTCTGGAGGGTGAATCAGAAGAAGCAGAAGAAGGAGAAGGAGAAGGTGAAGTCTGGAGGGTGAATCAGAAGAAGTGGAAGAAGGAGAAGGAGAAGGTGAAGTCTGGAGGGTGAAGCAGAAGAAGTAGAAGAAGGAGAAGGAGAAGGTGAAGTCAGGTGGGTGAATCAGAAGAAGTAGAAGAAGGAGAAGGAGAAGATGAAGTCAGGAGGGTGAATCAGAAGAAGCAGAAGAAGGAGAAGGAGAAGGTGAAGTCTGGAGGGTGAATCAGAAGAATCAGAAGAAGGAGAAGGAGAAGGTGAAGTCTGGAGGGTGAATCAGAAGAAGCAGAAGAAAGAGAAGGAGAAGGTGAAGTCTGGAGGGTGAAGCAGAAGAAACAGAAGAAGGAGAAGGAGAAGGTGAAGACTGGAGGGTGAATCACAAGAAGTAGAAGAAGGAGAAGGAGAAGCTGAAGTCTGGAGGGTGAATCAGAAGAAGTAGAAGAAGGAGAAGGAGAAGGTGATGTCTGGAGGGTGAATCAGAAGAAGTAGAAGAAGGAGAAGGAGAAGGTGAAGTCTGGGGGGTGAATCAGAAGTAGTAGAAGAAGGAGAAGGTGAAGTCTGGAGGGTGAATCAGAAGAAACAGAAGAAGGAGAAGGAGAAGGTGAAGTCTGGAGGGTGAATCAGAAGAAGTAGAAGAAGGAGAAGGAGAAGGTGTAGTCTGGAGGGTGAATCAGAAGAAGTAGACGAAGGAGAAGGAGAAGGTGAAGTCTGGAGGGTGAATCAGAAGAAGCAGAAGAAGGAGATGGAGAAGGTGAAGTCTGGAGGGTGAATCAGAAGAAGTAGAAGAAGGAGAAGGAGAAGGTGAAGTCTGGAGGGTGAATCAGAAGAAGCAGAAGAAGGAGAAGGAGAAGGTGAAGTCTGGAGGGTGATTCAGAAGAAGCAGAATAAGGAGAAGGAGAAGGTGAAGTCTGGAGGGTGAATCAGAAGAAGCAGAAGAAGGAGAAGGAGAAGGTGATGTCTGGAGGGTGAATCAGAAGAAGTAGAAGAAGGAGAAGGAGAAGGTGAAGTCTGGAGGGTGAATCAGAAGAAGTAGAAGAAGGAGAAGGAGAAGGTGTAGTCTGGAGGGTGAATCAGAAGAAGTAGAAGAAGGAGAAGGAGAAGCTGAAGTCTGGAGGGTGAAGCAGAAGAAGTAGAAGAAGGAGAAGGAGAAGGTGAAGTCAGGAGGGTGAATCAGAAGATGTAGAAGAAGGAGAAGGAGAAGGTGAAGTCAGGAGGGTGAATCAGAAGAAGCAGAAGAAGGAGAAGGAGAAGGTGAAGTCAGGAGGGTGAATCAGAAGAAGTAGAAGAAGGAGAAGGAGAAGGTGAAGTCAGGAGGGTGAATCAGAAGAAGCAGAAGAAGGAGAAGGAGAAGATGAAGTCTGGAGGGTGAATCAGAAGAAGTAGAAGAAGGAGAAGGAGAAGGTGAAGTCTGGAGGGTGAATCAGAAGAAGTAGAAGAAGGAGAAGGAGAAGGTGAAGTCTGGAGGGTGAATCAGAAGAAGCAGAAGAAGGAGAAGGAGAAGGTGAAGTCTGGAGGGTGAATCAGAAGAAGCAGAAGAAGGAGAAGGAGAAGATGAAGTCTGGAGGGTGAATCAGAAGAAGTAGAAGAAGGAGAAGGAGAAGGTGAGGTCTGGAGGGTGAATCAGAAGAAGCAGAAGAAGGAGAAGGAGAAGGAGAAGTCTGGAGGGTGAATCAGAAGAAGCAGAAGAAGGAGAAGGAGAAGGTGAAGTCTGGAGGGTGAATCAGAAGAAACAGAAGAAGGAGAAGGAGAAGGTGAAGTCTGGAGGGTGAATCAGAAGAAGTAGAAGAAGGAGAAGGAGAAGGTGTAGTCTGGAGGGTGAATCAGAAGAAGCAGAAGAAGGAGAAGGAGAAGGTGAAGTCTGGAAGGTGAATCAGAAGAAGCAGAAGAAGGAGAAGGAGAAGGTGAAGTCTGGAGGGTGAATCAGAAGAAGCAGAAGAAGGAGAAGGAGAAGGTGAAGTTAGGAGGGTGAATCAGAAGAAGCAGAAGAAGGAGAAGGAGCAGGTGATGTCAGGGGGATGAAGCAGAAGAAGTAGAAGAAGGAGAAGTAGAAGGTGAAGTCAGGACGGTGAAGCAGATGAAACAGAAGAAGGAGAAGGAGAAGGTGAAGTCTGGAGGGTGAATCAGAAGAAGTAGAAGAAGGAAAAGGAGAAGGTCAAGTCTGGAGGGTGAATCAGAAGAAGTAGAAGAAGGAAAAGGAGAAGGTGAAGTCTGGAGGGTGAAGCAGAAGAAGTAGAAGAAGGAGAAGGAGAAGGTGAAGTCAGGAGGGTGAATCAGAAGAAGTAGAAGAAGGAGAAGGAGAAGGTGAAGTCAGGAGGGTGAATCAGAAGAAGCAGAAGAAGGAGAAGGAGAAGGTGAAGTCTGGAGGGTGAATCAGAAGAATCAGAAGAAGGAGAAGGAGAAGGTGAAGTCTGGAGGGTGAATCAGAAGAAGCAGAAGAAAGAGAAGGAGAAGGTCAAGTCTGGAGGGTGAATCAGAAGAAGTAGAAGAAGGAGAAGGAGAAGGTGAAGTCTGGAGGGTGAATCAGAAGAAGCAGAAGAAGGAGAAGGAGAAGGTGAAGTCTGGAGGGTGAATCAGAAGAAGCAGAAGAAGGAGAAGGAGAAGGTGAAGTCTGCAGGGTGAATCAGAAGAAGCAGAAGAAGGAGAAGGAGAAGGTTAAGACTGGTGGGTGAATCAGAAGAAGCAGAATAAGGAGAAGGAGAAGGTGAAGTCTGGAGGGTGAATCAGAAGAAGCAGAAGAAGGAGAAGGAGAAGGTGAAGTCTGGAGGGTGAATCAAAAGAAGTAGAAGAAGGAGAAGGAGAAGTTGAAGTCTGGAGGGTGAAGCAGAAGAATTAGAAGATGGAGAAGGAGAAGGTGAAGTCAGGAGGGTGAATCAGAAGAAGTAGAAGAAGGAGAAGGAGAAGGTGAAGTCAGGAGGGTGAATCGGAAGAAGCAGAAGATGGAGAAGCAGAAGGTGAAGTCTGGAGGGTGAATCAGAAGAATCAGAAGAAGGAGAAGGAGAAGGTGAAGTCTGGAGGGTGAATCAGAAGAAGCAGAAGAAGGAGAAGGAGAAGGTGAAGTCTGGAGGGTGAATCAGAAGAAGCAGAGGAAGGAGAAGGAGAAGGTGAAGTCTGGAGGGTGAATCAGAAGAAGCAGAATAAGGAGAAGGAGAAGGTGAAGTCTGGAGGGTGAATCAGAAGAAGCAGAATAAGGAGAAGGAGAAGGTGAAGTCTGGAGGGTGAATCAGAAGAAGCAGAAGAAGGAGAAGGAGAAGGTGAAGTCTGGAGGGTGAATCAGAAGAAGTAGAAGAAGGAGAAGGAGAAGGTGAAGTTTGGAGGGTGAAGCAGAAGAAGTAGAAGAAGGAGAAGGAGAAGGTGAAGTCAGGTGGGTGAATCAGAAGAAGTAGAAGAAGGAGAAGGAGAAGGTGAAGTAAGGAGGGTGAATCAGAAGAAGCAGAAGAAGGAGAAGGAGAAGGTGAAGTCTGGAGGGTGAATCAGAAGAATCAGAAGAAGGAGAAGGAGAAGGTGAAGTCTGGAGGGTGAATCAGAAGAAGCAGAAGAAAGAGAAGGATAAGGTGAAGTCTGGAGGGTGAAGCAGAAGAAACAGAAGAAGGAGAAGGAGAAGGTGAAGACTGGAGGGTGAATCAGAAGAAGTAGAAGAAGGAGAAGGAGAAGGTGATGTCTGGAGGGTGAATCAGAAGTAGTAGAAGAAGGAGAAGGAGAAGGTGAAGTCTGGAGGGTGAATCAGAAGAAACAGAAGAAGGAGAAGGAGAAGGTGAAGTCTGGAGGGTGAATCAGAAGAAGTAGAAGAAGGAGAAGGAGAAGGTGTAGTCTGGAGGGTGAATCAGAAGAAGTAGACGAAGGAGAAGGAGAAGGTGAAGTCTGGAGGGTGAATCAGAAGAAGCAGAAGAAGGAGATGGAGAAGGTGAAGTCTGGAGGGTGAATCAGAAGAAGTAGAAGAAGGAGAAGGAGAAGGTGAAGTCTGGAGGGTGAATCAGAAGAAGCAGAAGAAGGAGAAGGAGAAGGTGAAGTCTGGAGGGTGAATCAGAAGAAGCAGAAGAAGGAGAAGGAGAAGGTGAAGTCTGGAGGGTGATTCAGAAGAAGCAGAATAAGGAGAAGGAGAAGGTGAAGTCTGGAGGGTGAATCAGAAGAAGCAGAAGAAGGAGAAGGAGAAGGTGAAGTCTGGAGGGTGAATCAGAAGAAGTAGAAGAAGGAGAAGGAGAAGGTGAAGTCTGGAGGGTGAATCAGAAGAAGTAGAAGAAGGAGAAGGAGAAGGTGAAGTCTGGAGGGTGAATCAGAAGAAGTCGAAGAAGGAGAAGGAGAAGCTGAAGTCTGGAGGGTGAAGCAGAAGAAGTAGAAGAAGGAGAAGGAGAAGGTGAAGTCAGGAGGGTGAATCAGAAGATGTAGAAGAAGGAGAAGGAGAAGGTGAAGTCAGGAGGGTGAATCAGAAGAAGCAGAAGAAGGAGAAGGAGAAGGTGAAGTCTGGAGGGTGAATCAGAAGAAGCAGAAGAAGGAGAAGGAGAAGGTGAAGTCAGGAGGGTGAATCAGAAGAAGTAGAAGAAGGAGAAGGAGAAGGTGAAGTCAGGAGGGTGAATCAGAAGAAGCAGAAGAAGGAGAAGGAGAAGATGAAGTCTGGAGGGTGAATCAGAAGAAGTAGAAGAAGGAGAAGGAGAAGGTGATGTCTGGAGGGTGAATCAGAAGAAGTAGAAGAAGGAGAAGGAGAAGGTGAACTCTGGAGGGTGAATCAGAAGAAGCAGAAGAAGGAGAAGGAGAAGGTGAAGTCTGGAGGGTGAATCAGAAGAAGCAGAAGAAGGAGAAGGAGAACTTGAAGTCTGGAGGGTGAATCAGAAGAAGTAGAAGAAGGAGAAGGAGAAGGTGAGGTCTGGAGGGTGAATCAGAAGAAGCAGAAGAAGGAGAAGGAGAAGGTGAAGTCTGGAGGGTGAATCAGAAGAAGCAGAAGAAGGAGAAGGAGAAGGAGAAGTCTGGAGGGTGAATCAGAAGAAATAGAAGAAGGAGAAGGAGAAGGTGAAGTCTGGAGGGTGAATCAGAAGAAGTAGAAGAAGGAGAAGGAGAAGGTGTAGTCTGGAGGGTGAATCAGAAGAAGCAGAAGAAGGAGAAGGAGAAGGTGAAGTCTGGAGGGTGAATCAGAAGAAGCAGAAGAAGGAGAAGGAGAAGGTGAAGTCTGGAGGGTGAATCAGAAGAAGCAGAAGAAGGAGAAGGAGAAGGTGAAGTTAGGAGGGTGAATCAGAAGAAGCAGAAGAAGGAGAAGGAGCAGGTGATGTCAGGGGGATGAAGCAGAAGAAGTAGAAGAAGGAGAAGTAGAAGGTGAAGTCAGGACGGTGAAGCAGAACAAGCAGAAGAAGGAAAAGGAGAAGGTCAAGTCTGGAGGGTGAATCAGAAGAAGTAGAAGAAGGAGAAGGAGAAGGTGAAGTCTGGAGGGTGAAGCAGAAGAAGTAGAAGAAGGAGAAGGAGAAGGTGAAGTCAGGAGGGTGAATCAGAAGAAGTAGAAGAAGGAGAAGGAGAAGGTGAAGTCAGGAGGGTGAATCAGAAGAAGCAGAAGAAGGAGAAGGAGAAGTTGAAGTCTGGAGGGTGAATCAGAAGAATCAGAAGAAGGAGAAGGAGAAGGTGAAGTCTGGAGGGTGAATCAGAAGAAGCAGAAGAAAGAGAAGGAGAAGGTGAAGTCTGGAGGGTGAATCAGAAGAAGTAGAAGAAGGAGAAGGAGAAGGTGAAGTCTGGAGGGTGAATCAGAAGAAGCAGAAGAAGGAGAAGGAGAAGGTGAAGTCTGGAGGGTGAATCAGAAGAAGCAGAAGAAGGAGAAGGAGAAGGTGAAGTATGCAGGGTGAATCAGAAGAAGCAGAAGAAGGAGAAGGAGAAGGTGAAGTCTGGTGGGTGAATCAGTAGAAGCAGATTAAGGAGAAGGAGAAGGTGAAGTCTGCAGGGTGAATCAGAAGAAGCAGAAGAAGGAGAAGGAGAAGGTGAAGTCTGGAGGGTGAATCAGAAGAAGTAGAAGAAGGAGAAGGAGAAGTTGAAGTCTGGAGGGTGAAGCAGAAGAATTAGAAGATGGAGAAGGAGAAGGTGAAGTCAGGAGGGTGAATCAGAAGAAGTAGAAGAAGGAGAAGGAGAAGGTGAAGTCAGGAGGGTGAATCGGAAGAAGCAGAAGATGGAGAAGGAGAAGGTGAAGTCTGGAGGGTGAATCAGAAGAATCAGAAGAAGGAGAAGGAGAAGGTGAAGTCTGGAGGGTGAATCAGAAGAAGCAGAGGAAGGAGAAGGAGAAGGTGAAGTCTGGAGGGTGAATCAGAAGAAGCAGAATAAGGAGAAGGAGAAGGTGAAGTCTGGAGGGTGAATCAGAAGAAGCAGAATAAGGAGAAGGAGAAGGTGAAGTCTGGAGGATGAATCAGAAGAAGCAGAAGAAGGAGAAGGAGAAGGTGAAGTCTGGAGGGTGAATCAGAAGAAGTAGAAGAAGGAGAAGGAGAAGGTGAAGTCTGGAGGGTGAAGCAGAAGAAGTAGAAGAAGGAGAAGGAGAAGGTGAAGTCAGGTGGGTGAATCAGAAGAAGTAGAAGAAGGAGAAGGAGAAGGTGAAGTCAGGAGGGTGAATCAGAAGAAGCAGAAGAAGGAGAAGGAGAAGGTGAAGTCTGGAGGGTGAATCAGAAGAATCAGAAGAAGGAGAAGGAGAAGGTGAAGTCTGGAGGGTGAATCAGAAGAAGCAGAAGAAAGAGAAGGAGAAGGTGAAGTCTGGAGGGTGAAGCAGAAGAAACAGAAGAAGGAGAAGGAGAAGGTGAAGACTGGAGGGTGAATCAGAAGAAGGAGAAGAAGGAGAAGGAGAAGGTGAAGTCTGGAGGGTGAATCAGAAGAAGCAGAAGAAGGAGAAGGAGAAGATGAAGTCTGGAGGTTGAATCAGAAGAAGTAGAAGAAGGAGAAGGAGAAGGTGAAGTCTGGAGGGTGAATCAGAAGTAGTAGAAGAAGGAGAAGGAGAAGGTGAAGTCTGGAGGGTGAATCAGAAGAAACAGAAGAAGGAGAAGGAGAAGGTGAAGTCTGGAGGGTGAATCAGAAGAAGTAGAAGAAGGAGAAGGAGAAGGTGTAGTCTGGAGGGTAAATCAGAAGAAGTAGACGAAGGAGAAGGAGAAGGAGAAGTCTGGAGGGTGAATCAGAAGAAGCAGAAGAAGGAGATGGAGAAGGTGAAGTCTGGAGGGTGAATCAGAAGAAGTAGAAGAAGGAGAAGGAGAAGGTGAAGTCTGGAGGGTGATTCAGAAGAAGCAGAATAAGGAGAAGGAGAAGGTGAAGTCTGGAGGGTGAATCAGAAGAAGCAGAAGAAGGAGAAGGAGAAGGTGAAGTCTGGAGGGTGAATCAGAAGAAGTAGAAGAAGGAGAAGGAGAAGGTGAAGTCTGGAGGGTGAATCAGAAGAAGTAGAAGAAGGAGAAGGAGAAGGTGAAGTCTGGAGGGTGAATCAGAAGAAGTAGAAGAAGGAGAAGGAGAAGCTGAAGTCTGGAGGGTGAAGCAGAAGAAGTAGAAGAAGGAGAAGGAGAAGGTGAAGTCAGGAGGGTGAATCAGAAGAAGTAGAAGAAGGAGAAGGAGAAGGTGAAGTCTGGAGGGTGAATCAGAAGAAGCAGAAGAAGGAGAAGGAGAAGGTGAAGTCTGGAGGGTGAATCAGAAGAAGTAGACGAAGGAGAAGGAGAAGGTGAAGTCTGGAGGGTGAATCAGAAGGAGCAGAAGAAGGAGATGGAGAAGGTGAAGTCTGGAGGGTGAATCAGAAGAAGTAGAAGAAGGAGAAGGAGAAGGTGAAGTCTGGAGGGTGAATCAGAAGAAGCAGAAGAAGGAGAAGGAGAAGGTGAAGTCTGGAGGGTGAATCAGAAGAAGCAGAAGAAGGAGAAGGAGAAGGTGAAGTCTGGAGGGTGATTCAGAAGAAGCAGAATAAGGAGAAGGAGAAGGTGAAGTCTGGAGGGTGAAACAGAAGAAGCAGAAGAAGGAGAAGGAGAAGGTGAAGTCTGGAGGGTGAATCAGAAGAAGTAGAAGAAGGAGAAGGAGAAGGTGAAGTCTGGAGGGTGAATCAGAAGAAGTAGAAGAAGGGGAAGGAGAAGGTGAAGTCTGGAGGGTGAATCAGAAGAAGTAGAAGAAGGAGAAGGAGAAGGTGAAGTCTGGAGGGTGAAGCAGAAGAAGTAGAAGAAGGAGAAGGAGAAGGTGAAGTCAGGAGGGTGAATCAGAAGATGTAGAAGAAGGAGAAGGAGAAGGTGAAGTCAGGTGGGTGAATCAGAAGAAGTAGAAGAAGGAGAAGGAGAAGGTGAAGTCAGGAGGGTGAATCAGAAGAAGCAGAAGAAGGAGAAGGAGAAGGTGAAGTCTGGAGGGTGAATCAGAAGAATCAGAAGAAGGAGAAGGAGAAGGTGAAGTCTGGAGGGTGAATCAGAAGAAGCAGAAGAAAGAGAAGGAGAAGGTGAAGTCTGGAGGGTGAAGCAGAAGAAACAGAAGAAGGAGAAGGAGAAGGTGAAGACTGGAGGGTGAATCAGAAGAAGGAGAAGAAGGAGAAGGAGAAGGTGAAGTCTGGAGGGTGAATCAGAAGAAGTAGAAGAAGGAGAAGGAGAAGGTGAAGTCTGGAGGGTGAATCAGAAGAAGCAGAAGAAGGAGAAGGAGAAGGTGAAGTCTGGAGGGTGAATCAGAAGAAGCAGAAGAAGGAGAAGGAGAAGATGAAGTCTGGAGGGTGAATCAGAAGAAGTAGTAGAAGGAGAAGGAGAAGGTGAAGTCTGGAGGGTGAATCAGAAGAAGTAGAAGTAGGAGAAGGAGAAGGTGAAGTCTGGAGGGTGAAGCAGAAGAAGTAGAAGAAGGAGAAGGAGAAGGTGAAGGCAGGAGGGTGAATCAGAAGATGTAGAAGAAGGAGAAGGAGAAGGTGAAGTCAGGTGGGTGAATCAGAAGAAGTAGAAGAAGGAGAAGGAGAAGGTGAAGTCAGGAGGGTGAATCAGAAGAAGCAGAAGAAGGAGAAGGAGAAGGTGAAGTCTGGAGGGTGAATCAGAAGAATCAGAAGAAGGAGAAGGAGAAGGTGAAGTCTGGAGGGTGAATCAGAAGAAGCAGAAGAAAGAGAAGGAGAAGGTGAAGTCTGGAGGGTGAAGCAGAAGAAACAGAAGAAGGAGAAGGAGAAGGTGAAGACTGGAGGGTGAATCAGAAGAAGGAGAAGAAGGAGAAGGAGAAGGTGAAGTCTGGAGGGTGAATCAGAAGAAGTAGAAGAAGGAGAAGGAGAAGGTGAAGTCTGGAGGGTGAATCAGAAGAAGCAGAAGAAGGAGAAGGAGAAGGTGAAGTCTGGAGGGTGAATCAGAAGAAGCAGAAGAAGGAGAAGGAGAAGATGAAGTCTGGAGGGTGAATCAGAAGAAGTAGAAGAAGGAGAAGGAGAAGGTGAAGTCTGGAGGGTGAATCAGAAGTAGTAGAAGAAGGAGAAGGAGAAGGTGAAGTCTGGAGGGTGAATCAGAAGAAACAGAAGAAGGAGAAGGAGAAGGTGAAGTCTGGAGGGTGAATCAGAAGAAGTAGAAGAAGGAGAAGGAGAAGGTGTAGTCTGGAGGGTGAATCAGAAGAAGTAGACGAAGGAGAAGGAGAAGGAGAAGTCTGGAGGGTGAATCAGAAGAAGCAGAAGAAGGAGATGGAGAAGGTGAAGTCTGGAGGGTGAATCAGAAGAAGTAGAAGAAGGAGAAGGAGAAGGTGAAGTCTGGAGGGTGATTCAGAAGAAGCAGAATAAGGAGAAGGAGAAGGTGAAGTCTGGAGGGTGAATCAGAAGAAGCAGAAGAAGGAGAAGGAGAAGGTGAAGTCTGGAGGGTGAATCAGAAGAAGTAGAAGAAGGAGAAGGAGAAGGTAAAGTCTGGAGGGTGAATCAGAAGAAGTAGAAGAAGGAGAAGGAGAAGGTGAAGTCTGGAGGGTGAATCAGAAGAAGTAGAAGAAGGAGAAGGAGAAGCTGAAGTCTGGAGGGTGAAGCAGAAGAAGTAGAAGAAGGAGAAGGAGAAGGTGAAGTCAGGAGGGTGAATCAGAAGAAGTAGAAGAAGGAGAAGGAGAAGGTGAAGTCTGGAGGGTGATTCAGAAGAAGCAGAATAAGGAGAAGGAGAAGGTGAAGTCTGGAGGGTGAAACAGAAGAAGCAGAAGAAGGAGAAGGAGAAGGTGAAGTCTGGAGGGTGAATCAGAAGACGTAGAAGAAGGAGAAGGAGAAGGTGAAGTCTGGAGGGTGAATCAGAAGAAGTAGAAGAAGGAGAAGGAGAAGGTGAAGTCTGGAGGGTGAATCAGAAGAAGTAGAAGAAGGAGAAGGAGAAGGTGAAGTCTGGAGGGTGAAGCAGAAGAAGTAGAAGAAGGAGAAGGAGAAGGTGAAGTCAGGAGGGTGAATCAGAAGATGTAGAAGAAGGAGAAGGAGAAGGTGAAGTCAGGAGGGTGAATCAGAAGAAGCAGAAGAAGGAGAAGGAGAAGGTGAAGTCTGGAGGGTGAATCAGAAGAAGTAGAAGAAGGAGAAGGAGAAGGTGAAGTCTGGAGGGTGAATCAGAAGAAGCAGAAGAAGGAGAAGGAGAAGGTGAAGTCTGGAGGGTGAATCAGAAGAAGCAGAAAAAGGAGAAGGAGAAGGTGAAGTCTGGAGGGTGAATCAGAAGAAGCAGAATAAGGAGAAGGAGAAGGTGAAGTCTGGAGGGTGAATCAGAAGAAGCAGAAGAAGGAGAAGGAGAAGGTGAGGTCTGGAGGGTGAATCAGAAGAAGTAGAAGAAGGAGAAGGAGAAGGTGTAGTCTGGAGGGTGAAGCAGAAGAAGTAGAAGAAGGAGAAGGAGAAGGTGAAGTCTGGAGGGTGAATCAGAAGAAGTAGAAGAAGGAGAAGGAGAAGGTGAAGTCTGGAGGGTGAATCAGAAGAAGTAGAAGAAGGAGAAGGAGAAGGTGAAGTCTGGAGGGTGAAGCAGAAGAAGTAGAAGAAGGAGAAGGAGAAGGTGAAGTCAGGTGGGTGAATCAGAAGAAGTAGAAGAAGGAGAAGGAGTAGGTGAAGTCAGGAGGGTGAATCAGAAGAAGCAGAAGAAGGAGAAGGAGAAGTTGAAGTCTGGAGGGTGAATCAGAAGAATCAGAAGAAGGAGAAGGAGAAGGTGAAGTCTGGAGGGTGAATCAGAAGAAGCAGAAGAAAGAGAAGGAGAAGGTGAAGTCTGGAGGGTGAAGCAGAAGAAACAGAAGAAGGAGAAGGAGAAGGTGAAGACTGGAGGGTTAATCAGAAGAAGTAGAAGAAGGAGAAGGAGACGGTGAAGTCTGGAGGGTGAATCAGAAGAAGTAGAAGAAGGAGAAGGAGAAGGTGAAGTCTGGAGGGTGAATCAGAAGAAGCAGAAGAAGGAGAAGGAGAAGTTGAAGTCTGGAGGGTGAATCAGAAGAAGCAGAAGAAGGAGAAGGAGAAGATGAAGTCTGGAGGGTTAATCAGAAGAAGTAGAAGAAGGAGAAGGAGAAGGTGAAGTCTGGAGGGTGAATCAGAAGTAGTAGAAGAAGGAGAAGGAGAAGGTGAAGTCTGGAGGGTGAATCAGAAGAAACAGAAGAAGGAGAAGGAGAAGGTGAAGTCTGGAGGGTGAATCAGAAGAAGTAGAAGAAGGAGAAGGAGAAGGTGTAGTCTGGAGGGTGAATCAGAAGAAGTAGACGAAGGAGAAGGAGAAGGTGAAGTCTGGAGGGTGAATCAGAAGAAGCAGAAGAAGGAGATGGAGAAGGTGAAGTCTGGAGGGTGAATCAGAAGAAGCAGAAGAAGGAGAAGGAGAAGATGAAGTCTGGAGGGTGAATCAGAAGAAGTAGAAGAAGGAGAAGGAGAAGGTGAAGTCTGGAGGGTGAATCAGAAGTAGTAGAAGAAGGAGAAGGAGAAGGTGAAGTCTGGAGGGTGAATCAGAAGAAACAGAAGAAGGAGAAGGAGAAGGTGAAATCTGGAGGGTGAATCAGAAGAAGTAGAAGAAGGAGAAGGAGAAGGTGTAGTCTGGAGGGTGAATCAGAAGAAGTAGACGAAGGATAAGGAGAAGGAGAAGTCTGGAGGGTGAATCAGAAGAAGCAGAAGAAGGAGATGGAGAAGGTGAAGTCTGGAGGGTGAATCAGAAGAAGTAGAAGAAGGAGAAGGAGAAGGTGAAGTCTGGAGGGTGATTCAGAAGAAGCAGAATAAGGAGAAGGAGAAGGTGAAGTCTGGAGGGTGAATCAGAAGAAGCAGAAGAAGGAGAAGGAGAAGGTGAAGTCTGGAGGGTGAATCAGAAGAAGTAGAAGAAGGAGAAGGAGAAGGTGAAGTCTGGAGGGTGAATCAGAAGAAGTAGAAGAAGGAGAAGGAGAAGGTGAAGTCTGGAGGGTGAATCAGAAGAAGTAGAAGAAGGAGAAGGAGAAGCTGAAGTCTGGAGGGTGAAGCAGAAGAAGTAGGAGAAGGAGAAGGTGAAGTCAGGAGGGTGAATCAGAAGAAGTAGAAGAAGGAGAAGGAGAAGGTGAAGTCTGGAGGGTGAATCAGAAGAAGCAGAAGAAGGAGAAGGAGAAGGTGAAGTCTGGAGGGTGAATCAGAAGAAGTAGACGAAGGAGAAGGAGAAGGTGAAGTCTGGAGGGTGAATCAGAAGAAGCAGAAGAAGGAGATGGAGAAGGTGAAGTCTGGAGGGTGAATCAGAAGAAGTAGAAGAAGGAGAAGGAGAAGGTGAAGTCTGGAGGGTGAATCAGAAGAAGCAGAAGAAGGAGAAGGAGAAGGTGAAGTCTGGAGGGTGAATCAGAAGAAGCAGAAGAAGGAGAAGGAGAAGGTGAAGTCTGGAGGGTGATTCAGAAGAAGCAGAATAAGGAGAAGGAGAAGGTGAAGTCTGGAGGGTGAAACAGAAGAAGCAGAAGAAGGAGAAGGAGAAGGTGAAGTCTGGAGGGTGAATCAGAAGAAGTAGAAGAAGGAGAAGGAGAAGGTGAAGTCTGGAGGGTGAATCAGAAGAAGTAGAAGAAGGAGAAGGAGAAGGTGAAGTCTGGAGGGTGAATCAGAAGAAGTAGAAGAAGGAGAAGGAGAAGGTGAAGTCTGGAGGGTGAAGCAGAAGAAGTAGAAGAAGGAGAAGGAGAAGGTGAAGTCAGGAGGGTGAATCAGAAGATGTAGAAGAAGGAGAAGGAGAAGGTGAAGTCAGGTGGGTGAATCAGAAGAAGTAGAAGAAGGAGAAGGAGAAGGTGAAGTCAGGAGGGTGAATCAGAAGAAGCAGAAGAAGGAGAAGGAGAAGGTGAAGTCTGGAGGGAGAATCAGAAGAATCAGAAGAAGGAGAAGGAGAAGGTGAAGTCTGGAGGGTGAATCAGAAGAAGTAGACGAAGGAGAAGGAGAAGGTGAAGTCTGGAGGGTGAATCAGAAGAAGTAGAAGAAGGAGAAGGAGAAGGTGTAGTCTGGAGGGTGAATCAGAAGAAGTAGACGAAGGAGAAGGAGAAGGTGAAGTCTGGAGGGTGAATCAGAAGAAGCAGAAGAAGGAGATGGAGAAGGTGAAGTCTGGAGGGTGAATCAGAAGAAGCAGAAGAAGGAGAAGGAGAAGATGAAGTCTGGAGGGTGAATCAGAAGAAGTAGAAGAAGGAGAAGGAGAAGGTGAAGTCTGGAGGGTGAATCAGAAGTAGTAGAAGAAGGAGAAGGAGAAGGTGAAGTCTGGAGGGTGAATCAGAAGAAACAGAAGAAGGAGAAGGAGAAGGTGAAATCTGGAGGGTGAATCAGAAGAAGTAGAAGAAGGAGAAGGAGAAGGTGTAGTCTGGAGGGTGAATCAGAAGAAGTAGACGAAGGATAAGGAGAAGGAGAAGTCTGGAGGGTGAATCAGAAGAAGCAGAAGAAGGAGATGGAGAAGGTGAAGTCTGGAGGGTGAATCAGAAGAAGTAGAAGAAGGAGAAGGAGAAGGTGAAGTCTGGAGGGTGATTCAGAAGAAGCAGAATAAGGAGAAGGAGAAGGTGAAGTCTGGAGGGTGAATCAGAAGAAGCAGAAGAAGGAGAAGGAGAAGGTGAAGTCTGGAGGGTGAATCAGAAGAAGTAGAAGAAGGAGAAGGAGAAGGTGAAGTCTGGAGGGTGAATCAGAAGAAGTAGAAGAAGGAGAAGGAGAAGGTGAAGTCTGGAGGGTGAATCAGAAGAAGTAGAAGAAGGAGAAGGAGAAGCTGAAGTCTGGAGGGTGAAGCAGAAGAAGTAGGAGAAGGAGAAGGTGAAGTCAGGAGGGTGAATCAGAAGAAGTAGAAGAAGGAGAAGGAGAAGGTGAAGTCTGGAGGTTGAATCAGAAGAAGCAGAAGAAGGAGAAGGAGAAGGTGAAGTCTGGAGGGTGAATCAGAAGAAGTAGACGAAGGAGAAGGAGAAGGTGAAGTCTGGAGGGTGAATCAGAAGAAGCAGAAGAAGGAGATGGAGAAGGTGAAGTCTGGAGGGTGAATCAGAAGAAGTAGAAGAAGGAGAAGGAGAAGGTGAAGTCTGGAGGGTGAATCAGAAGAAGCAGAAGAAGGAGAAGGAGAAGGTGAAGTCTGGAGGGTGAATCAGAAGAAGCAGAAGAAGGAGAAGGAGAAGGTGAAGTCTGGAGGGTGATTCAGAAGAAGCAGAATAAGGAGAAGGAGAAGGTGAAGTCTGGAGGGTGAAACAGAAGAAGCAGAAGAAGGAGAAGGAGAAGGTGAAGTCTGGAGGGTGAATCAGAAGAAGTAGAAGAAGGAGAAGGAGAAGGTGAAGTCTGGAGGGTGAATCAGAAGAAGTAGAAGAAGGAGAAGGAGAAGGTGAAGTCTGGAGGGTGAATCAGAAGAAGTAGAAGAAGGAGAAGGAGAAGGTGAAGTCTGGAGGGTGAAGCAGAAGAAGTAGAAGAAGGAGAAGGAGAAGGTGAAGTCAGGAGGGTGAATCAGAAGATGTAGAAGAAGGAGAAGGAGAAGGTGAAGTCAGGTGGGTGAATCAGAAGAAGTAGAAGAAGGAGAAGGAGAAGGTGAAGTCAGGAGGGTGAATCAGAAGAAGCAGAAGAAGGAGAAGGAGAAGGTGAAGTCTGGAGGGAGAATCAGAAGAATCAGAAGAAGGAGAAGGAGAAGGTGAAGTCTGGAGGGTGAATCAGAAGAAGCAGAAGAAAGAGAAGGAGAAGGTGAAGTCTGGAGGGTGAAGCAGAAGAAACAGAAGAAGGAGAAGGAGAAGGTGAAGACTGGAGGGTGAATCAGAAGAAGGAGAATAAGGAGAAGGAGAAGGTGAAGTCTGGAGGGTGAATCAGAAGAAGCAGAAGAAGGAGAAGGAGAAGGTGAAGTCTGGAGGGTGAATCAGAAGAAGTAGAAGAAGGAGAAGGAGAAGGTGAAGTCTGGAGGGTGAATCAGAAGAAGTAGAAGAAGGAGAAGGAGAAGGTGAAGTCTGGAGGGTGAATCAGAAGAAGTAGAAGAAGGAGAAGGAGAAGCTGAAGTCTGGAGGGTGAAGCAGAAAAAGTAGAAGAAGGAGAAGGAGAAGGTGAAGTCAGGAGGGTGAATCAGAAGAAGTAGAAGAAGGAGAAGGAGAAGGTGAAGTCTGGAGGGTGAATCAGAAGAAGCAGAAGAAGGAGAAGGAGAAGGTGAAGTCTGGAGGGTGAATCAGAAGAAGCAGAAGAAGGAGAAGGAGAAGGTGAAGTCTGGAGGGTGATTCAGAAGAAGCAGAATAAGGAGAAGGAGAAGGTGAAGTCTGGAGGGTGAAACAGAAGAAGCAGAAGAAGGAGAAGGAGAAGGTGAAGTCTGGAGGGTGAATCAGAAGACGTAGAAGAAGGAGAAGGAGAAGGTGAAGTCTGGAGGGTGAATCAGAAGAAGTAGAAGAAGGAGAAGGAGAAGGTGAAGTCTGGAGGGTGAATCAGAAGAAGTAGAAGAAGGAGAAGGAGAAGGTGAAGTCTGGAGGGTGAAGCAGAAGAAGTAGAAGAAGGAGAAGGAGAAGGTGAAGTCAGGAGGGTGAATCAGAAGATGTAGAAGAAGGAGAAGGAGAAGGTGAAGTCAGGAGGGTGAATCAGAAGAAGCAGAAGAAGGAGAAGGAGAAGGTGAAGTCTGGAGGGTGAATCAGAAGAAGTAGAAGAAGGAGAAGGAGAAGGTGAAGTCTGGAGGGTGAATCAGAAGAAGCAGAAGAAGGAGAAGGAGAAGGTGAAGTCTGGAGGGTGAATCAGAAGAAGCAGAAGAAGGAGAAGGAGAAGGTGAAGTCTGGAGGGTGAATCAGAAGAAGCAGAATAAGGAGAAGGAGAAGGTGAAGTCTGGAGGGTGAATCAGAAGAAGCAGAAGAAGGAGAAGGAGAAGGTGAAGTCTGGAGGGTGAATCAGAAGAAGTAGAAGAAGGAGAAGGAGAAGGTGTAGTCTGGAGGGTGAAGCAGAAGAAGTAGAAGAAGGAGAAGGAGAAGGTGAAGTCTGGAGGGTGAATCAGAAGAAGTAGAAGAAGGAGAAGGAGAAGGTGAAGTCTGGAGGGTGAATCAGAAGAAGTAGAAGAAGGAGAAGGAGAAGGTGAAGTCTGGAGGGTGAAGCAGAAGAAGTAGAAGAAGGAGAAGGAGAAGGTGAAGTCAGGTGGGTGAATCATAAGAAGTAGAAGAAGGAGAAGGAGTAGGTGAAGTCAGGAGGGTGAATCAGAAGAAGCAGAAGAAGGAGAAGGAGAAGTTGAAGTCTGGAGGGTGAATCAGAAGAATCAGAAGAAGGAGAAGGAGAAGGTGAAGTCTGGAGGGTGAATCAGAAGAAGCAGAAGAAAGAGAAGGAGAAGGTGAAGTCTGGAGGGTGAAGCAGAAGAAACAGAAGAAGGAGAAGGAGAAGGTGAAGACTGGAGGGTTAATCAGAAGAAGTAGAAGAAGGAGAAGGAGAAGGTGAAGTCTGGAGGGTGAATCAGAAGAAGTAGAAGAAGGAGAAGGAGAAGGTGAAGTCTGGAGGGTGAATCAGAAGAAGCAGAAGAAGGAGAAGGAGAAGTTGAAGTCTGGAGGGTGAATCAGAAGAAGCAGAAGAAGGAGAAGGAGAAGATGAAGTCTGGAGGGTTAATCAGAAGAAGTAGAAGAAGGAGAAGGAGAAGGTGAAGTCTGGAGGGTGAATCAGAAGTAGTAGAAGAAGGAGAAGGAGAAGGTGAAGTCTGGAGGGTGAATCAGAAGAAACAGAAGAAGGAGAAGGAGAAGGTGAAGTCTGGAGGGTGAATCAGAAGAAGTAGAAGAAGGAGAAGGAGAAGGTGTAGTCTGGAGGGTGAATCAGAAGAAGTAGACGAAGGAGAAGGAGAAGGTGAAGTCTGGAGGGTGAATCAGAAGAAGCAGAAGAAGGAGATGGAGAAGGTGAAGTCTGGAGGGTGAATCAGAAGAAGCAGAAGAAGGAGAAGGAGAAGATGAAGTCTGGAGGGTGAATCAGAAGAAGTAGAAGAAGGAGAAGGAGAAGGTGAAGTCTGGAGGGTGAATCAGAAGTAGTAGAAGAAGGAGAAGGAGAAGGTGAAGTCTGGAGGGTGAATCAGAAGAAACAGAAGAAGGAGAAGGAGAAGGTGAAATCTGGAGGGTGAATCAGAAGAAGTAGAAGAAGGAGAAGGAGAAGGTGTAGTCTGGAGGGTGAATCAGAAGAAGTAGACGAAGGATAAGGAGAAGGAGAAGTCTGGAGGGTGAATCAGAAGAAGCAGAAGAAGGAGATGGAGAAGGTGAAGTCTGGAGGGTGAATCAGAAGAAGTAGAAGAAGGAGAAGGAGAAGGTGAAGTCTGGAGGGTAATTCAGAAGAAGCAGAATAAGGAGAAGGAGAAGGTGAAGTCTGGAGGGTGAATCAGAAGAAGCAGAAGAAGGAGAAGGAGAAGGTGAAGTCTGGAGGGTGAATCAGAAGAAGTAGAAGAAGGAGAAGGAGAAGGTGAAGTCTGGAGGGTGAATCAGAAGAAGTAGAAGAAGGAGAAGGAGAAGCTGAAGTCTGGAGGGTGAAGCAGAAGAAGTAGAAGAAGGAGAAGGAGAAGGTGAAGTCAAGAGGGTGAATCAGAAGAAGTAGAAGAAGGAGAAGGAGAAGGTGAAGTCTGGAGGGTGAATCAGAAGAAGCAGAAGAAGGAGAAGGAGAAGGTGAAGTCTGGAGGGTGAATCAGAAGAAGTAGACGAAGGAGAAGGAGAAGGTGAAGTCTGGAGGGTGAATCAGAAGAAGCAGAAGAAGGAGATGGAGAAGGTGAAGTCTGGAGGGTGAATCAGAAGAAGTAGAAGAAGGAGAAGGAGAAGGTGAAGTCTGGAGGGTGAATCAGAAGAAGCAGAAGAAGGAGAAGGAGAAGGTGAAGTCTGGAGGGTGAATCAGAAGAAGCAGAAGAAGGAGAAGGAGAAGGTGAAGTCTGGAGGGTGATTCAGAAGAAGCAGAATAAGGAGAAGGAGAAGGTGAAGTCTGGAGGGTGAAACAGAAGATGCAGAAGAAGGAGAAGGAGAAGGTGAAGTCTGGAGGGTGAATCAGAAGAAGTAGAAGAAGGAGAAGGAGAAGGTGAAGTCTGGAGGGTGAATCAGAAGAAGTAGAAGAAGGAGAAGGAGAAGGTGAAGTCTGGAGGGTGAATCAGAAGAAGTAGAAGAAGGAGAAGGAGAAGGTGAAGTCTGGAGGGTGAAGCAGAAGAAGTAGAAGAAGGAGAAGGAGAAGGTGAAGTCAGGAGGGTGAATCAGAAGATGTAGAAGAAGGAGAAGGAGAAGGTGAAGTCAGGTGGGTGAATCAGAAGAAGTAGAAGAAGGAGAAGGAGAAGGTGAAGTCAGGAGGGTGAATCAGAAGAAGCAGAAGAAGGAGAAGGAGAAGGTGAAGTCTGGAGGGTGAATCAGAAGAATCAGAAGAAGGAGAAGGAGAAGGTGAAGTCTGGAGGGTGAATCAGAAGAAGCAGAAGAAAGAGAAGGAGAAGGTGAAGTCTGGAGGGTGAAGCAGAAGAAACAGAAGAAGGAGAAGGAGAAGGTGAAGACTGGAGGGTGAATCAGAAGAAGGAGAAGAAGGAGAAGGAGAAGGTGAAGTCTGGAGGGTGAATCAGAAGAAGTAGAAGAAGGAGAAGGAGAAGGTGAAGTCTGGAGGGTGAATCAGAAGAAGTAGAAGAAGGAGAAGGAGAAGGTGAAGTCTGGAGGGTGAATCAGAAGAAGTAGAAGAAGGAGAAGGAGAAGGTGAAGTCTGGAGGGTGAAGCAGAAGAAGTAGAAGAAGGAGAAGGAGAAGGTGAAGTCAGGTGGGTGAATCAGAAGAAGTAGAAGAAGGAGAAGGAGTAGGTGAAGTCAGGAGGGTGAATCAGAAGAAGCAGAAGAAGGAGAAGGAGAAGTTGAAGTCTGGAGGGTGAATCAGAAGAATCAGAAGAAGGAGAAGGAGAAGGTGAAGTCTGGAGGGTGAATCAGAAGAAGCAGAAGAAAGAGAAGGAGAAGGTGAAGTCTGGAGGGTGAAGCAGAAGAAACAGAAGAAGGAGAAGGAGAAGGTGAAGACTGGAGGGTTAATCAGAAGAAGTAGAAGAAGGAGAAGGAGAAGGTGAAGTCTGGAGGGTGAATCAGAAGAAGTAGAAGAAGGAGAAGGAGAAGGTGAAGTCTGGAGGGTGAATCAGAAGAAGCAGAAGAAGGAGAAGGAGAAGTTGAAGTCTGGAGGGTGAATCAGAAGAAGCAGAAGAAGGAGAAGGAGAAGATGAAGTCTGGAGGGTTAATCAGAAGAAGTAGAAGAAGGAGAAGGAGAAGGTGAAGTCTGGAGGGTGAATCAGAAGTAGTAGAAGAAGGAGAAGGAGAAGGTGAAGTCTGGAGGGTGAATCAGAAGAAACAGAAGAAGGAGAAGGAGAAGGTGAAGTCTGGAGGGTGAATCAGAAGAAGTAGAAGAAGGAGAAGGAGAAGGTGTAGTCTGGAGGGTGAATCAGAAGAAGTAGACGAAGGAGAAGGAGAAGGTGAAGTCTGGAGGGTGAATCAGAAGAAGCAGAAGAAGGAGATGGAGAAGGTGAAGTCTGGAGGGTGAATCAGAAGAAGCAGAAGAAGGAGAAGGAGAAGATGAAGTCTGGAGGGTGAATCAGAAGAAGTAGAAGAAGGAGAAGGAGAAGGTGAAGTCTGGAGGGTGAATCAGAAGTAGTAGAAGAAGGAGAAGGAGAAGGTGAAGTCTGGAGGGTGAATCAGAAGAAACAGAAGAAGGAGAAGGAGAAGGTGAAATCTGGAGGGTGAATCAGAAGAAGTAGAAGAAGGAGAAGGAGAAGGTGTAGTCTGGAGGGTGAATCAGAAGAAGTAGACGAAGGATAAGGAGAAGGAGAAGTCTGGAGGGTGAATCAGAAGAAGCAGAAGAAGGAGATGGAGAAGGTGAAGTCTGGAGGGTGAATCAGAAGAAGTAGAAGAAGGAGAAGGAGAAGGTGAAGTCTGGAGGGTGATTCAGAAGAAGCAGAATAAGGAGAAGGAGAAGGTGAAGTCTGGAGGGTGAATCAGAAGAAGCAGAAGAAGGAGAAGGAGAAGGTGAAGTCTGGAGGGTGAATCAGAAGAAGTAGAAGAAGGAGAAGGAGAAGGTGAAGTCTGGAGGGTGAATCAGAAGAAGTAGAAGAAGGAGAAGGAGAAGGTGAAGTCTGGAGGGTGAAGCAGAAGAAGTAGAAGAAGGAGAAGGAGAAGGTGAAGTCAGGAGGGTGAATCAGAAGAAGTAGAAGAAGGAGAAGGAGAAGGTGAAGTCTGGAGGGTGAATCAGAAGAAGCAGAAGAAGGAGAAGGAGAAGGTGAAGTCTGGAGGGTGAATCAGAAGAAGTAGACGAAGGAGAAGGAGAAGGTGAAGTCTGGAGGGTGAATCAGAAGAAGCAGAAGAAGGAGATGGAGAAGGTGAAGTCTGGAGGGTGAATCAGAAGAAGTAGAAGAAGGAGAAGGAGAAGGTGAAGTCTGGAGGGTGAATCAGAAGAAGCAGAAGAAGGAGAAGGAGAAGGTGAAGTCTGGAGGGTGAATCAGAAGAAGCAGAAGAAGGAAAAGGAGAAGGTGAAGTCTGGAGGGTGATTCAGAAGAAGCAGAATAAGGAGAAGGAGAAGGTGAAGTCTGGAGGGTGAAACAGAAGAAGCAGAAGAAGGAGAAGGAGAAGGTGAAGTCTGGAGGGTGAATCAGAAGAAGTAGAAGAAGGAGAAGGAGAAGGTGAAGTCTGGAGGGTGAATCAGAAGAAGTAGAAGAAGGAGAAGGAGAAGGTGAAGTCTGGAGGGTGAATCAGAAGAAGTAGAAGAAGGAGAAGGAGAAGGTGAAGTCTGGAGGGTGAATCAGAAGAAGTAGAAGAAGGAGAAGGAGAAGGTGAAGTCTGGAGGGTGAATCAGAAGAAGCAGAATAAGGAGAAGGAGAATGTGAAGTCTGGAGGGTGAAACAGAAGAAGCAGAAGAAGGAGAAGGAGAAGGTGAAGTCTGGAGGGTGAATCAGAAGAAGTAGAAGAAGGAGAAGGAGAAGGTGTAGTCTGGAGGGTGAATCAGAAGAAGTAGACGAAGGAGAAGGAGAAGGTGAAGTCTGGAGGGTGAATCAGAAGAAGCAGAAGAAGGAGATGGAGAAGGTGAAGTCTGGAGGGTGAATCAGAAGAAGCAGAAGAAGGAGAAGGAGAAGATGAAGTCTGGAGGGTGAATCAGAAGAAGTAGAAGAAGGAGAAGGAGAAGGTGAAGTCTGGAGGGTGAATCAGAAGTAGTAGAAGAAGGAGAAGGAGAAGGTGAAGTCTGGAGGGTGAATCAGAAGAAACAGAAGAAGGAGAAGGAGAAGGTGAAATCTGGAGGGTGAATCAGAAGAAGTAGAAGAAGGAGAAGGAGAAGGTGTAGTCTGGAGGGTGAATCAGAAGAAGTAGACGAAGGATAAGGAGAAGGAGAAGTCTGGAGGGTGAATCAGAAGAAGCAGAAGAAGGAGATGGAGAAGGTGAAGTCTGGAGGGTGAATCAGAAGAAGTAGAAGAAGGAGAAGGAGAAGGTGAAGTCTGGAGGGTAATTCAGAAGAAGCAGAATAAGGAGAAGGAGAAGGTGAAGTCTGGAGGGTGAATCAGAAGAAGCAGAAGAAGGAGAAGGAGAAGGTGAAGTCTGGAGGGTGAATCAGAAGAAGTAGAAGAAGGAGAAGGAGAAGGTGAAGTCTGGAGGGTGAATCAGAAGAAGTAGAAGAAGGAGAAGGAGAAGGTGAAGTCTGGAGGGTGAATCAGAAGAAGTAGAAGAAGGAGAAGGAGAAGGTGAAGTCTGGAGGGTGAAGCAGAAGAAGTAGAAGAAGGAGAAGGAGAAGGTGAAGTCAGGAGGGTGAATCAGAAGAAGTAGAAGAAGGAGAAGGAGAAGGTGAAGTCTGGAGGGTGAATCAGAAGAAGCAGAAGAAGGAGAAGGAGAAGGTGAAGTCTGGAGGGTGAATCAGAAGAAGTAGACGAAGGAGAAGGAGAAGGTGAAGTCTGGAGGGTGAATCAGAAGAAGCAGAAGAAGGAGATGGAGAAGGTGAAGTCTGGAGGGTGAATCAGAAGAAGTAGAAGAAGGAGAAGGAGAAGGTGAAGTCTGGAGGGTGAATCAGAAGAAGCAGAAGAAGGAGAAGGAGAAGGTGAAGTCTGGAGGGTGAATCAGAAGAAGCAGAAGAAGGAGAAGGAGAAGGTGAAGTCTGGAGGGTGATTCAGAAGAAGCAGAATAAGGAGAAGGAGAAGGTGAAGTCTGGAGGGTGAAACAGAAGATGCAGAAGAAGGAGAAGGAGAAGGTGAAGTCTGGAGGGTGAATCAGAAGAAGTAGAAGAAGGAGAAGGAGAAGGTGATGTCTGGAGGGTGAATCAGAAGAAGTAGAAGAAGGAGAAGGAGAAGGTGAAGTCTGGAGGGTGAATCAGAAGAAGTAGAAGAAGGAGAAGGAGAAGGTGAAGTCTGGAGGGTGAAGCAGAAGAAGTAGAAGAAGGAGAAGGAGAAGGTGAAGTCAGGAGGGTGAATCAGAAGATGTAGAAGAAGGAGAAGGAGAAGGTGAAGTCAGGTGGGTGAATCAGAAGAAGTAGAAGAAGGAGAAGGAGAAGGTGAAGTCAGGAGGGTGAATCAGAAGAAGCAGAAGAAGGAGAAGGAGAAGGTGAAGTCTGGAGGGTGAATCAGAAGAATCAGAAGAAGGAGAAGGAGAAGGTGAAGTCTGGAGGGTGAATCAGAAGAAGCAGAAGAAAGAGAAGGAGAAGGTGAAGGCTGGAGGGTGAAGCAGAAGAAACAGAAGAAGGAGAAGGAGAAGGTGAAGACTGGAGGGTGAATCAGAAGAAGGAGAAGAAGGAGAAGGAGAAGGTGAAGTCTGGAGGGTGAATCAGAAGAAGTAGAAGAAGGAGAAGGAGAAGGTGAAGTCTGGAGGGTGAATCAGAAGAAGTAGAAGAAGGAGAAGGAGAAGGTGAAGTCTGGAGGGTGAATCAGAAGAAGTAGAAGAAGGAGAAGGAGAAGGTGAAGTCTGGAGGGTGAAGCAGAAGAAGTAGAAGAAGGAGAAGGAGAAGGTGAAGTCAGGTGGGTGAATCAGAAGAAGTAGAAGAAGGAGAAGGAGTAGGTGAAGTCAGGAGGGTGAATCAGAAGAAGCAGAAGAAGGAGAAGGAGAAGTTGAAGTCTGGAGGGTGAATCAGAAGAATCAGAAGAAGGAGAAGGAGAAGGTGAAGTCTGGAGGGTGAATCAGAAGAAGCAGAAGAAAGAGAAGGAGAAGGTGAAGTCTGGAGGGTGAAGCAGAAGAAACAGAAGAAGGAGAAGGAGAAGGTGAAGACTGGAGGGTGAATCAGAAGTAGTAGAAGAAGGAGAAGGAGAAGGTGAAGTCTGGAGGGTGAATCAGAAGAAACAGAAGAAGGAGAAGGAGAAGGTGAAGTCTGGAGGGTGAATCAGAAGAAGTAGAAGAAGGAGAAGGAGAAGGTGAAGTCTGGAGGGTGAATCAGAAGAAGTAGAAGAAGGAGAAGGAGAAGGTGAAGTCTGGAGGGTGAATCAGAAGAAGTAGAAGAAGGAGAAGGAGAAGCTGAAGTCTGGAGGGTGAAGCAGAAGAAGTAGAAGAAGGAGAAGGAGAAGGTGAAGTCAGGAGGGTGAATCAGAAGAAGTAGAAGAAGGAGAAGGAGAAGGTTAAGTCTGGAGGGTGAATCAGAAGAAGCAGAAGAAGGAGAAGGAGAAGGTGAAGTCTGGAGGGTGAATCAGAAGAAGTAGACGAAGGAGAAGGAGAAGGTGAAGTCTGGAGGGTGAATCAGAAGAAGCAGAAGAAGGAGATGGAGAAGGTGAAGTCTGGAGGGTGAATCAGAAGAAGTAGAAGAAGGAGAAGGAGAAGGTGAAGTCTGGAGGGTGAATCAGAAGAAGCAGAAGAAGGAGAAGGAGAAGGTGAAGTCTGGAGGGTGAATCAGAAGAAGCAGAAGAAGGAGAAGGAGAAGGTGAAGTCTGGAGGGTGATTCAGAAGAAGCAGAATAAGGAGAAGGAGAAGGTGAAGTCTGGAGGGTGAAACAGAAGAAGCAGAAGAAGGAGAAGGAGAAGGTGAAGTCTGGAGGGTGAATCAGAAGAAGTAGAAGAAGGAGAAGGAGAAGGTGAAGTCTGGAGGGTGAATCAGAAGAAGTAGAAGAAGGAGAAGGAGAAGGTGAAGTCTGGAGGGTGAATCAGAAGAAGTAGAAGAAGGAGAAGGAGAAGGTGAAGTCTGGAGGGTGAATCAGAAGAAGTAGAAGAAGGAGAAGGAGAAGGTGAAGTCTGGAGGGTGAATCAGAAGAAGCAGAATAAGGAGAAGGAGAAGGTGAAGTCTGGAGGGTGAAACAGAAGAAGCAGAAGAAGGAGAAGGAGAAGGTGAAGTCTGGAGGGTGAATCAGAAGAAGTAGAAGAAGGAGAAGGAGAAGGTGTAGTCTGGAGGGTGAATCAGAAGAAGTAGACGAAGGAGAAGGAGAAGGTGAAGTCTGGAGGGTGAATCAGAAGAAGCAGAAGAAGGAGATGGAGAAGGTGAAGTCTGGAGGGTGAATCAGAAGAAGCAGAAGAAGGAGAAGGAGAAGATGAAGTCTGGAGGGTGAATCAGAAGAAGTAGAAGAAGGAGAAGGAGAAGGTGAAGTCTGGAGGGTGAATCAGAAGTAGTAGAAGAAGGAGAAGGAGAAGGTGAAGTCTGGAGGGTGAATCAGAAGAAACAGAAGAAGGAGAAGGAGAAGGTGAAATCTGGAGGGTGAATCAGAAGAAGTAGAAGAAGGAGAAGGAGAAGGTGTAGTCTGGAGGGTGAATCAGAAGAAGTAGACGAAGGATAAGGAGAAGGAGAAGTCTGGAGGGTGAATCAGAAGAAGCAGAAGAAGGAGATGGAGAAGGTGAAGTCTGGAGGGTGAATCAGAAGAAGTAGAAGAAGGAGAAGGAGAAGGTGAAGTCTGGAGGGTAATTCAGAAGAAGCAGAATAAGGAGAAGGAGAAGGTGAAGTCTGGAGGGTGAATCAGAAGAAGCAGAAGAAGGAGAAGGAGAAGGTGAAGTCTGGAGGGTGAATCAGAAGAAGTAGAAGAAGGAGAAGGAGAAGGTGAAGTCTGGAGGGTGAATCAGAAGAAGTAGAAGAAGGAGAAGGAGAAGGTGAAGTCTGGAGTGTGAATCAGAAGAAGTAGAAGAAGGAGAAGGAGAAGCTGAAGTCTGGAGGGTGAAGCAGAAGAAGTAGAAGAAGGAGAAGGAGAAGGTGAAGTCAGGAGGGTGAATCAGAAGAAGTAGAAGAAGGAGTAGGAGAAGGTGAAGTCTGGAGGGTGAATCAGAAGAAGCAGAAGAAGGAGAAGGAGAAGGTGAAGTCTGGAGGGTGAATCAGAAGAAGTAGACGAAGGAGAAGGAGAAGGTGAAGTCTGGAGGGTGAATCAGAAGAAGCAGAAGAAGGAGATGGAGAAGGTGAAGTCTGGAGGGTGAATCAGAAGAAGTAGAAGAAGGAGAAGGAGAAGGTGAAGTCTGGAGGGTGAATCAGAAGAAGCAGAAGAAGGAGAAGGAGAAGGTGAAGTCTGGAGGGTGAATCAGAAGAAGCAGAAGAAGGAGAAGGAGAAGGTGAAGTCTGGAGGGTGATTCAGAAGAAGCAGAATAAGGAGAAGGAGAAGGTGAAGTCTGGAGGGTGAAACAGAAGATGCAGAAGAAGGAGAAGGAGAAGGTGAAGTCTGGAGGGTGAATCAGAAGAAGTAGAAGAAGGAGAAGGAGAAGGTGAAGTCTGGAGGGTGAATCAGAAGAAGTAGAAGAAGGAGAAGGAGAAGGTGAAGTCTGGAGGGTGAATCAGAAGAAGTAGAAGAAGGAGAAGGAGAAGGTGAAGTCTGGAGGGTGAAGCAGAAGAAGTAGAAGAAGGAGAAGGAGAAGGTGAAGTCAGGAGGGTGAATCAGAAGATGTAGAAGAAGGAGAAGGAGAAGGTGAAGTCAGGTGGGTGAATCAGAAGAAGTAGAAGAAGGAGAAGGAGAAGGTGAAGTCAGGAGGGTGAATCAGAAGAAGCAGAAGAAGGAGAAGGAGAAGGTGAAGTCTGGAGGGTGAATCAGAAGAATCAGAAGAAGGAGAAGGAGAAGGTGAAGTCTGGAGGGTGAATCAGAAGAAGCAGAAGAAAGAGAAGGAGAAGGTGAAGTCTGGAGGGTGAAGCAGAAGAAACAGAAGAAGGAGAAGGAGAAGGTGAAGACTGGAGGGTGAATCAGAAGAAGGAGAAGAAGGAGAAGGAGAAGGTGAAGTCTGGAGGGTGAATCAGAAGAAGTAGAAGAAGGAGAAGGAGAAGGTGAAGTCTGGAGGGTGAATCAGAAGAAGTAGAAGAAGGAGAAGGAGAAGGTGAAGTCTGGAGGGTGAATCAGAAGAAGTAGAAGAAGGAGAAGGAGAAGGTGAAGTCTGGAGGGTGAAGCAGAAGAAGTAGAAGAAGGAGAAGGAGAAGGTGAAGTCAGGTGGGTGAATCAGAAGAAGTAGAAGAAGGAGAAGGAGTAGGTGAAGTCAGGAGGGCGAATCAGAAGAAGCAGAAGAAGGAGAAGGAGAAGTTGAAGTCTGGAGGGTGAATCAGAAGAATCAGAAGAAGGAGAAGGAGAAGGTGAAGTCTGGAGGGTGAATCAGAAGAAGCAGAAGAAAGAGAAGGAGAAGGTGAAGTCTGGAGGGTGAAGCAGAAGAAACAGAAGAAGGAGAAGGAGAAGGTGAAGACTGGAGGGTTAATCAGAAGAAGTAGAAGAAGGAGAAGGAGAAGGTGAAGTCTGGAGGGTGAATCAGAAGAAGTAGAAGAAGGAGAAGGAGAAGGTGAAGTCTGGCGGGTGAATCAGAAGAAGCAGAAGAAGGAGAAGGAGAAGTTGAAGTCTGGAGGGTGAATCAGAAGAAGCAGAAGAAGGAGAAGGAGAAGATGAAGTCTGGAGGGTTAATCAGAAGAAGTAGAAGAAGGAGAAGGAGAAGGTGAAGTCTGGAGGGTGAATCTGAAGTAGTAGAAGAAGGAGAAGGAGAAGGTGAAGTCTGGAGGGTGAATCAGAAGAAACAGAAGAAGGAGAAGGAGAAGGTGAAGTCTGGAGGGTGAATCAGAAGAAGTAGAAGAAGGAGAAGGAGAAGGTGTAGTCTGGAGGGTGAATCAGAAGAAGTAGACGAAGGAGAAGGAGAAGGTGAAGTCTGGAGGGTGAATCAGAAGAAGCAGAAGAAGGAGATGGAGAAGGTGAAGTCTGGAGGGTGAATCAGAAGAAGCAGAAGAAGGAGAAGGAGAAGATGAAGTCTGGAGGGTGAATCAGAAGAAGTAGAAGAAGGAGAAGGAGAAGGTGAAGTCTGGAGGGTGAATCAGAAGTAGTAGAAGAAGGAGAAGGAGAAGGTGAAGTCTGGAGGGTGAATCAGAAGAAACAGAAGAAGGAGAAGGAGAAGGTGAAATCTGGAGGGTGAATCAGAAGAAGTAGAAGAAGGAGAAGGAGAAGGTGTAGTCTGGAGGGTGAATCAGAAGAAGTAGACGAAGGATAAGGAGAAGGAGAAGTCTGGAGGGTGAATCAGAAGAAGCAGAAGAAGGAGATGGAGAAGGTGAAGTCTGGAGGGTGAATCAGAAGAAGTAGAAGAAGGAGAAGGAGAAGGTGAAGTCTGGAGGGTAATTCAGAAGAAGCAGAATAAGGAGAAGGAGAAGGTGAAGTCTGGAGGGTGAATCAGAAGAAGCAGAAGAAGGAGAAGGAGAAGGTGAAGTCTGGAGGGTGAATCAGAAGAAGTAGAAGAAGGAGAAGGAGAAGGTGAAGTCTGGAGGGTGAATCAGAAGAAGTAGAAGAAGGAGAAGGAGAAGGTGAAGTCTGGAGTGTGAATCAGAAGAAGTAGAAGAAGGAGAAGGAGAAGCTGAAGTCTGGAGGGTGAAGCAGAAGAAGTAGAAGAAGGAGAAGGAGAAGGTGAAGTCAGGAGGGTGAATCAGAAGAAGTAGAAGAAGGAGTAGGAGAAGGTGAAGTCTGGAGGGTGAATCAGAAGAAGCAGAAGAAGGAGAAGGAGAAGGTGAAGTCTGGAGGGTGAATCAGAAGAAGTAGACGAAGGAGAAGGAGAAGGTGAAGTCTGGAGGGTGAATCAGAAGAAGCAGAAGAAGGAGATGGAGAAGGTGAAGTCTGGAGGGTGAATCAGAAGAAGTAGAAGAAGGAGAAGGAGAAGGTGAAGTCTGGAGGGTGAATCAGAAGAAGCAGAAGAAGGAGAAGGAGAAGGTGAAGTCTGGAGGGTGAATCAGAAGAAGCAGAAGAAGGAGAAGGAGAAGGTGAAGTCTGGAGGGTGATTCAGAAGAAGCAGAATAAGGAGAAGGAGAAGGTGAAGTCTGGAGGGTGAAACAGAAGATGCAGAAGAAGGAGAAGGAGAAGGTGAAGTCTGGAGGGTGAATCAGAAGAAGTAGAAGAAGGAGAAGGAGAAGGTGAAGTCTGGAGGGTGAATCAGAAGAAGTAGAAGAAGGAGAAGGAGAAGGTGAAGTCTGGAGGGTGAATCAGAAGAAGTAGAAGAAGGAGAAGGAGAAGGTGAAGTCTGGAGGGTGAAGCAGAAGAAGTAGAAGAAGGAGAAGGAGAAGGTGAAGTCAGGAGGGTGAATCAGAAGATGTAGAAGAAGGAGAAGGAGAAGGTGAAGTCAGGTGGGTGAATCAGAAGAAGTAGAAGAAGGAGAAGGAGAAGGTGAAGTCAGGAGGGTGAATCAGAAGAAGCAGAAGAAGGAGAAGGAGAAGGTGAAGTCTGGAGGGTGAATCAGAAGAATCAGAAGAAGGAGAAGGAGAAGGTGAAGTCTGGAGGGTGAATCAGAAGAAGCAGAAGAAAGAGAAGGAGAAGGTGAAGTCTGGAGGGTGAAGCAGAAGAAACAGAAGAAGGAGAAGGAGAAGGTGAAGACTGGAGGGTGAATCAGAAGAAGGAGAAGAAGGAGAAGGAGAAGGTGAAGTCTGGAGGGTGAATCAGAAGAAGTAGAAGAAGGAGAAGGAGAAGGTGAAGTCTGGAGGGTGAATCAGAAGAAGTAGAAGAAGGAGAAGGAGAAGGTGAAGTCTGGAGGGTGAATCAGAAGAAGTAGAAGAAGGAGAAGGAGAAGGTGAAGTCTGGAGGGTGAAGCAGAAGAAGTAGAAGAAGGAGAAGGAGAAGGTGAAGTCAGGTGGGTGAATCAGAAGAAGTAGAAGAAGGAGAAGGAGTAGGTGAAGTCAGGAGGGCGAATCAGAAGAAGCAGAAGAAGGAGAAGGAGAAGTTGAAGTCTGGAGGGTGAATCAGAAGAATCAGAAGAAGGAGAAGGAGAAGGTGAAGTCTGGAGGGTGAATCAGAAGAAGCAGAAGAAAGAGAAGGAGAAGGTGAAGTCTGGAGGGTGAAGCAGAAGAAACAGAAGAAGGAGAAGGAGAAGGTGAAGACTGGAGGGTTAATCAGAAGAAGTAGAAGAAGGAGAAGGAGAAGGTGAAGTCTGGAGGGTGAATCAGAAGAAGTAGAAGAAGGAGAAGGAGAAGGTGAAGTCTGGCGGGTGAATCAGAAGAAGCAGAAGAAGGAGAAGGAGAAGTTGAAGTCTGGAGGGTGAATCAGAAGAAGCAGAAGAAGGAGAAGGAGAAGATGAAGTCTGGAGGGTTAATCAGAAGAAGTAGAAGAAGGAGAAGGAGAAGGTGAAGTCTGGAGGGTGAATCAGAAGTAGTAGAAGAAGGAGAAGGAGAAGGTGAAGTCTGGAGGGTGAATCAGAAGAAACAGAAGAAGGAGAAGGAGAAGGTGAAGTCTGGAGGGTGAATCAGAAGAAGTAGAAGAAGGAGAAGGAGAAGGTGTAGTCTGGAGGGTGAATCAGAAGAAGTAGACGAAGGAGAAGGAGAAGGTGAAGTCTGGAGGGTGAATCAGAAGAAGCAGAAGAAGGAGATGGAGAAGGTGAAGTCTGGAGGGTGAATCAGAAGAAGCAGAAGAAGGAGAAGGAGAAGATGAAGTCTGGAGGGTGAATCAGAAGAAGTAGAAGAAGGAGAAGGAGAAGGTGAAGTCTGGAGGGTGAATCAGAAGTAGTAGAAGAAGGAGAAGGAGAAGGTGAAGTCTGGAGGGTGAATCAGAAGAAACAGAAGAAGGAGAAGGTGAAATCTGGAGGGTGAATCAGAAGAAGTAGAAGAAGGAGAAGGAGAAGGTGTAGTCTGGAGGGTGAATCAGAAGAAGTAGACGAAGGATAAGGAGAAGGAGAAGTCTGGAGGGTGAATCAGAAGAAGCAGAAGAAGGAGATGGAGAAGGTGAAGTCTGGAGGGTGAATCAGAAGAAGTAGAAGAAGGAGAAGGAGAAGGTGAAGTCTGGAGGGTGATTCAGAAGAAGCAGAATAAGGAGAAGGAGAAGGTGAAGTCTGGAGGGTGAATCAGAAGAAGCAGAAGAAGGAGAAGGAGAAGGTGAAGTCTGGAGGGTGAATCAGAAGAAGTAGAAGAAGGAGAAGGAGAAGGTGAAGTCTGGAGGGTGAATCAGAAGAAGTAGAAGAAGGAGAAGGAGAAGGTGAAGTCTGGAGGGTGAATCAGAAGAAGTAGAAGAAGGAGAAGGAGAAGCTGAAGTCTGGAGGGTGAAGCAGAAGAAGTAGAAGAAGGAGAAGGAGAAGGTGAAGTCAGGAGGGTGAATCAGAAGAAGTAGAAGAAGGAGAAGGAGAAGGTGAAGTCTGGAGGGTGAATCAGAAGAAGCAGAAGAAGGAGAAGGAGAAGGTGAAGTCTGGAGGGTGAATCAGAAGAAGTAGACGAAGGAGAAGGAGAAGGTGAAGTCTGGAGGGTGAATCAGAAGAAGCAGAAGAAGGAGATGGAGAAGGTGAAGTCTGGAGGGTGAATCAGAAGAAGTAGAAGAAGGAGAAGGAGAAGGTGAAGTCTGGAGGGTGAATCAGAAGAAGCAGAAGAAGGAGAAGGAGAAGGTGAAGTCTGGAGGGTGAATCAGAAGAAGCAGAAGAAGGAGAAGGAGAAGGTGAAGTCTGGAGGGTGATTCAGAAGAAGCAGAATAAGGAGAAGGAGAAGGTGAAGTCTGGAGGGTGAAACAGAAGAAGCAGAAGAAGGAGAAGGAGAAGGTGAAGTCTGGAGGGTGAATCAGAAGAAGTAGAAGAAGGAGAAGGAGAAGGTGAAGTCTGGAGGGTGAATCAGAAGAAGTAGAAGAAGGAGAAGGAGAAGGTGAAGTCTGGAGGGTGAATCAGAAGAAGTAGAAGAAGGAGAAGGAGAAGGTGAAGTCTGGAGGGTGAAGCAGAAGAAGTAGAAGAAGGAGAAGGAGAAGGTGAAGTCAGGAGGGTGAATCAGAAGATGTAGAAGAAGTAGAAGGAGAAGGTGAAGTCAGGTGGGTGAATCAGAAGAAGTAGAAGAAGGAGAAGGAGAAGGTGAAGTCAGGAGGGTGAATCAGAAGAAGCAGAAGAAGGAGAAGGAGAAGGTGAAGTCTGGAGGGTGAATCAGAAGAATCAGAAGAAGGAGAAGGAGAAGGTGAAGTCTGGAGGGTGAATCAGAAGAAGCAGAAGAAAGAGAAGGAGAAGGTGAAGTCTGGAGGGTGAAGCAGAAGAAACAGAAGAAGGAGAAGGAGAAGGTGAAGACTGGAGGGTGAATCAGAAGAAGGAGAAGAAGGAGAAGGAGAAGGTGAAGTCTGGAGGGTGAATCAGAAGAAGTAGAAGAAGGAGAAGGAGAAGGTGAAGTCTGGAGGGTGAATCAGAAGAAGCAGAAGAAGGAGAAGGAGAAGGTGAAGTCTGGAGGGTGAATCAGAAGAAGCAGAAGAAGGAGAAGGAGAAGATGAAGTCTGGAGGGTGAATCAGAAGAAGTAGAAGAAGGAGAAGGAGAAGGTGAAGTCTGGAGGGTGAATCAGAAGAAGTAGAAGAAGGAGAAGGAGAAGGTGAAGTCTGGAGGGTGAAGCAGAAGAAGTAGAAGAAGGAGAAGGAGAAGGTGAAGGCAGGAGGGTGAATCAGAAGATGTAGAAGAAGGAGAAGGAGAAGGTGAAGTCAGGTGGGTGAATCAGAAGAATTAAAAGAAGGAGAAGGAGAAGGTGAAGTCAGGAGGGTGAATCAGAAGAAGCAGAAGAAGGAGAAGGAGAAGGTGAAGTCTGGAGGGTGAATCAGAAGAATCAGAAGAAGGAGAAGGAGAAGGTGAAGTCTGGAGGGTGAATCAGAAGAAGCAGAAGAAAGAGAAGGAGAAGGTGAAGTCTGGAGGGTGAAGCAGAAGAAACAGAAGAAGGAGAAGGAGAAGGTGAAGACTGGAGGGTGAATCAGAAGAAGGAGAAGAAGGAGAAGGAGAAGGTGAAGTCTGGAGGGTGAATCAGAAGAAGTAGAAGAAGGAGAAGGAGAAGGTGAAGTCTGGAGGGTGAATCAGAAGAAGCAGAAGAAGGAGAAGGAGAAGGTGAAGTCTGGAGGGTGAATCAGAAGAAGCAGAAGAAGGAGAAGGAGAAGATGAAGTCTGGAGGGTGAATCAGAAGAAGTAGAAGAAGGAGAAGGAGAAGGTGAAGTCTGGAGGGTGAATCAGAAGTAGTAGAAGAAGGAGAAGGAGAAGGTGAAGTCTGGAGGGTGAATCAGAAGAAACAGAAGAAGGAGAAGGAGAAGGTGAAGTCTGGAGGGTGAATCAGAAGAAGTAGAAGAAGGAGAAGGAGAAGGTGTAGTCTGGAGGGTGTATCAGAAGAAGTAGACGAAGGAGAAGGAGAAGGAGAAGTCTGGAGGGTGAATCAGAAGAAGCAGAAGAAGGAGATGGAGAAGGTGAAGTCTGGAGGGTGAATCAGAAGAAGTAGAAGAAGGAGAAGGAGAAGGTGAAGTCTGGAGGGTGATTCAGAAGAAGCAGAATAAGGAGAAGGAGAAGGTGAAGTCTGGAGGGTGAATCAGAAGAAGCAGAAGAAGGAGAAGGAGAAGGTGAAGTCTGGAGGGTGAATCAGAAGAAGTAGAAGAAGGAGAAGGAGAAGGTGAAGTCTGGAGGGTGAATCAGAAGAAGTAGAAGAAGGAGAAGGAGAAGGTGAAGTCTGGAGGGTGAATCAGAAGAAGTAGAAGAAGGAGAAGGAGAAGCTGAAGTCTGGAGGGTGAAGCAGAAGAAGTAGAAGAAGGAGAAGGAGAAGGTGAAGTCAGGAGGGTGAATCAGAAGAAGTAGAAGAAGGAGAAGGAGAAGGTGAAGTCTGGAGGGTGAATCAGAAGAAGCAGAAGAAGGAGAAGGAGAAGGTGAAGTCTGGAGGGTGAATCAGAAGAAGCAGAAGAAGGAGAAGGAGAAGGTGAAGTCTGGAGGGTGATTCAGAAGAAGCAGAATAAGGAGAAGGAGAAGGTGAAGTCTGGAGGGTGAAACAGAAGAAGCAGAGGAAGGAGAAGGAGAAGGTGAAGTCTGGAGGGTGAATCAGAAGACGTAGAAGAAGGAGAAGGAGAAGGTGAAGTCTGGAGGGTGAATCAGAAGAAGTAGAAGAAGGAGAAGGAGAAGGTGAAGTCTGGAGGGTGAATCAGAAGAAGTAGAAGAAGGAGAAGGAGAAGGTGAAGTCTGGAGGGTGAAGCAGAAGAAGTAGAAGAAGGAGAAGGAGAAGGTGAAGTCAGGAGGGTGAATCAGAAGATGTAGAAGAAGGAGAAGGAGAAGGTGAAGTCAGGAGGGTGAATCAGAAGAAGCAGAAGAAGGAGAAGGAGAAGGTGAAGTCTGGAGGGTGAATCAGAAGAAGTAGAAGAAGGAGAAGGAGAAGGTGAAGTCTGGAGGGTGAATCAGAAGAAGCAGAAGAAGGAGAAGGAGAAGGTGAAGTCTGGAGGGTGAATCAGAAGAAGCAGAAGAAGGAGAAGGAGAAGGTGAAGTCTGGAGGGTGAATCAGAAGAAGCAGAATAAGGAGAAGGAGAAGGTGAAGTCTGGAGGGTGAATCAGAAGAAGCAGAAGAAGGAGAAGGAGAAGGTGAAGTCTGCAGGGTGAATCAGAAGAAGTAGAAGAAGGAGAAGGAGAAGGTGTAGTCTGGAGGGTGAAGCAGAAGAAGTAGAAGAAGGAGAAGGAGAAGGTGAAGGCTGGAGGGTGAATCAGAAGAAGTAGAAGAAGGAGAAGGAGAAGGTGAAGTCTGGAGGGTGAATCAGAAGAAGTAGAAGAAGGAGAAGGAGAAGGTGAAGTCTGGAGGGTGAAGCAGAAGAAGTAGAAGAAGGAGAAGGAGAAGGTGAAGTCAGGTGGGTGAATCAGAAGAAGTAGAAGAAGGAGAAGGAGTAGGTGAAGTCAGGAGGGTGAATCAGAAGAAGCAGAAGAAGGAGAAGGAGAAGTTGAAGTCTGGAGGGTGAATCAGAAGAATCAGAAGAAAGAGAAGGAGAAGGTGAAGTCTGGAGGGTGAAGCAGAAGAAACAGAAGAAGGAGAAGGAGAAGGCGAAGACTGGAGGGTGAATCAGAAGAAGTAGAAGAAGGAGAAGGAGAAGGTGAAGTCTGGAGGGTGAATCAGAAGAAGTAGAAGAAGGAGAAGGAGAAGGTGAAGTCTGGAGGGTGAATCAGAAGAAGCAGAAGAAGGAGAAGGAGAAGTTGAAGTCTGGAGGGTGAATCAGAAGAAGCAGAGGAAGGAGAAGGAGAAGATGAAGTCTGGAGGGTTAATCAGAAGAAGTAGAAGAAGGAGAAGGAGAAGGTGAAGTCTGGAGGGTGAATCAGAAGTAGTAGAAGAAGGAGAAGGAGAAGGTGAAGTCTGGAGGGTGAATCAGAAGAAACAGAAGAAGGAGAAGGAGAAGGTGAAGTCTGGAGGGTGAATCAGAAGAAGTAGAAGAAGGAGAAGGAGAAGGTGTAGTCTGGAGGGTGAATCAGAAGAAGTAGACGAAGGAGAAGGAGAAGGTGAAGTCTGGAGGGTGAATCAGAAGAAGCAGAAGAAGGAGATGGAGAAGGTGAAGTCTGGAGGGTGAATCAGAAGAATTAGAAGAAGGAGAAGGAGAAGGTGAAGTCTGGAGGGTGAATCAGAAGAAGCAGAAGAAGGAGAAGGAGAAGGTGAAGTCTGGAGGGTGAATCAGAAGAAGCAGAAGAAGGAGAAGGAGAAGGTGAAGTCTGGAGGGTGATTCAGAAGAAGCAGAATAAGGAGAAGGAGAAGGTGAAGTCTGGAGGGTGAATCAGAAGAAGCAGAAGAAGGAGAAGGAGAAGGTGAAGTCTGGAGGGTGAATCAGAAGAAGTAGAAGAAGGAGAAGGAGAAGGTGAAGTCTGGAGGGTGAATCAGAAGAAGTAGAAGAAGGAGAAGGAGAAGGTGAAGTCTGGAGGGTGAATCAGAAGAAGTAGAAGAAGGAGAAGGAGAAGCTGAAGTCTGGAGGGTGAAGCAGAAGAAGTAGAAGAAGGAGAAGGAGAAGGTGAAGTCAGGAGGGTGAATCAGAAGAGGTAGAAGAAGGAGAAGGAGAAGGTGAAGTCAGGAGGGTGAATCAGAAGAAGCAGAAGAAGGAGAAGGAGAAGGTGAAGTCTGGAGGGTGAATCAGAAGAATCAGAAGAAGGAGAAGGAGAAGGTGAAGTCTGGAGGGTGAATCAGAAGAAGCAGAAGAAAGAGAAGGAGAAGGTGAAGTCTGGAGGGTGAATCAGAAGAAGTAGAAGAAGGAGAAGGAGAAGGCGAAGTCTGGAGGGTGAATCAGAAGAAGCAGAAGAAGGAGAAGGAGAAGGTGAAGTCTGGAGGGTGAATCAGAAGAAGTAGACGAAGGAGAAGGAGAAGGTGAAGTCTGGAGGATGAATCAGAAGAAGCAGAAGAAGGAGATGGAGAAGGTGAAGTCTGGAGGGTGAATCAGAAGAAGTAGAAGAAGGAGAAGGAGAAGGTGAAGTCTGGAGGGTGAATCAGAAGAAGCAGAAGAAGGAGAAGGAGAAGGTGAAGTCTGGAGGGTGAATCAGAAGAAGCAGAAGAAGGAGAAGGAGAAGGTGAAGTCTGGAGGGTGATTCAGAAGAAGCAGAATAAGGAGAAGGAGAAGGTGAAGTCTGGAGGGTGAAACAGAAGAAGCAGAAGAAGGAGAAGGAGAAGGTGAAGTCTGGAGGGTGAATCAGAAGAAGTAGAAGAAGGAGAAGGAGAAGGTGAAGTCTGGAGGGTGAATCAGAAGAAGTAGAAGAAGGAGAAGGAGAAGGTGAAGTCAGGAGGGTGAATCAGAAGATGTAGAAGAAGGAGAAGGAGAAGGTGAAGTCAGGAGGGTGAATCAGAAGAAGCAGAAGAAGGAGAAGGAGAAGGTGAAGTCTGGAGGGTGAATCAGAAGAAGTAGAAGAAGGAGAAGGAGAAGGTGAAGTCTAGACGGTGAATCAGAAGAAGCAGAAGAAGGAGAAGGAGAAGGTGAAGTCTGGAGGGTGAATCAGAAGAAGCAGAAGAAGGAGAAGGAGAAGGTGAAGTCTGGAGGGTGAATCAGAAGAAGCAGAATAAGGAGAAGGAGAAGGTGAAGTCTGGAGGGTGAATCAGAAGAAGCAGATGAAGGAGAAGGAGAAGGTGAGGTCTGGAGGGTGAATCAGAAGAAGAAGAAGAAGGAGAAGGAGAAGGTGTAGTCTGGAGGGTGAAGCAGAAGAAGTAGAAGAAGGAGAAGGAGAAGGTGAAGTCTGGAGGGTGAATCAGAAGAAGCAGAAGAAGGAGAAGGAGAAGGTGAAGTCTGGAGGGTGAATCAGAAGAAGTAGAAGAAGGAGAAGGAGAAGTTGAAGTCTGGAGGGTGAATCATAAGAAGCAGAAGAAGGAGAAGGAGAAGGTGAAGTTTGGAGGGTGAATCAGAAGAAGCAGAATAAGGAGAAGGAGAAGGTGAAGTCTGGAGGGTGAATCAGAAGAAGCAGAAGAAGGAGAAGGAGAAGGCGAAGTCTGGAGGGTGAATCAGAAGAAGTAGAAGAAGGAGAAGGAGAAGGTGAAGTTTGGAGGGTGAAGCAGAAGAAGTAGAAGAAGGAGAAGGAGAAGGTGAAGTCAGTGGGTGAATCAGAAGAAGTAGAAGAAGGAGAAGGAGAATGTGAAGTCAGGAGGGTGAATCAGAAGAAGCAGAAGAAGGAGAAGGAGAAGGTGAAGTCTGGAGGGTGAATCAGAAGAATCAGAAGAAGGAGAAGGAGAAGGTGAAGTCTGGAGGGTGAATCAGAAGAAGCAGAAGAAAGAGAAGGAGAAGGTGAAGTCTGGAGGGTGAAGCAGAAGAAACAGAAGAAGGAGAAGGAGAAGGTGAAGACTGGAGGGTGAATCAGAAGAAGTAGAAGAAGGAGAAGGAGAAGGTGAAGTCTGGAGGGTGAATCAGAAGAAGTAGAAGAAGGAGAAGGAGAAGGTGAAGTCTGGAGGGTGAATCAGAAGAAGCAGAAGAAGGAGAAGGAGAAGGTGAAGTCTGGAGGGTGAATCAGAAGAAGCAGAAGATGGAGAAGGAGAAGATGAAGTCTGGAGGGTGAATCAGAAGAAGTAGAAGAAGGAGAAGGAGAAGGTGAAGTCTGGAGGGTGAATCAGAAGTAGTAGAAGAAGGAGAAGGAGAAGGTGAAGTCTGGAGGGTGAATCAGAAGAAACAGAAGAAGGAGAAGGAGAAGGTGAAGTCTGGAGGGTGAATCAGAAGAAGTAGAAGAAGGAGAAGGAGAAGGTGTAGTCTGGAGGGTGAATCAGAAGAAGTAGACGAAGGAGAAGGAGAAGGTGAAGTCTGGAGGGTGAATCAGAAGAAGCAGAAGAAGGAGATGGAGATGGTGAAGTCTGGAGGGTGAATCAGAAGAAGTAGAAGAAGGAGAAGGAGAAGGTGAAGTCTGGAGGGTGAATCAGAAGAAGCAGAAGAAGGAGAAGGAGAAGGTGAAGTCTGGAGGGTGAATCAGAAGAAGCAGAAGAAGGAGAAGGAGAAGGTGAAGTCTGGAGGGTGATTCAGAAGAAGCAGAATAAGGAGAAGGAGAAGGTGAAGTCTGGAGGGTGAATCAGAAGAAGCAGAAGAAGGAGAAGGAGAAGGTGAAGTCTGGAGGGTGAATCAGAAGAAGTAGAAGAAGGAGAAGGAGAAGGTGAAGTCTGGAGGGTGAATCAGAAGAAGTAGAAGAAGGAGAAGGAGAAGGTGAAGTCTGGAGGGTGAATCAAAAGAAGTCGAAGAAGGAGAAGGAGAAGCTGAAGTCTGGAGGGTGAAGCAGAAGAAGTAGAAGAAGGAGAAGGAGAAGGTGAAGTCAGGAGGGTGAATCAGAAGATGTAGAAGAAGGAGAAGGAGAAGGTGAAGTCAGGAGGGTGAATCAGAAGAAGCAGAAGAAGGAGAAGGAGAAGGTGAAGTCTGGAGGGTGAATCAGAAGAATCAGAAGAAGGAGAAGGAGAAGGTGAAGTCTGGAGGGAGAATCAGAAGAAGCAGAAGAAAGAGAAGGAGAAGGTGAAGTCTGGAGGGTGAATCAGAAGAAGTAGAAGAAGGAGAAGGAGAAGGTGAAGTCTGGAGGGTGAATCAGAAGAAGCAGAAGAAGGAGAAGGAGAAGGTGAAGTCAGGAGGGTGAATCAGAAGAAGTAGAAGAAGGAGAAGGAGAAGGTGAAGTCAGGAGGGTGAATCAGAAGAAGCAGAAGAAGGAGAAGGAGAAGATGAAGTCTGGAGGGTGAATCAGAAGAAGTAGAAGAAGGAGAAGGAGAAGGTGAAGTCTGGAGGGTGAATCAGAAGAAGTAGAAGAAGGAGAAGGAGAAGCTGAACTCTGGAGGGTGAATCAGAAGAAGCAGAAGAAGGAGAAGGAGAAGGTGAAGTCTGGAGGGTGAATCAGAAGAAGCAGAAGAAGGAGAAGGAGAACTTGAAGTCTGGAGGGTGAATCAGAAGAAGTAGAAGAAGGAGAAGGAGAAGGTGAGGTCTGGAGGGTGAATCAGAAGAAGCAGAAGAAGGAGAAGGAGAAGGTGAAGTCTGGAGGGTGAATCAGAAGAAGCAGAAGAAGGAGAAGGAGAAGGTGAAGTCTGGAGGGTGAATCAGAAGAAATAGAAGAAGGAGAAGGAGAAGGTGAAGTCTGGAGGGTGAATCAGAAGAAGTAGAAGAAGGAGAAGGAGAAGGTGTAGTCTGGAGGGTGAATCAGAAGAAGCAGAAGAAGGAGAAGGAGAAGGTGAAGTCTGGAGGGTGAATCAGAAGAAGCAGAAGAAGGAGAAGGAGAAGGTGAAGTCTGGAGGGTGAATCAGAAGAAGCAGAAGAAGGAGAAGGAGAAGGTGAAGTCAGGAGGGTGAATCAGAAGAAGCAGAAGAAGGAGAAGGAGAAGGTGAAGTTAGTAGGGTGAATCAGAAGAAGCAGAAGAAGGAGAAGGAGCAGGTGATGTCAGGCGGATGAAGAAGAAGAAGTAGAAGAAGGAGAAGTAGAAGGTGAAGTCAGGACGGTGAAGCAGAAGAAACAGAAGAAGGAGAAGGAGAAGGTGAAGTCTGGAGGGTGAATCAGAAGAAGCAGAAGAAGGAAAAGGAGAAGGTCAAGTCTGGAGGGTGAATCAGAAGAAGTAGAAGAAGGAGAAGGAGAAGTTGAAGTCTGGAGGGTGAAGCAGAAGAAGTAGAAGAAGGAGAAGGAGAAGGTGAAGTCAGGAGGGTGAATCAGAAGAAGTAGAAGAAGGAGAAGGAGAAGGTGAAGTCAGGAGGGTGAATCAGAAGAAGCAGCAGAAGGAGAAGGAGAAGGTGAAGTCTGGAGGGTGAATCAGAAGAATCAGAAGAAGGAGAAGGAGAAGGTGAAGTCTGGAGGGTGAATCAGAAGAAGCAGAAGAAAGAGAAGGAGAAGGTGAAGTCTGGAGGGTGAATCAGAAGAAGTAGAAGAAGGAGAAGGAGAAGGTGAAGTCTGGAGGGTGAATCAGAAGAAGCAGAAGAAGGAGAAGGAGAATGTGAAGTCTGGAGGGTGAATCAGAAGAAGTAGAAGAAGGAGAAGGAGAAGGTGAAGTACGCAGGGTGAATCAGAAGAAGCAGAAGAAGGAGAAGGAGAAGGTGAAGTCTGGTGGGTGAATCAGAAGAAGCAGAATAAGGAGAAGGAGAAGGTGAAGTCTGCAGGGTGAATCAGAAGAAGCAGAAGAAGGAGAAGGAGAAGGTGAAGTCTGGAGGGTGAATCAGAAGAAGTAGAAGAAGGAGAAGGAGAAGTTGAAGTCTGGAGGGTGAAGCAGAAGAATTAGAAGATGGAGAAGGAGAAGGTGAAGTCAGGAGGGTGAATCAGAAGAAGTAGAAGAAGGAGAAGGAGAAGGTGAAGTCAGGAGGGTGAATCGGAAGAAGCAGAAGAAGGAGAAGGAGAAGGTGAAGTCTGGAGGGTGAATCAGAAGAAGCAGAGGAAGGAGAAGGAGAAGGTGAAGTCTGGAGGGTGAATCAGAAGAAGCAGAATAAGGAGAAGGAGAAGGTGAAGTCTGGAGGGTGAATCAGAAGAAGCAGAATAAGGAGAAGGAGAAGGTGAAGTCTGGAGGATGAATCAGAAGAAGCAGAAGAAGGAGAAGGAGAAGGTGAAGTCTGGAGGGTGAATCAGAAGAAGTAGAAGAAGGAGAAGGAGAAGGTGAAGTCTGGAGGGTGAAGCAGAAGAAGTAGAAGAAGGAGAAGGAGAAGGTGAAGTCAGGTGGGTGAATCAGAAGAAGTAGAAGAAGGAGAAGGAGAAGGTGAAGTCAGGAGGGTGAATCAGAAGAAGCAGAAGAAGGAGAAGGAGAAGGTGAAGTCTGGAGGGTGAATCAGAAGAATCAGAAGAAGGAGAAGGAGAAGGTGAAGTCTGGAGGGTGAATCAGAAGAAGCAGAAGAAAGAGAAGGAGAAGGTGAAGTCTGGAGGGTGAAGCAGAAGAAACAGAAGAAGGAGAAGGAGAAGGTGAAGACTGGAGGGTGAATCAGAAGAAGGAGAAGAAGGAGAAGGAGAAGGTGAAGTCTGGAGGGTGAATCAGAAGAAGTAGAAGAAGGAGAAGGAGAAGGTGAAGTCTGGAGGGTGAATCAGAAGAAGCAGAAGAAGGAGAAGGAGAAGGTGAAGTCTGGAGGGTGAATCAGAAGAAGCAGAAGAAGGAGAAGGAGAAGATGAAGTCTGGAGGGTGAATCAGAAGAAGTAGAAGAAGGAGAAGGAGAAGGTGAAGTCTGGAGGGTGAATCAGAAGTAGTAGAAGAAGGAGAAGGAGAAGGTGAAGTCTGGAGGGTGAATCAGAAGAAACAGAAGAAGGAGAAGGAGAAGGTGAAGTCTGGAGGGTGAATCAGAAGAAGTAGAAGAAGGAGAAGGAGAAGGTGTAGTCTGGAGGGTGAATCAGAAGAAGTAGACGAAGGAGAAGGAGAAGGAGAAGTCTGGAGGGTGAATCAGAAGAAGCAGAAGAAGGAGATGGACAAGGTGAAGTCTGGAGGGTGAATCAGAAGAAGTAGAAGAAGGAGAAGGAGAAGGTGAAGTCTGGAGGGTGATTCAGAAGAAGCAGAATAAGGAGAAGGAGAAGGTGAAGTCTGGAGGGTGAATCAGAAGAAGTAGAAGAAGGAGAAGGAGAAGGTGAAGTCTGGAGGGTGAATCAGAAGAAGTAGAAGAAGGAGAAGGAGAAGGTGAAGTCTGGAGGGTGAATCAGAAGAAGTAGAAGAAGGAGAAGGAGAAGGTGAAGTCTGGAGGGTGAATCAGAAGAAGTAGAAGAAGGAGAAGGAGAAGCTGAAGTCTGGAGGGTGAAGCAGAAGAAGTAGAAGAAGGAGAAGGAGAAGGTGAAGTCAGGAGGGTGAATCAGAAGAAGTAGAAGAAGGAGAAGGAGAAGGTGAAGTCTGGAGGGTGAATCAGAAGAAGCAGAAGAAGGAGAAGGAGAAGGTGAAGTCTGGAGGGTGAATCAGAAGAAGTAGACGAAGGAGAAGGAGAAGGTGAAGTCTGGAGGGTGAATCAGAAGAAGCAGAAGAAGGAGATGGAGAAGGTGAAGTCTGGAGGGTGAATCAGAAGAAGTAGAAGAAGGAGAAGGAGAAGGTGAAGTCTGGAGGATGAATCAGAAGAAGCAGAAGAAGGAGAAGGAGAAGGTGAAGTCTGGAGGGTGAATCAGAAGAAGTAGAAGAAGGAGAAGGAGAAGGTGAAGTCTGGAGGGTGAATCAGAAGAAGTAGAAGAAGGAGAAGGAGAAGGTGAAGTCTGGAGGGTGAATCAGAAGAAGTAGAAGAAGGAGAAGGAGAAGGTGAAGTCTGGAGGGTGAAGCAGAAGAAGTAGAAGAAGGAGAAGGAGAAGGTGAAGTCAGGAGGGTGAATCAGAAGATGTAGAAGAAGGAGAAGGAGAAGGTGAAGTCAGGTGGGTGAATCAGAAGAAGTAGAAGAAGGAGTAGGAGAAGGTGAAGTCAGGAGGGTGAATCAGAAGAAGCAGAAGAAGGAGAAGGAGAAGGTGAAGTCTGGAGGGTGAATCAGAAGAATCAGAAGAAGGAGAAGGAGAAGGTGAAGTCTGGAGGGTGAATCAGAAGAAGCAGAAGAAAGAGAAGGAGAAGGTGAAGTCTGGAGGGTGAAGCAGAAGAAACAGAAGAAGGAGAAGGAGAAGGTGAAGACTGGAGGGTGAATCAGAAGAAGGAGAAGAAGGAGAAGGAGAAGGTGAAGTCTGGAGGGTGAATCAGAAGAAGTAGAAGAAGGAGAAGGAGAAGGTGAAGTCTGGAGGGTGAATCAGAAGAAGCAGAAGAAGGAGAAGGAGAAGGTGAAGTCTGGAGGGTGAATCAGAAGAAGCAGAAGAAGGAGAAGGAGAAGATGAAGTCTGGAGGGTGAATCAGAAGAAGTAGAAGAAGGAGAAGGAGAAGGTGAAGTCTGGAGGGTGAATCAGAAGAAGTAGAAGAAGGAGAAGGAGAAGGTGAAGTCTGGAGGGTGAAGCAGAAGAAGTAGAAGAAGGAGAAGGAGAAGGTGAAGGCAGGAGGGTGAATCAGAAGATGTAGAAGAAGGAGAAGGAGAAGGTGAAGTCAGGTGGGTGAATCAGAAGAAGTAGAAGAAGGAGAAGGAGAAGGTGAAGTCAGGAGGGTGAATCAGAAGAAGCAGAAGAATGAGAAGGAGAAGGTGAAGTCTGGAGGGTGAATCAGAAGAAGCAGAAGAAGGAGAAGGAGAAGGTGAAGTCTGGAGGGTGAATCAGAAGAAGCAGAAGAAGGAGAAGGAGAACTTGAAGTCTGGAGGGTGAATCAGAAGAAGTAGAAGAAGGAGAAGGAGAAGGTGAGGTCTGGAGGGTGAATCAGAAGAAGCAGAAGAAGGAGAAGGAGAAGGTGAAGTCTGGAGGGTGAATCAGAAGAAGCAGAAGAAGGAGAAGGAGAAGGTGAAGTCTGGAGGGTGAATCAGAAGAAATAGAAGAAGGAGAAGGAGAAGGTGAAGTCTGGAGGGTGAATCAGAAGAAGTAGAAGAAGGAGAAGGAGAAGGTGTAGTCTGGAGGGTGAATCAGAAGAAGCAGAAGAAGGAGAAGGAGAAGGTGAAGTCTGGAGGGTGAATCAGAAGAAGCAGAAGAAGGAGAAGGAGAAGGTGAAGTCTGGAGGGTGAATCAGAAGAAGCAGAAGAAGGAGAAGGAGAAGGTGAAGTCAGGAGGGTGAATCAGAAGAAGCAGAAGAAGGAGAAGGAGAAGGTGAAGTTAGTAGGGTGAATCAGAAGAAGCAGAAGAAGGAGAAGGAGCAGGTGATGTCAGGGGGATGAAGAAGAAGAAGTAGAAGAAGGAGAAGTAGAAGGTGAAGTCAGGACGGTGAAGCAGAAGAAACAGAAGAAGGAGAAGGAGAAGGTGAAGTCTGGAGGGTGAATCAGAAGAAGCAGAAGAAGGAAAAGGAGAAGGTCAAGTCTGGAGGGTGAATCAGAAGAAGTAGAAGAAGGAGAAGGAGAAGTTGAAGTCTGGAGGGTGAAGCAGAAGAAGTAGAAGAAGGAGAAGGAGAAGGTGAAGTCAGGAGGGTGAATCAGAAGAAGTAGAAGAAGGAGAAGGAGAAGGTGAAGTCAGGAGGGTGAATCAGAAGAAGCAGCAGAAGGAGAAGGAGAAGGTGAAGTCTGGAGGGTGAATCAGAAGAATCAGAAGAAGGAGAAGGAGAAGGTGAAGTCTGGAGGGTGAATCAGAAGAAGCAGAAGAAAGAGAAGGAGAAGGTGAAGTCTGGAGGGTGAATCAGAAGAAGTAGAAGAAGGAGAAGGAGAAGGTGAAGTCTGGAGGGTGAATCAGAAGAAGCAGAAGAAGGAGAAGGAGAATGTGAAGTCTGGAGGGTGAATCAGAAGAAGTAGAAGAAGGAGAAGGAGAAGGTGAAGTACGCAGGGTGAATCAGAAGAAGCAGAAGAAGGAGAAGGAGAAGGTGAAGTCTGGTGGGTGAATCAGAAGAAGCAGAATAAGGAGAAGGAGAAGGTGAAGTCTGCAGGGTGAATCAGAAGAAGCAGAAGAAGGAGAAGGAGAAGGTGAAGTCTGGAGGGTGAATCAGAAGAAGTAGAAGAAGGAGAAGGAGAAGTTGAAGTCTGGAGGGTGAAGCAGAAGAATTAGAAGATGGAGAAGGAGAAGGTGAAGTCAGGAGGGTGAATCAGAAGAAGTAGAAGAAGGAGAAGGAGAAGGTGAAGTCAGGAGGGTGAATCGGAAGAAGCAGAAGAAGGAGAAGGAGAAGGTGAAGTCTGGAGGGTGAATCAGAAGAAGCAGAGGAAGGAGAAGGAGAAGGTGAAGTCTGGAGGGTGAATCAGAAGAAGCAGAATAAGGAGAAGGAGAAGGTGAAGTCTGGAGGGTGAATCAGAAGAAGCAGAATAAGGAGAAGGAGAAGGTGAAGTCTGGAGGATGAATCAGAAGAAGCAGAAGAAGGAGAAGGAGAAGGTGAAGTCTGGAGGGTGAATCAGAAGAAGTAGAAGAAGGAGAAGGAGAAGGTGAAGTCTGGAGGGTGAAGCAGAAGAAGTAGAAGAAGGAGAAGGAGAAGGTGAAGTCAGGTGGGTGAATCAGAAGAAGTAGAAGAAGGAGAAGGAGAAGGTGAAGTCAGGAGGGTGAATCAGAAGAAGCAGAAGAAGGAGAAGGAGAAGGTGAAGTCTGGAGGGTGAATCAGAAGAATCAGAAGAAGGAGAAGGAGAAGGTGAAGTCTGGAGGGTGAATCAGAAGAAGCAGAAGAAAGAGAAGGAGAAGGTGAAGTCTGGAGGGTGAAGCAGAAGAAACAGAAGAAGGAGAAGGAGAAGGTGAAGACTGGAGGGTGAATCAGAAGAAGGAGAAGAAGGAGAAGGAGAAGGTGAAGTCTGGAGGGTGAATCAGAAGAAGTAGAAGAAGGAGAAGGTGAAGTCTGGAGGGTGAATCAGAAGAAGCAGAAGAAGGAGAAGGAGAAGGTGAAGTCTGGAGGGTGAATCAGAAGAAGCAGAAGAAGGAGAAGGAGAAGATGAAGTCTGGAGGGTGAATCAGAAGAAGTAGAAGAAGGAGAAGGAGAAGGTGAAGTCTGGAGGGTGAATCAGAAGTAGTAGAAGAAGGAGAAGGAGAAGGTGAAGTCTGGAGGGTGAATCAGAAGAAACAGAAGAAGGAGAAGGAGAAGGTGAAGTCTGGAGGGTGAATCAGAAGAAGTAGAAGAAGGAGAAGGAGAAGGTGTAGTCTGGAGGGTGAATCAGAAGAAGTAGACGAAGGAGAAGGAGAAGGAGAAGTCTGGAGGGTGAATCAGAAGAAGCAGAAGAAGGAGATGGACAAGGTGAAGTCTGGAGGGTGAATCAGAAGAAGTAGAAGAAGGAGAAGGAGAAGGTGAAGTCTGGAGGGTGATTCAGAAGAAGCAGAATAAGGAGAAGGAGAAGGTGAAGTCTGGAGGGTGAATCAGAAGAAGTAGAAGAAGGAGAAGGAGAAGGTGAAGTCTGGAGGGTGAATCAGAAGAAGTAGAAGAAGGAGAAGGAGAAGGTGAAGTCTGGAGGGTGAATCAGAAGAAGTAGAAGAAGGAGAAGGAGAAGGTGAAGTCTGGAGGGTGAATCAGAAGAAGTAGAAGAAGGAGAAGGAGAAGCTGAAGTCTGGAGGGTGAAGCAGAAGAAGTAGAAGAAGGAGAAGGAGAAGGTGAAGTCAGGAGGGTGAATCAGAAGAAGTAGAAGAAGGAGAAGGAGAAGGTGAAGTCTGGAGGGTGAATCAGAAGAAGCAGAAGAAGGAGAAGGAGAAGGTGAAGTCTGGAGGGTGAATCAGAAGAAGTAGACGAAGGAGAAGGAGAAGGTGAAGTCTGGAGGGTGAATCAGAAGAAGCAGAAGAAGGAGATGGAGAAGGTGAAGTCTGGAGGGTGAATCAGAAGAAGTAGAAGAAGGAGAAGGAGAAGGTGAAGTCTGGAGGATGAATCAGAAGAAGCAGAAGAAGGAGAAGGAGAAGGTGAAGTCTGGAGGGTGAATCAGAAGAAGTAGAAGAAGGAGAAGGAGAAGGTGAAGTCTGGAGGGTGAATCAGAAGAAGTAGAAGAAGGAGAAGGAGAAGGTGAAGTCTGGAGGGTGAATCAGAAGAAGTAGAAGAAGGAGAAGGAGAAGGTGAAGTCTGGAGGGTGAAGCAGAAGAAGTAGAAGAAGGAGAAGGAGAAGGTGAAGTCAGGAGGGTGAATCAGAAGATGTAGAAGAAGGAGAAGGAGAAGGTGAAGTCAGGTGGGTGAATCAGAAGAAGTAGAAGAAGGAGTAGGAGAAGGTGAAGTCAGGAGGGTGAATCAGAAGAAGCAGAAGAAGGAGAAGGAGAAGGTGAAGTCTGGAGGGTGAATCAGAAGAATCAGAAGAAGGAGAAGGAGAAGGTGAAGTCTGGAGGGTGAATCAGAAGAAGCAGAAGAAAGAGAAGGAGAAGGTGAAGTCTGGAGGGTGAAGCAGAAGAAACAGAAGAAGGAGAAGGAGAAGGTGAAGACTGGAGGGTGAATCAGAAGAAGGAGAAGAAGGAGAAGGAGAAGGTGAAGTCTGGAGGGTGAATCAGAAGAAGTAGAAGAAGGAGAAGGAGAAGGTGAAGTCTGGAGGGTGAATCAGAAGAAGCAGAAGAAGGAGAAGGAGAAGGTGAAGTCTGGAGGGTGAATCAGAAGAAGCAGAAGAAGGAGAAGGAGAAGATGAAGTCTGGAGGGTGAATCAGAAGAAGTAGAAGAAGGAGAAGGAGAAGGTGAAGTCTGGAGGGTGAATCAGAAGAAGTAGAAGAAGGAGAAGGAGAAGGTGAAGTCTGGAGGGTGAAGCAGAAGAAGTAGAAGAAGGAGAAGGAGAAGGTGAAGGCAGGAGGGTGAATCAGAAGATGTAGAAGAAGGAGAAGGAGAAGGTGAAGTCAGGTGGGTGAATCAGAAGAAGTAGAAGAAGGAGAAGGAGAAGGTGAAGTCAGGAGGGTGAATCAGAAGAAGCAGAAGAATGAGAAGGAGAAGGTGAAGTCTGGAGGGTGAATCAGAAGAATCAGAAGAAGGAGAAGGAGAAGGTGAAGTCTGGAGGGTGAATCAGAAGAAGCAGAAGAAAGAGAAGGAGAAGGTGAAGTCTGGAGGGTGAAGCAGAAGAAACAGAAGAAGGAGAAGGAGAAGGTGAAGACTGGAGGGTGAATCAGAAGAAGGAGAAGAAGGAGAAGGAGAAGGTGAAGTCTGGAGGGTGAATCAGAAGAAGTAGAAGAAGGAGAAGGAGAAGGTGAAGTCTGGAGGGTGAATCAGAAGAAGCAGAAGAAGGAGAAGGAGAAGGTGAAGTCTGGAGGGTGAATCAGAAGAAGCAGAAGAAGGAGAAGGAGAAGATGAAGTCTGGAGGGTGAATCAGAAGAAGTAGAAGAAGGAGAAGGAGAAGGTGAAGTCTGGAGGGTGAATCAGAAGTAGTAGAAGAAGGAGAAGGAGAAGGTGAAGTCTGGAGGGTGAATCAGAAGAAGCAGAAGAAGGAGAAGGAGAAGGTGAAGTCTGGAGGGTGAATCAGAAGAAGTAGAAGAAGGAGAAGGAGAAGGTGTAGTCTGGAGGGTGAATCAGAAGAAGTAGACGAAGGAGAAGGAGAAGGAGAAGTCTGGAGGGTGAATCAGAAGAAGCAGAAGAAGGAGATGGAGAAGGTGAAGTCTGGAGGGTGAATCAGAAGAAGTAGAAGAAGGAGAAGGAGAAGGTGAAGTCTGGAGGGTGATTCAGAAGAAGCAGAATAAGGAGAAGGAGAAGGTGAAGTCTGGAGGGTGAATCAGAAGAAGCAGAAGAAGGAGAAGGAGAAGGTGAAGTCTGGAGGGTGAATCAGAAGAAGTAGAAGAAGGAGAAGGAGAAGGTGAAGTCTGGAGGGTGAATCAGAAGAAGTAGAAGAAGGAGAAGGAGAAGGTGAAGTCTGGAGGGTGAATCAGAAGAAGTAGAAGAAGGAGAAGGAGAAGCTGAAGTCTGGAGGGTGAAGCAGAAGAAGTAGAAGAAGGAGAAGGAGAAGGTGAAGTCAGGAGGGTGAATCAGAAGAAGTAGAAGAAGGAGAAGGAGAAGGTGAAGTCTGGAGGGTGAATCAGAAGAAGCAGAAGAAGGAGAAGGAGAAGTTGAAGTCTGGAGGGTGAATCAGAAGAAGCAGAAGAAGGAGAAGGAGAAGGTGAAGTCTGGAGGGTGATTCAGAAGAAGCAGAATAAGGAGAAGGAGAAGGTGAAGTCTGGAGGGTGAAACAGAAGAAGCAGAAGAAGGAGAAGGAGAAGGTGAAGTCTGGAGGGTGAATCAGAAGAAGTAGAAGAAGGAGAAGGAGAAGGTGAAGTCTGGAGGGTGAATCAGAAGAAGTAGAAGAAGGAGAAGGAGAAGGTGAAGTCTGGAGGGTGAATCAGAAGAAGTAGAAGAAGGAGAAGGAGAAGGTGAAGTCTGGAGGGTGAAGCAGAAGAAGTAGAAGAAGGAGAAGGAGAAGGTGAAGTCAGGAGGGTGAATCAGAAGATGTAGAAGAAGGAGAAGGAGAAGGTGAAGTCAGGAGGGTGAATCAGAAGAAGCAGAATAAGGAGAAGGAGAAGGTGAAGTCTGGAGGGTGAATCAGAAGAAGTAGAAGAAGGAGAAGGAGAAGGTGAAGTCTGGAGGGTGAATCAGAAGAAGCAGAAGAAGGAGAAGGAGAAGGTGAAGTCTGGAGGGTGAATTAGAAGAAGCAGAAGAAGGAGAAGGAGAAGGTGAAGTCTGGAGGGTGAATCAGAAGAAGCAGAATAAGGAGAAGGAGAAGGTGAAGTCTGGAGGGTGAATCAGAAGAAGCAGAAGAAGGAGAAGGAGAAGGTGAAGTCTGGAGGGTGAATCAGAAGAAGTAGAAGAAGGAGAAGGAGAAGGTGTAGTCTGGAGGGTGAAGCAGAAGAAGTAGAAGAAGGAGAAGGAGAAGGTGAAGTCTGGAGGGTGAAGCAGAAGAAGTAGAAGAAGGAGAAGGAGAAGGTGAAGTCAGGTGGGTGAATCAGAAGAAGTAGAAGAAGGAGAAGGAGTAGGTGAAGTCAGGAGGGTGAATCAGAAGAAGCAGAAGATGGAGAAGGAGAAGTTGAAGTCTGGAGGGTGAATCAGAAGAATCAGAAGAAGGAGAAGGAGAAGGTGAAGTCTGGAGGGTGAATCAGAAGAAGCAGAAGAAAGAGAAGGAGAAGGTGAAGTCTGGAGGGTGAAGCAGAAGAAACAGAAGAAGGAGAAGGAGAAGGTGAAGACTGGAGGGTGAATCAGAAGAAGTAGAAGAAGGAGAAGGAGAAGGTGAAGTCTGGAGGGTGAATCAGAAGAAGCAGAAGAAGGAGAAGGAGAAGATGAAGTCTGGAGGGTGAATCAGAAGAAGCAGAAGAAGGAGAAGGAGAAGGTGAAGTCTGGAGGGTGAATCAGAAGTAGTAGAAGAAGGAGAAGGAGAAGGTGAAGTCTGGAGGGTGAATCAGAAGAAGTAGAAGAAGGAGAAGGAGAAGGTGAAGTCTGGAGGGTGAAGCAGAAGAAGTAGAAGAAGGAGAAGGAGAAGGTGAAGTCAGGAGGGTGAATCAGAAGATGTAGAAGAAGGAGAAGGAGAAGGTGAAGTCAGGAGGGTGAATCAGAAGAAGCAGAAGAAGGAGAAGGAGAAGGTGGAGTCTGGAGGGTGAATCAGAAGAAGTAGAAGAAGGAGAAGGAGAAGGTGAAGTCTAGAGGGTGAATCAGAAGAGTGAGAAGAAGGAGAAGGAGAAGGTGAAGTCTGGAGGGTGAATCAGAAGAAGCAGAAGAAGGAGAAGGAGAAGGTGAAGTCTGGAGGGTGAATCAGAAGAAGCAGAATAAGGAGAAGGAGAAGGTGAAGTCTGGAGTGTGAATCAGAAGAAGCAGATGAAGGAGAAGGAGAAGGTGAGGTCTGGAGGGTGAATCAGAAGAAGAAGAAGAAGGAGAAGGAGAAGGTGTAGTCTGGAGGGTGAAGCAGAAGAAGTAGAAGAAGGAGAAGGAGAAGGTGAAGTCTGGAGGGTGAATCAGAAGAAGCAGAAGAAGGAGAAGGAGAAGGTGAAGTCTGGAGGGTGAATCAGAAGAAGTAGAAGAAGGAGAAGGAGAAGTTGAAGTCTGGAGGGTGAATCAGAAGAAGCAGAAGAAGGAGAAGGAGAAGGTGAAGTCTGGAGGGTGAATCAGAAGAAGCAGAAGAAGGAGAAGGAGAAGGTGAAGTCTGCAGGGTGAATCAGAAGAAGCAGAAGAAGGAGCAGGAGAAGGTGAAGTCTGGAGGGTGAATCAGAAGAAGCAGAATAAGGAGAAGGAGAAGGTGAAGTCTGGAGGGTGAATCAGAAGAAGCAGAAGAAGGTGAAGGAGAAGGTGAAGTCTGGAGGGTGAATCAGAAGGAGTAGAAGAAGGAGAAGGAGAAGGTGAAGTCTGGGGGGTGAATCAGAAGAAGCAGAAGAAGGAGAAGGAGAAGGTGAAGTCTGGAGGGTGAATCAGAAGAAGCAGAAGAAGGAGAAGGAGAAGGTGAAGTCTGGAGGGTGAATCAGAAGAAGCAGAAGAAGGAGAAGGAGAAGGTGAAGTCTGGAGGGTGAATCAGAAGAAGCAGAATAAGGAGAAGGAGAAGGTGAAGTCTGGAGGGTGAATCAGAAGAAGCAGAAGAAGGAGAAGGAGAAGGTGAAGTCTGGAGGGTGAATCAGAAGAAGTAGAAGAAGGAGAAGGAGAAGGTGAAGTCTGGAGGGTGAAGCAGAAGAAGTAGAAGAAGGAGAAGGAGAAGGTGAAGTCAGGAGGGTGAATCAGAAGAAGTAGAAGAAGGAGAAGGAGAAGGTGAAGTCAGGAGGGTGAATCAGAAGAAGCAGAAGAAGCAGAAGGAGAAGGTGAAGTCTGGAGGGTGAATCAGAAGAATCAGAAGAAGGAGAAGGAGAAGGTGAAGTCTGAAGGGTGAATCAGAAGAAGCAGAAGAAAGAGAAGAAGAAGGTGAAGTCTGGAGGGTGAAGCAGAAGAAACAGAAGAAGGAGAAGGAGAAGGTGAAGACTGGAGGGTGAATCTGAAGAAGTATAAGAAGGAGAAGGAGAAGGTGATGTCTGGAGGGTGAATCAGAAGAAGTAGAAGAAGGAGAAGGAGAAGGTGAAGTCTGGAGGGTGAATCAGAAGAAGCAGAAGAAGGAGAAGGAGAAGGTGAAGTCTGGAGGGTGAATCAGAAGAAGCAGAAGAAAGAGAAGGAGAAGATGAAGTCTGGAGGGTGAATCAGAAGAAGCAGAAGAAGGAGAAGGAGAAGGTGAAGTCTGGAGGGTGAATCAGAAGAAGCAGAAGAAGGAGAAGGAGAAGGTGAAGTCTGGAGGGTGAATCAGAAGAAGCAGAAGAAGGAGAAGGAGAAGGTGAATTCAGGAGGGTGAATCAGAAGAAGCAGAAGAAGGAGAAGGAGAAGGTGTAGTTAGGAGGGTGAATCAGAAGAAGCAGAAGAAGGAGAAGGAGCAGGTGAAGTCAGGGGGGTGAAGCAGAAGAAGTAGAAGAAGGAGAAGGAGAAGGTGAAGTCAGGACGGTGAAGCAGAAGAAGCAGAAGAAGGAGAAGGAGAAGGTGAAGTCTGGAGGGCGCAGCAGAAGAAGCAGAAGAAGGAGAAGGAGAAGCTGAAGTCTGGAGGGTGAAGCAGAAGAAGCAGAAGAAGAGAAGGCGAAGGTGAAGTCTGGAGGGTGAATCAGAAGAAGCAGAAGAAGGAGAAGGAGAAGCTGAAGTCAGGAGAGTGAAGCAGAAGAAGCAGAAGATGGAGAAGGAGAAGGTGAAGTCTGGAGGGCGAAGCAGAAGAAGCAGAAGAAGGAGAAGGTGAAGTCTGGAGGGTGAAGCAGAAGAAGCAGAAGAAGGAGAAGGAGAAGGTGGAGTCTGGAGGGTGAATCAGAAGAATTAGAAGAAGGAGAAGGAGAAGGTGAAGTCTGGAGGGTGAATCAGAAGAAGCAGAAGAAGGAGAAGGAGAAGGTGAAGTCTGGAGGGTGAATCAGAAGAAGCAGAGGAAGGAGAAGGAGAAGATGAAGTCTGGAGGGTGAATCAGAAGAAGTAGAAGAAGGAGAAGGAGAAGGTGAGGTCTGGAGGGTCAATCAGAAGAAGCAGAAGAAGGAGAAGGAGAAGGTGAAGTCTGGAGGGTGAATCAGAAGAAGCAGAAGAAGGACAAGGAGAAGGTGAAGTCTGGAGGGTGAATTAGAAGAAGCAGAAGAAGGAGAAGGAGAAGGTGAAGTCAGGAGTGTGAATCAGAAGAAGCAGAAGAAGGAGAAGGAGAAGGTAAAGTTAGGAGGGTGAATCAGAAGAAGCAGAAGAAGGAGAAGGAGCAGGTGAAGTCAGGGGGGTGAAGCAGAAGAGGTAGAAGAAGGAGAAGGAGAAGGTGAAGTCAGGAGGGTGAAGCAGAAGAAGCAGAAGAAGGAGAAGGAGAAGGTGAAGTCTGGAGGGCGCAGCAGAAGAAGCAGAAGAAGGAGAAGGAGAAGGTGAAGTCTGGAGGGTGAAGCAGAAGAAGCAGAAGAAGGAGAAGGAGAAGGTGAAGTCTGGAGGGTGAATCAGAAGAAGTAGAAGAAGGTGAAGGAGAAGGTGAAGTCAGGAGAGTGAAGCAGACGAAGCTGAAGAAGGAGAAGGAGAAGGTGAAGTCTGGAGGGTGAAGCAGAAGAATCAGAAGAAGGAGAAGGAGAAGGTGAAGTCTGGAGGGTGAATCAGAAGAAGCAGAAGAAAGAGAAGGAGAAGGTGAAGTCTGGAGGGTGAATCAGAAGAAGTAGAAGAAGGAGAAGGAGAAGGTGAAGTCTGGAGGGTGAATCAGAAGAAGCAGAAGAAGGAGAAGGAGAAGGTGAAGTCTGGAGGGTGAATCAGAAGAAGTAGACGAAGGAGAAGGAGAAGGTGAAGTCTGGAGGGTGAATCAGAAGAAGCAGAAGAAGGAGATGGAGAAGGTGAAGTCTGGAGGTTGAATCAGAAGAAGTAGGAGAAGGAGAAGGTGAAGTCTGGAGGGTGAATCAGAAGAAGCAGAAGAAGGAGAAGGAGAAGGTGAAGTCTGGAGGGTGAATCAGAAGAAGCAGAAGAAGGAGAAGGAGAAGGTGAAGTCTGGAGGGTGATTCAGAAGAAGCAGAATAAGGAGAAGGAGAAGGAGAAGTCTGGAGGGTGAAACAGAGGAAGCAGAAGAAGGAGAAGGAGAAGGTGAAGTCTGGAGGGTGAATCAGAAGAAGTAGAAGAAGGAGAAGGAGAAGGTGAAGTCTGGAGGGTGAATCAGAAGAAGTAGAAGAAGGAGAAGGAGAAGGTGAAGTCTGGAGGGTGAATCAGAAGAAGTAGAAGAAGGAGAAGGAGAAGGTGAAGTCTGGAGGGTGAAGCAGAAGAAGTAGAAGAAGGAGAAGGAGAAGGTGAAGTCAGGAGGGTGAATCAGAAGATGTAGAAGAAGGAGAAGGAGAAGGTGAAGTCAGGAGGGTGAATCAGAAGAAGCAGAAGAAGGAGAAGGAGAAGGTGAAGTCTGGAGGGTGAATCAGAAGAAGTAGAAGAAGGAGAAGGAGAAGGTGAAGTCTGGTGGGTGAATCAGAAGAAGCAGAAGAAGGAGAAGGAGAAGGTGAAGTCTGGAGGGTGAATCAGAAGAAGCAGAATAAGGAGAAGGAGAAGGTGAAGTCTGGAGGGTGAATCAGAAGAAGCAGAAGAAGGAGAAGGAGAAGGTGAAGTCTGGAGGGTGAATCAGAAGAAGTAGAAGAAGGAGAAGGAGAAGGTGTAGTCTGGAGGGTGAAGCAGAAGAAGTAGAAGAAGGAGAAGGAGAAGGTGAAGTCTGGAGGGTGAATCAGAAGAAGCAGAAGAAGGAGAAGGAGAAGGTGAAGTCTGGAGGTTGAATCAGAAGGAGTAGAAGAAGGAGAAGGAGAAGGTGATGTCTGGAGGGTGAATCAGAAGAAGCAGAAGAAGGAGAAGGAGAAGGTGAAGTCTGGAGGGTGAATCAGAAGAAGCAGAAGAAGGAGAAGGAGAAGGTGAAGTCTGGAGGGTGAATCAGAAGAAGCAGAAGAAGGAGAAGGAGAAGGTGAAGTCTGGAGGGTGAATCAGAAGAAGCAGAATAAGGAGAAGGAGAAGGTGAAGTCTGGAAGGTGAATCAGAAGAAGCAGAAGAAGGAGAAGGAGAAGGTGAAGTCTGGAGGGTGAATCAGAAGAAGTAGAAGAAGGAGAAGGAGAAGGTGAAGTCTGGAGGGCGAAGCAGAAGAAGTAGAAGAAGGAGAAGGAGAAGGTGAAGTCAGGAGGGTGAATCTGAAGAAGTATAAGAAGGAGAAGGAGAAGGTGAAGTCTGGAGGGTGAATCAGAAGAAGTAGAAGAAGGAGAAGGAGAAGGTGAAGTCTGGAGGGTGAATCAGAAGAAGCAGAAGAAGGAGAAGGAGAAGGTGAAGTCTGGAGGGTGAATCAGAAGAAGCAGAAGAAGGAGAAGGAGAAGATGAAGTCTGGAGGGTGAATCAGAAGAAGCAGAAGAAGGAGAAGGAGAAGGTGAAGTCTGGAGGGTGAATCAGAAGAAGCAGAAGAAGGAGAAGGAGAAGGTGAAGTCTGGAGGGTGAATCAGAAGAAGCAGAAGAAGGAGAAGGAGAAGGTGAAGTCAGGAGGGTGAATCAGAAGAAGCAGAAGAAGGAGAAGGAGAAGGTGTAGTTAGGAGGGTGAATCAGAAGAAGCAGAAGAAGGAGAAGGAGCAGGTGAAGTCAGGGTGGTGAAGCAGAAGAAGTAGAAGAAGGAGAAGGAGAAGGTGAAGTCAGGACGGTGAAGCAGAAGAAGCAGAAGAAGGAGAAGGAGAAGGTGAAGTCTGGAGGGCGCAGCAGAAGAAGTAGAAGAAGGAGAAGGAGAAGCTGAAGTCTGGAGGGTGAAGCAGAAGAAGCAGAAGAAGGAGAAGCAGAAGGTGAAGTCTGGAGGGTGAATCAGAAGAAGGAGAAGAAGGAGAAGGAGAAGGTGAAGTCAGGAGAGTGAAGCAGAAGAAGCAGAAGATGGAGAAGGAGAAGGTGAAGTCTGGAGGGCGAAGCAGAAGAAGCAGAAGAAGGAGCAGGAGAAGGTGAAGTCTGGAGGGTGAAGCAGAAGAAGCAGAAGAAGGAGAAGGAGAAGGTGAAGTCAGGATGGTGAATCAGAAGAAGTAGAAGAAGGAGAAGGAGAAGGTGAAGTCTGGAGGGTGAAGCAGAAGAAGCAGAAGAAGGAGAAGGAGAAGGTGAAGTCTGGAGGGTGAATCAGAAGAAGTAGAAGAAGGTGAAGGAGAAGGTGAAGTCAGGAGAGTGAAGCAGACGAAGCAGAAGAAGGAGAAGGAGAAGGTGAAGTCTGGAGGGTGAAGCAGAAGAATCAGAAAAAGGAGAAGGAGAAGGTGAAGTCTGGAGGGTGAATCAGAAGAAGCAGAAGAAAGAGAAGGAGAAGGTGAAGTCTGGAGGGTGAATCAGAAGAAGTAGAAGAAGGAGAAGGAGAAGGTGAAGTCTGGAGGGTGAATCAGAAGAAGCAGAAGAAGGAGAAGGAGAAGGTGAAGTCTGGAGGGTGAATCAGAAGAAGTAGACGAAGGAGAAGGAGAAGGTGAAGTCTGGAGGGTGAATCAGAAGAAGCAGAAGAAGGAGATGGAGAAGGTGAAGTCTGGAGGTTGAATCAGAAGAAGTAGAAGAAGGAGAAGGAGAAGGTGAAGTCTGGAGGGTGAATCAGAAGAAGCAGAAGAAGGAGAAGGAGAAGGTGAAGTCTGGAGGGTGAATCAGAAGAAGCAGAAGAAGGAGAAGGAGAAGGTGAAGTCTGGAGGGTGATTCAGAAGAAGCAGAATAAGGAGAAGGAGAAGGAGAAGTCTGGAGGGTGAAACAGAGGAAGCAGAAGAAGGAGAAGGAGAAGGTGAAGTCTGGAGGGTGAATCAGAAGAAGTAGAAGAAGGAGAAGGAGAAGGTGAAGTCTGGAGGGTGAATCAGAAGAAGTAGAAGAAGGAGAAGGAGAAGGTGAAGTCTGGAGGGTGAATCAGAAGAAGTAGAAGAAGGAGAAGGAGAAGGTGAAGTCTGGAGGGTGAAGCAGAAGAAGTAGAAGAAGGAGAAGGAGAAGGTGAAGTCAGGAGGGTGAATCAGAAGATGTAGAAGAAGGAGAAGGAGAAGGTGAAGTCAGGAGGGTGAATCAGAAGAAGCAGAAGAAGGAGAAGGAGAAGGTGAAGTCTGGAGGGTGAATCAGAAGAAGTAGAAGAAGGAGAAGGAGAAGGTGAAGTCTGGTGGGTGAATCAGAAGAAGCAGAAGAAGGAGAAGGAGAAGGTGAAGTCTGGAGGGTGAATCAGAAGAAGCAGAAGAAGGAGAAGGAGAAGGTGAAGTCTGGAGGGTGAATCAGAAGAAGCAGAATAAGGAGAAGGAGAAGGTGAAGTCTGGAGGGTGAATCAGAAGAAGCAGAAGAAGGAGAAGGAGAAGGTGAAGTCTGGAGGGTGAATCAGAAGAAGTAGAAGAAGGAGAAGGAGAAGGTGTAGTCTGGAGGGTGAAGCAGAAGAAGTAGAAGAAGGAGAAGGAGAAGGTGAAGTCTGGAGGGTGAATCAGAAGAAGCAGAAGAAGGAGAAGGAGAAGGTGAAGTCTGGAGGGTGAATCAGAAGAAGTAGAAGAAGGAGAAGGAGAAGGTGAAGTCTGGAGGGTGAATCAGAAGAAGCAGAAGAAGGAGAAGGAGAAGGTGAAGTCTGGAGAGTGAATCAGAAGAAGCAGAAGAAGGAGAAGGAGAAGGTGAAGTCTGCAGGGTGAATCAGAAGAAGCAGAAGAAGGAGAAGGAGAAGGTGAAGTCTGGAGGGTGAATCAGAAGAAGCAGAATAAGGAGAAGGATAAGGTGAAGTCTGGAGGGTGAATCAGAAGAAGCAGAAGAAGGAGAAGGAGAAGGTGAAGTCTGGAGGTTGAATCAGAAGGAGTAGAAGAAGGAGAAGGAGAAGGTGATGTCTGGAGGGTGAATCAGAAGAAGCAGAAGAAGGAGAAGGAGAAGGTGAAGTCTGGAGGGTGAATCAGAAGAAGCAGAAGAAGGAGAAGGAGAAGGTGAAGTCTGGAGGGTGAATCAGAAGAAGCAGAAGAAGGAGAAGGAGAAGGTGAAGTCTGGAGAGTGAATCAGAAGAAGCAGAATAAGGAGAAGGAGAAGGTGAAGTCTGGAAGGTGAATCAGAAGAAGCAGAAGAAGGAGAAGGAGAAGGTGAAGTCTGGAGGGTGAATCAGAAGAAGTAGAAGAAGGAGAAGGAGAAGGTGAAGTCTGGAGGGCGAAGCAGAAGAAGTAGAAGAAGGAGAAGGAGAAGGTGAAGTCAGGAGGGTGAATCAGAAGAAGTAGAAGAAGGAGAAGGAGAAGGTGAAGTCAGGAGGGTGAATCAGAAGAAGCAGAAGAAGGAGAAGGAGAAGGTGAAGTCTGGAGGGTGAATCAGAAGAATCAGAAGAAGGAGAAGGAGAAGGTGAAGTCTGGAGGGTTTATCAGAAGAAGCAGAAGAAAGAGAAGAAGAAGGTGAAGTCTGGAGGGTGAAGCGGAAGAAACAGAAGAAGGAGAAGGAGAAGGTGAAGACTGGAGGGTGAATCTGAAGAAGTATAAGAAGGAGAAGGAGAAGGTGAAGTCTGGAGGGTGAATCAGAAGAAGTAGAAGAAGGAGAAGGAGAAGGTGAAGTCTGGAGGGTGAATCAGAAGAAGCAGAAGAAGGAGAAGGAGAAGGTGAAGTCTGGAGGGTGAATCAGAAGAAGCAGAAGAAGGAGAAGGAGAAGGTGAAGTCTGGAGGGTGAATCAGAAGAAGCAGAATAAGGAGAAGGAGAAGGTGAAGTCTGGAGGGTGAATCAGAAGAAGCAGAAGAAGGAGAAGGAGAAGGTGAAGTCTGGAGGGTGAATCAGAAGAAGTAGAAGAAGGAGAAGGTGAAGGTGTAGTCTGGAGGGTGAAGCAGAAGAAGTAGAAGAAGGAGAAGGAGAAGGTGAAGTCTGGAGGGTGAATCAGAAGAAGCAGAAGAAGGAGAAGGAGAAGGTGAAGTCTGGAGGGTGAATCAGAAGAAGTAGAAGAAGGAGAAGGAGAAGGTGAAGTCTGGAGGGTGAATCAGAAGAAGCAGAAGAAGGAGAAGGAGAAGGTGAAGTCTGGAGAGTGAATCAGAAGAAGCAGAAGAAGGAGAAGGAGAAGGTGAAGTCTGCAGGGTGAATCAGAAGAAGCAGAAGAAGGAGAAGGAGAAGGTGAAGTCTGGAGGGTGAATCAGAAGAAGCAGAATAAGGAGAAGGAGAAGGTGAAGTCTGGAGGGTGAATCAGAAGAAGCAGAAGAAGGAGAAGGAGAAGGTGAAGTCTGGAGGTTGAATCAGAAGGAGTAGAAGAAGGAGAAGGAGAAGGTGATGTCTGGAGGGTGAATCAGAAGAAGCAGAAGAAGGAGAAGGAGAAGGTGAAGTCTGGAGGGTGAATCAGAAGAAGCAGAAGAAGGAGAAGGAGAAGGTGAAGTCTGGAGGGTGAATCAGAAGAAGCAGAAGAAGGAGAAGGAGAAGGTGAAGTCTGGAGGGTGAATCAGAAGAAGCAGAATAAGGAGAAGGAGAAGGTGAAGTCTGGAAGGTGAATCAGAAGAAGCAGAAGAAGGAGAAGGAGAAGGTGAAGTCTGGAGGGTGAATCAGAAGAAGTAGAAGAAGGAGAAGGAGAAGGTGAAGTCTGGAGGGCGAAGCAGAAGAAGTAGAAGAAGGAGAAGGAGAAGGTGAAGTCAGGAGGGTGAATCAGAAGAAGTAGAAGAAGGAGAAGGAGAAGGTGAAGTCAGGAGGGTGAATCAGAAGAAGCAGAAGAAGGAGAAGGAGAAGGTGAAGTCTGGAGGGTGAATCAGAAGAATCAGAAGAAGGAGAAGGAGAAGGTGAAGTCTGGAGGGTGTATCAGAAGAAGCAGAAGAAAGAGAAGAAGAAGGTGAAGTCTGGAGGGTGAAGCGGAAGAAACAGAAGAAGGAGAAGGAGAAGGTGAAGACTGGAGGGTGAATCTGAAGATGTATAATAAGGAGAAGGAGAAGGTGAAGTCTGGAGGGTGAATCAGAAGAAGTAGAAGAAGGAGAAGGAGAAGGTGAAGTCTGGAGGGTGAATCAGAAGAAGCAGAAGAAGGAGAAGGAGAAGGTGAAGTCTGGAGGGTGAATCAGAAGAAGCAGAAGAAGGAGAAGGAGAAGATGAAGTCTGGAGGGTGAATCAGAAGAAGCAGAAGAAGGAGAAGTAGAAGGTGAAGTCTGGAGGGTGAATCAGAAGAAGCAGAAGAAGGAGAAGGAGAAGGTGAAGTCTGGAGGGTGAATCAGAAGAAGCAGAAGAAGGAGAAGGAGAAGGTGAAGTCAGGAGGGTGAATCAGAAGAAGCAGAAGAAGGAGAAGGAGAAGGTGTAGTTAGGAGGGTGAAGCAGAAGAAGTAGAAGAAGGAGAAGGAGAAGGTGAAGTCAGGACGGTGAAGCAGAAGAAGCAGAAGAAGGAGAAGGAGAAGGTGAAGTCTGGAGGGCGCAGCAGAAGAAGTAGAAGAAGGAGAAGGAGAAGCTGAAGTCTGGAGGGTGAAGCAGAAGAAGCAGAAGAAGGAGAAGGAGAAGGTGAAGTCTGGAGGGTGAATCAGAAGAAGTAGAAGAAGGAGAAGGAGAAGGTGAAGTCAGGAGAGTGAAGCAGAAGAAGCAGAAGATGGAGAAGGAGAAGGTGAAGTCTGGAGGGCGAAGCAGAAGAAGCAGAAGAAGGAGCAGGAGAAGGTGAAGTCTGGAGGGTGAAGCAGAAGAAGCAGAAGAAGGAGAAGGAGAAGGTGAAGTCAGGATGGTGAATCAGAAGAAGTAGAAGAAGGAGAAGGAGAAGGTGAAGTCTGGAGGGTGAAGCAGAAGAAGCAGAAGAAGGAGAAGGAGAAGGTGAAGTCTGGAGGGTGAATCAGAAGAAGTAGAAGAAGGTGAAGGAGAAGGTGAAGTCAGGAGAGTGAAGCAGACGAAGCAGAAGAAGGAGAAGGAGAAGTTGAAGTCTGGAGGGTGAAGCAGAAGAATCAGAAGAAGGAGAAGGAGAAGGTGAAGTCTGGAGGGTGAATCAGAAGAAGCAGAAGAAAGAGAAGGAGAAGGTGAAGTCTGGAGGGTGAATCAGAAGAAGTAGAAGAAGGAGAAGGAGAAGGTGAAGTCTGGAGGGTGAATCAGAAGAAGCAGAAGAAGGAGAAGGAGAAGGTGAAGTCTGGAGGGTGAATCAGAAGAAGTAGACGAAGGAGAAGGAGAAGGTGAAGTCTGGAGGGTGAATCAGAAGAAGCAGAAGAAGGAGATGGAGAAGGTGAAGTCTGGAGGTTGAATCAGAAGAAGTAGAAGAAGGAGAAGGAGAAGGTGAAGTCTGGAGGGTGAATCAGAAGAAGCAGAAGAAGGAGAAGGAGAAGGTGAAGTCTGGAGGGTGATTCAGAAGAAGCAGAATAAGGAGAAGGAGAAGTCTGGAGGGTGAAACAGAGGAAGCAGAAGAAGGAGAAGGAGAAGGTGAAGTCTGGAGGGTGAATCAGAAGAAGTAGAAGAAGGAGAAGGAGAAGGTGAAGTCTGGAGGGTGAATCAGAAGAAGTAGAAGAAGGAGAAGGAGAAGGTGAAGTCTGGAGGGTGAATCAGAAGAAGTAGAAGAAGGAGAAGGAGAAGGTGAAGTCTGGAGGGTGAAGCAGAAGAAGTAGAAGAAGGAGAAGGAGAAGGTGAAGTCAGGAGGGTGAATCAGAAGATGTAGAAGAAGGAGAAGGAGAAGGTGAAGTCAGGAGGGTGAATCAGAAGAAGCAGAAGAAGGAGAAGGAGAAGGTGAAGTCTGGAGGGTGAATCAGAAGAAGTAGAAGAAGGAGAAGGAGAAGGTGAAGTCTGGTGGGTGAATCAGAAGAAGCAGAAGAAGGAGAAGGAGAAGGTGAAGTCTGGAGGGTGAATCAGAAGAAGCAGAAGAAGGAGAAGGAGAAGGTGAAGTCTGGAGGGTGAATCAGAAGAAGCAGAATAAGGAGAAGGAGAAGGTGAAGTCTGGAGGGTGAATCAGAAGAAGCAGAAGAAGGAGAAGGAGAAGGTGAAGTCTGGAGGGTGAATCAGAAGAAGTAGAAGAAGGAGAAGGAGAAGGTGTAGTCTGGAGGGTGAAGCAGAAGAAGTAGAAGAAGGAGAAGGAGAAGGTGAAGTCTGGAGGGTGAATCAGAAGAAGCAGAAGAAGGAGAAGGAGAAGGTGAAGTCTGGAGGGTGAATCAGAAGAAGTAGAAGAAGGAGAAGGAGAAGGTGAAGTCTGGAGGGTGAATCAGAAGAAGCAGAAGAAGGAGAAGGAGAAGGTGAAGTCTGCAGGGTGAATCAGAAGAAGCAGAAGAAGGAGAAGGAGAAGGTGAAGTCTGGAGGGTGAATCAGAAGAAGCAGAATAAGGAGAAGGAGAAGGTGAAGTCTGGAGGGTGAATCAGAAGAAGCAGAAGAAGGAGAAGGAGAAGGTGAAGTCTGGAGGTTGAATCAGAAGGAGTAGAAGAAGGAGAAGGAGAAGGTGATGTCTGGAGGGTGAATCAGAAGAAGCAGAAGAAGGAGAAGGAGAAGGTGAAGTCTGGAGGGTGAATCAGAAGAAGCAGAAGAAGGAGAAGGAGAAGGTGAAGTCTGGAGGGTGAATCAGAAGAATCAGAAGAAGGAGAAGAAGAAGGTGAAGTCTGGAGGGTGAAGCGGAAGAAACAGAAGAAGGAGAAGGAGAAGGTGAAGACTGGAGGGTGAATCTGAAGATGTATAATAAGGAGAAGGAGAAGGTGAAGTCTGGAGGGTGAATCAGAAGAAGTAGAAGAAGGAGAAGGAGAAGGTGAAGTCTGGAGGGTGAATCAGAAGAAGCAGAAGAAGGAGAAGGAGAAGGTGAAGTCTGGAGGGTGAATCAGAAGAAGCAGAAGAAGGAGAAGGAGAAGATGAAGTCTGGAGGGTGAATCAGAAGAAGCAGAAGAAGGAGAAGGAGAAGGTGAAGTCTGGAGGGTGAATCAGAAGAAGCAGAAGAAGGAGAAGGAGAAGGTGAAGTCTGGAGGGTGAATCAGAAGAAGCAGAAGAAGGAGAAGGAGAAGGTGAAGTCAGGAGGGTGAATCAGAAGAAGCAGAAGAAGGAGAAGGAGAAGGTGTAGTTAGGAGGGTGAATCAGAAGAAGCAGAAGAAGGAGAAGGAGCAGGTGAAGCCAGGGGGGTGAAGCAGAAGAAGTAGAAGAAGGAGAAGGAGAAGGTGAAGTCAGGACGGTGAAGCAGAAGAAGCAGAAGAAGGAGAAGGAGAAGGTGAAGTCTGGAGGGCGCAGCAGAAGAAGTAGAAGAAGGAGAAGGAGAAGCTGAAGTCTGGAGGGTGAAGCAGAAGAAGCAGAAGAAGGAGAAGGAGAAGGTGAAGTCTGGAGGGTGAATCAGAAGAAGTAGAAGAAGGAGAAGGAGAAGGTGAAGTCAGGAGAGTGAAGCAGAAGAAGCAGAAGATGGAGAAGGAGAAGGTGAAGTCTGGAGGGCGAAGCAGAAGAAGCAGAAGAAGGAGCAGGAGAAGGTGAAGTCTGGAGGGTGAAGCAGAAGAAGCAGAAGAAGGAGAAGGAGAAGGTGAAGTCAGGATGGTGAATCAGAAGAAGTAGAAGAAGGAGAAGGAGAAGGTGAAGTCTGGAGGGTGAAGCAGAAGAAGCAGAAGAAGGAGAAGGAGAAGGTGAAGTCTGGAGGGTGAATCAGAAGAAGTAGAAGAAGGTGAAGGAGAAGGTGAAGTCAGGAGAGTGAAGCAGACGAAGCAGAAGAAGGAGAAGGAGAAGTTGAAGTCTGGAGGGTGAAGCAGAAGAATCAGAAGAAGGAGAAGGAGAAGGTGAAGTCTGGAGGGTGAATCAGAAGAAGCAGAAGAAAGAGAAGGAGAAGGTGAAGTCTGGAGGGTGAATCAGAAGAAGTAGAAGAAGGAGAAGGAGAAGGTGAAGTCTGGAGGGTGAATCAGAAGAAGCAGAAGAAGGAGAAGGAGAAGGTGAAGTCTGGAGGGTGAATCAGAAGAAGTAGACGAAGGAGAAGGAGAAGGTGAAGTCTGGAGGGTGAATCAGAAGAAGCAGAAGAAGGAGATGGAGAAGGTGAAGTCTGGAGGTTGAATCAGAAGAAGTAGAAGAAGGAGAAGGAGAAGGTGAAGTCTGGAGGGTGAATCAGAAGAAGCAGAAGAAGGAGAAGGAGAAGGTGAAGTCTGGAGGGTGAATCAGAAGAAGCAGAAGAAGGAGAAGGAGAAGGTGAAGTCTGGAGGGTGATTCAGAAGAAGCAGAATAAGGAGAAGGAGAAGTCTGGAGGGTGAAACAGAGGAAGCAGAAGAAGGAGAAGGAGAAGGTGAAGTCTGGAGGGTGAATCAGAAGAAGTAGAAGAAGGAGAAGGAGAAGGTGAAGTCTGGAGGGTGAATCAGAAGAAGTAGAAGAAGGAGAAGGAGAAGGTGAAGTCTGGAGGGTGAATCAGAAGAAGTAGAAGAAGGAGAAGGAGAAGGTGAAGTCTGGAGGGTGAAGCAGAAGAAGTAGAAGAAGGAGAAGGAGAAGGTGAAGTCAGGAGGGTGAATCAGAAGATGTAGAAGAAGGAGAAGGAGAAGGTGAAGTCAGGAGGGTGAATCAGAAGAAGCAGAAGAAGGAGAAGGAGAAGGTGAAGTCTGGAGGGTGAATCAGAAGAAGTAGAAGAAGGAGAAGGAGAAGGTGAAGTCTGGTGGGTGAATCAGAAGAAGCAGAAGAAGGAGAAGGAGAAGGTGAAGTCTGGAGGGTGAATCAGAAGAAGCAGAAGAAGGAGAAGGAGAAGGTGAAGTCTGGAGGGTGAATCAGAAGAAGCAGAATAAGGAGAAGGAGAAGGTGAAGTCTGGAGGGTGAATCAGAAGAAGCAGAAGAAGGAGAAGGAGAAGGTGAAGTCTGGAGGGTGAATCAGAAGAAGTAGAAGAAGGAGAAGGAGAAGGTGTAGTCTGGAGGGTGAAGCAGAAGAAGTAGAAGAAGGAGAAGGAGAAGGTGAAGTCTGGAGGGTGAATCAGAAGAAGCAGAAGAAGGAGAAGGAGAAGGTGAAGTCTGGAGGGTGAATCAGAAGAAGTAGAAGAAGGAGAAGGAGAAGGTGAAGTCTGGAGGGTGAATCAGAAGAAGCAGAAGAAGGAGAAGGAGAAGGTGAAGTCTGCAGGGTGAATCAGAAGAAGCAGAAGAAGGAGAAGGAGAAGGTGAAGTCTGGAGGGTGAATCAGAAGAAGCAGAATAAGGAGAAGGAGATGGTGAAGTCTGGAGGGTGAATCAGAAGAAGCAGAAGAAGGAGAAGGAGAAGGTGAAGTCTGGAGGTTGAATCAGAAGGAGTAGAAGAAGGAGAAGGAGAAGGTGATGTCTGGAGGGTGAATCAGAAGAAGCAGAAGAAGGAGAAGGAGAAGGTGAAGTCTGGAGGGTGAATCAGAAGAAGCAGAAGAAGGAGAAGGAGAAGGTGAAGTCTGGAGGGTGAATCAGAAGAAGCAGAAGAAGGAGAAGGAGAAGGTGAAGTCTGGAGGGTGAATCAGAAGAAGCAGAATAAGGAGAAGGAGAAGGTGAAGTCTGGAAGGTGAATCAGAAGAAGCAGAAGAAGGAGAAGGAGAAGGTGAAGTCTGGAGGGTGAATCAGAAGAAGTAGAAGAAGGAGAAGGAGAAGGTGAAGTCTGGAGGGCGAAGCAGAAGAAGTAGAAGAAGGAGAAGGAGAAGGTGAAGTCAGGAGGGTGAATCAGAAGAAGTAGAAGAAGGAGAAGGAGAAGGTGAAGTCAGGAGGGTGAATCAGAAGAAGCAGAAGAAGGAGAAGGAGAAGGTGAAGTCTGGAGGGTGAATCAGAAGAATCAGAAGAAGGAGAAGGAGAAGGTGAAGTCTGGAGGGTGTATCAGAAGAAGCAGAAGAAAGAGAAGAAGAAGGTGAAGTCTGGAGGGTGAAGCGGAAGAAACAGAAGAAGGAGAAGGAGAAGGTGAAGACTGGAGGGTGAATCTGAAGAAGTATAAGAAGGAGAAGGAGAAGGTGAAGTCTGGAGGGTGAATCAGAAGAAGTAGAAGAAGGAGAAGGAGAAGGTGAAGTCTGGAGGGTGAATCAGAAGAAGCAGAAGAAGGAGAAGGAGAAGGTGAAGTCTGGAGGGTGAATCAGAAGAAGCAGAAGAAGGAGAAGGAGAAGATGAAGTCTGGAGGGTGAATCAGAAGAAGCAGAGGAAGGAGAAGGAGAAGGTGAAGTCTGGAGGGTGAATCAGAAGAAGCAGAAGAAGGAGAAGGAGAAGGTGAAGTCTGGAGGGAGAATCAGAAGAAGCAGAAGAAGGAGAAGGAGAAGGTGAAGTCAGGAGGGTGAATCAGAAGAAGCAGAAGAAGGAGAAGGAGAAGGTGTAGTTAGGAGGGTGAATCAGAAGAAGCAGAAGAAGGAGAAGGAGCAGGTGAAGTCAGGGGGGTGAAGCAGAAGAAGTAGAAGAAGGAGAAGGAGAAGGTGAAGTCAGGACGGTGAAGCAGAAGAAGCAGAAGAAGGAGAAGGAGAAGGTGAAGTCTGGAGGGCGCAGCAGAAGAAGTAGAAGAAGGAGAAGGAGAAGCTGAAGTCTGGAGGGTGAAGCAGAAGAAGCAGAAGAAGGAGAAGGAGAAGGTGAAGCCTGGAGGGTGAATCAGAAGAAGTAGAAGAAGGAGAAGGAGAAGGTGAAGTCAGGAGAGTGAAGCAGAAGAAGCAGAAGATGGAGAAGGAGAAGGTGAAGTCTGGAGGGCGAAGCAGAAGAAGCAGAAGAAGGAGCAGGAGAATGTGAAGTCTGGAGGGTGAAGCAGAAGAAGCAGAAGAAGGAGAAGGAGAAGGTGAAGTCAGGATGGTGAATCAGAAGAAGTAGAAGAAGGAGAAGGAGAAGGTGAAGTCTGGAGGGTGAATCAGAAGAAGCAGAAGAAGGAGAAGGAGAAGGTGAAGTCTGGAGGGTGAATCAGAAGAAGCAGAAGAAGGAGAAGGAGAAGGTGAAGTCTGGAGGGAGAATCAGAAGAAGTAGAAGAAGGAGAAGGAGAAGGTGAAGTCTGGAGGGTGAATCAGAAGAAGCAGAAGAAGGAGAAGGAGAAGGTGAAGTCAGGAGGGTGAATCAGAAGAAGCAGAAGAAGGAGAAGGAGAAGGTGAAGTAAGGAGGGTGAATCAGAAGAAGCAGAAGAAGGAGAAGGAGAAGGTGAAGTCTGGAGTGTGAAGCAGAAGAAGCAAAAGAAGGAGAAGGAGAAGGTGAAGTCTGGAGGGTGAATCAGAAGAAGTAGAAGAAGGAGAAGGAGAAGGTGAAGTCTGGAGGGTGAAGCAGAAGAAGTAGAAGAAGGAGAAGGAGAAGGTGAAGTCAGGAGGGTGAATCAGAAGAAGTAGAAGAAGGAGAAGGAGAAGGTGAAGTCAGGAGGGTGAATCAGAAGAAGCAGAAGAAGGAGAAGGTGAAGGTGAAGTCTGGAGGGTGAATCAGAAGAATCAGAAGAAGGAGAAGGAGAAGGTGAAGTCTGGAGGGTGAATCAGAAGAAGCAGAAGAAAGAGAAGGAGAAGGTGAAGTCTGGAGGGTGAAGCAGAAGAAACAGAAGAAGGAGAAGGAGAAGGTGAAGACTGGAGGGTGAATCTGAAGAAGTAGAAGAAGGAGAAGGAGAAGGTGAAGTCTGGAGGGTGAATCAGAAGAAGTAGAAGAAGGAGAAGGAGAAGGTGAAGTCTGGAGGGTGAATCAGAAGAAGCAGAAGAAGGAGAAGGAGAAGGTGAAGTCTGGAGGGTGAATCAGAAGAAGCAGAAGAAGGAGAAGGAGAAGATGAAGTCTGGAGGGTGAATCAGAAGAAGCAGAAGAAGGAGAAGGAGAAGGTGAAGTCTGGAGGGTGAATCAGAAGAAGTAGAAGAAGGAGAAGGAGAAGGTGAAGTCTGGAGGGTGAATCAGAAGAATCAGAAGAAGGAGAAGGAGAGGGTGAAGTCTGGAGGGTGAATCAGAAGAAGCAGAAGAAAGAGAAGGAGAAGGTGAAGTCTGGAGGGTGAAGCAGAAGAAACAGAAGAAGGAGAAGGAGAAGGTGAAGACTGGAGGGTGAATCTGAAGAAGTAGAAGAAGGAGAAGGAGAAGGTGAAGTCTGGAGGGTGAATCAGAAGAAGTAGAAGAAGGAGAAGGAGAAGGTGAAGTCTGGAGGGAGAATCAGAAGAAGCAGAAGAAGGAGAAGGAGAAGGTGAAGTCTGGAGGGTGAATCAGAAGAAGCAGAAGAAGGAATAGGAGAAGATGAAGTCTGGAGGGTGAATCAGAAGAAGCAGAAGAAGGAGAAGGAGAAGGTGAAGTCTGGAGGGTGAAACAGAAGAAGCAGAAGAAGGAGAAGGAGAAGGTGAAGTCTGGAGGGTGAATCAGAAGAAGCAGAAGAAGGAGAAGGAGAACGTGAAGTCAGGAGGGTGAATCAGAAGAAGCAGAAGAAGGAGAAGGAGAAGGTGAAGTTAGGAGGGTGAATCAGAAGAAGCAGAAGAAGGAGAAGGAGCAGGTGAAGTCAGGGGGGTGAAGCAGAAGAAGTAGAAGAAGGAGAAGGAGAAGGTGAAGTCAGGACGGTGAAGCAGAAGAAGCAGAAGAAGGAGAAGGAGAAGGTGAAGTCTGGAGGGCGCAGCAGAAGAAGCAGAAGAAGGAGAAGGAGAAGCTGAAGTCCGGAGGGTGAAGCAGAAGAAGCAGAAGAAGGAGAAGGAGAAGGCGAAGTCTGGAGGGTGAATCAGAAGAAGTAGAAGAAGGAGAAGGAGAAGGTGAAGTCAGGAGAGTGAAGCAGAAGAAGCAGAAGATGGAGAAGGAGAAGGTGAAGTCTGGAGGGCGAAGCAGAAGAAGCAGAAGAAGGAGAAGGAGAAGGTGAAGTCTGGAGGGTGAAGCAGAAGAAGCAGAAGAAGGAGAAGGAGAAGGTGAAGTCTGGAGGGTGAATCAGGAGAAGTAGAAGAAGGGGAAGGAGAAGGTGAATTCAGGAGGGTGAAGCAGAAGAAGCAGAAGAAGGAGAAGGAGAAGGTGAAGTCTGGAGGGTGAAGCAGAAGAAGCAGAAGAAGGAGCAGGAGAAGGTGAAGTCTGGAGGGTGAGGCAGAAGAAGCAGAAGAAGGAGAAGGAGAAGGTGAAGTCAGGAGGGTGAATCAGAAAAAGTAGAAGAAGGAGAAGGAGAAGGTGAAGTCTGGAGGGTGAATCAGAAGAAGCAGAAGAAGGAGAAGGAGAAGGTGAAGTCTGGAGGGTGAATCAGAAGAAGCAGAAGAAGGAGAAGGAGAAGATGAAGTCTGGAGGGTGAATCAGAAGAAGTAGAAGAAGGAGAAGGAGAAGGTGAGGTCTGGAGGGTCAATCAGAAGAAGCAGAGGAAGGAGAAGGAGAAGGTGAAGTCTGGAGGGTGAATCAGAAGAAGCAGAAGAAGGAGAAGGAGAAGGTGAAGTCTGGAGGGTGAATTAGAAGAAGCAGAAGAAGGAGAAGGAGAAGGTGAAGTCAGGAGGGTGAATCAGAAGAAGCAGAAGAAGGAGAAGGAGAAGGTAAAGCTAGGAGGGTGAATCAGAAGAAGCAGAAGAAGGAGAAGGAGCAGGTGAAGTCAGGGGGGTGAAATAGAAGAAGTAGAAGAAGGAGAAGGAGAAGGTGAAGTCAGGAGGGTGAAGCAGAAGAAGCAGAAGAAGGAGAAGGAGAAGGTGAAGTCTGGAGGGCGCAGCAGAAGAAGCAGAAGAAGGAGAAGGAGAAGGTGAAGTCTGGAGGGTGAAGCAGAAGAATCAGAAGAAGGAGAAGGAGAAGGTGAAGTCTGGAGGGTGAATCAGAAGAATTAGAAGAAGGAGAAGGAGAAGGTGAAGTCTGGAGAGTGAAGCAGAAGAAGCAGAAGAAGGAGAAGGAGAAGGTGAAGTCTGGAGGGTGAAGCAGAAGAAGCAGAAGAAGGAGAAGGAGAAGGTGATGTCTGGAGGGCGAATCAGAAGAAGCAGAAGAAGGAGAAGGAGAAGGTGAAGTCTGGAGGGTGAAGCAGAAGAAGCAGAAGAAGGAGAAGGAGAAGGTGAAGTCTGGAGGGTGAATCAGAAGAAGTAGAAGAAGGAGAAGGAGAAGGTGAAGTCAGGAGGGTGAAGCAGAAGAAGCAGAAGAAGGAGAAGGAGAAGGTGAAGTCTGGAGGGTGAATCGGAAGAAGTAGAAGAAGGAGAAGGAGAAGGTGAAGTCTGGAGGGTGAATCAGAAGAAGTAGAAGAAGGAGAAGTAGAAGGTGAAGTCTGGAGGGTGAATCAGAAGAAGTAGAAGAAGGAGAAGGAGAAGGTGAAGTCTGGAGGGTGAATCAGAAGAAGCAGAAGAAGGAGAAGGAGAAGGTGAAGTCTGGAGGGAGAAGCAGAAGAAGTAGAAGAAGGAGAAGGAGAAGGTGAAGTCTGGAGGGTGAATCAGAAGAAGTAGAAGAAGGAGAAGGAGAAGGTGAAGTCTGGAGGGTGAATCAGAAGAAGCAGAAGAAGGAGAAGGAGAAGGTGAAGTCTGGAGGGTGAATCAGAAGAAGCAGAAGAAGGAGAAGGAGAAGGTGAAGTCTGGAGGTTGAAACAGAAGAAGCAGAATAAGGAGAAGGAGAAGGTGAAGTCAGGAGGGTGAATCAGAAGAAGCAGAAGAAGGAGAAGGAGAAGGTGAAGTAAGGAAGGTGAATCAGAAGAAGCAGAAGAAGGAGAAGGAGAAGGTGAAGTCTGGAGTGTGAAGCAGAAGAAGCAAAAGAAGGAGAAGGAGAAGGTGAAGTCTGGAGGGTGTATCAGAAGAAGTAGAAGAAGGAGAAGGAGAAGGTGAAGTCTGGAGGGTGAAGCAGAAGAAGTAGAAGAAGGAGAAGGAGAAGGTGAAGTCAGGAGGGTGAATCAGAAGAAGTAGAAGAAGGAGAAGGAGAAGGCGAAGTCAGGAGGGTGAATCAGAAGAAGCAGAAGAAGGAGAAGGAGAAGGTGAAGTCTGGAGGGTGAATCAGAAGAATCAGAAGAAGGAGAAGGAGAAGGTGAAGTCTGTAGGGTGAATCAGAAGAAGCAGAAGAAGGAGAAGGAGAAGGTGAAGTCTGGAGGGAGAAGCAGAAGAAGTAGAAGAAGGAGAAGGAGAAGGTGAAGTCTGGAGGGTGAATCAGAAGAAGTAGAAGAAGGAGAAGGAGAAGGTGAAGTCTGGAGGGTGAATCAGAAGAAGTAGAAGAAGGAGAAGGAGAAGGTGAAGTCTGGAGGGTGAATCAGAAGAAACAGAAGAAGGAGAAGGAGAAGGTGAAGTCTGGAGGGTGAATCAGAAGAAGTAGAAGAAGGAGAAGGAGAAGGTGTAGTCTGGAGGGTGAATCAGAAGAAGCAGACGAAGGAGAAGGAGAAGGTGAAGTCTGGAGGTTGAACCAGAAGAAGCAGAAGAAGGAGAAGGAGAAGGTGAAGTCTGGAGGGTGAATCAGAAGAAGTAGAAGAAGGAGAAGGAGAAGGTGAAGTCTGGAGGGTGAATCAGAAGAAGCAGAAGAAGGAGAAGGAGAAGGTGAAGTCTGGAGGGTGAATCAGAAGAAGCAGAAGAAGGAGAAGGAGAAGGTGAAGTCTGGAGGGTGAAACAGAAGAAGCAGAATAAGGAGAAGGAGAAGGTGAAGTCAGGAGGGTGAATCAGAAGAAGCAGAAGAAGGAGAAGGAGAAGGTGAAGTAAGGAGGGTGAATCAGAAGAAGCAGAAGAAGGAGAAGGAGAAGGTGAAGTCTGGAGTGTGAAGCAGAAGAAGCAAAAGAAGGAGAAGGAGAAGGTGAAGTCTGGAGGGTGAATCAGAAGAAGTAGAAGAAGGAGAAGGAGAAGGTGAAGTCTGGAGGGTGAAGCAGAAGAAGTAGAAGAAGGAGAAGGAGAAGGTGAAGTCAGGAGGGTGAATCAGAAGAAGTAGAAGAAGGAGAAGGAGAAGGTGAAGTCAGGAGGGTGAATCAGAAGAAGCAGAAGAAGGAGAAGGAGAAGGTGAAGTCTGGAGGGTGAATCAGAAGAATCAGAAGAAGGAGAAGGAGAAGGTGAAGTCTGGAGGGTGAATCAGAAGAAGCAGAAGAAAGAGAAGGAGAAGGTGAAGTCTGGAGGGTGAATCCGAAGAAGTAGAAGAAGGAGAAGGAGAAGGTGAAGTCTGGAGGGTGAATCAGAAAAAGCAGAAGAAGGAGAAGGAGAAGGTGAAGTCTGGAGGGTGAATCAGAAGAAGCAGAAGAAGGAGAAGGAGAAGGTGAAGTCTGGAGGGTGAATCAGAAGAAGCAGAAGAAGGAGAAGGAGAAGGTGAAGTCTGGAGGGTGAAACAGAAGAAGCAGAAGAAGGAGAAGGAGAAGGTGAAGTCTGGAGGGTGAATCAGAAGAAGCAGAAGAAGGAGAAGGAGAACGTGAAGTCAGGAGGGTGAATCAGAAGAAGCAGAAGAAGGAGAAGGAGAAGGTGAAGTTAGGAGGGTGAATCAGAAGAAGCAGAAGAAGGAGAAGGAGCAGGTGAAGTCAGGGGGTGAAGCAGAAGAAGTAGAAGAAGGAGAAGGAGAAGGTGAAGTCAGGACGGTGAAGCAGAAGAAGCAGAAGAAGGAGAAGGAGAAGGTGAAGTCTGGAGGGCGCAGCAGAAGAAGCAGAAGAAGGAGAAGGAGAAGCTGAAGTCCGGAGGGTGAAGCAGAAGAAGCAGAAGAAGGAGAAGGAGAAGGTGAAGTCTGGAGGGTGAATCAGAAGAAGTAGAAGAAGGAGAAGGAGAAGGTGAAGTCAGGAGAGTGAAGCAGAAGAAGCAGAAGATGGAGAAGGAGAAGGTGAAGTCTGGAGGGCGAAGCAGAAGAAGCAGAAGAAGGAGAAGGAGAAGGTGAAGTCTGGAGGGTGAAGCAGAAGAAGCAGAAGAAGGAGAAGGAGAAGGTGAAGTCTGGAGGGTGAATCAGGAGAAGTAGAAGAAGGGGAAGGAGAAGGTGAATTCAGGAGGGTGAAGCAGAAGAAGCAGAAGAAGGAGAAGGAGAAGGTGAAGTCTGGAGGGTGAAGCAGAAGAAGCAGAAGAAGGAGCAGGAGAAGGTGAAGTCTGGAGGGTGAGGCAGAAGAAGCAGAAGAAGGAGAAGGAGAAGGTGAAGTCAGGAGGGTGAATCAGAAAAAGTAGAAGAAGGAGAAGGAGAAGGTGAAGTCTGGAGGGTGAATCAGAAGAAGCAGAAGAAGGAGAAGGAGAAGGTGAAGTCTGGAGGGTGAATCAGAAGAAGCAGAAGAAGGAGAAGGAGAAGATGAAGTCTGGAGGGTGAATCAGAAGAAGTAGAAGAAGGAGAAGGAGAAGGTGAGGTCTGGAGGGTCAATCAGAAGAAGCAGAAGAAGGAGAAGGAGAAGGTGAAGTCTGGAGGGTGAATCAGAAGAAGCAGAAGAAGGAGAAGGAGAAGGTGAAGTCTGGAGGGTGAATTAGAAGAAGCAGAAGAAGGAGAAGGAGAAGGTGAAGTCAGGAGGGTGAATCAGAAGAAGCAGAAGAAGGAGAAGGAGAAGGTAAAGTTAGGAGGGTGAATCAGAAGAAGCAGAAGAAGGAGAAGGAGCAGGTGAAGTCAGGGGGTGAAATAGAAGAAGTAGAAGAAGGAGAAGGAGAAGGTGAAGTCAGGAGGGTGAAGCAGAAGAAGCAGAAGAAGGAGAAGGAGAAGGTGAAGTCTGGAGGGCGCAGCAGAAGAAGCAGAAGAAGGAGAAGGAGAAGGTGAAGTCTGGAGGGTGAAGCAGAAGAATCAGAAGAAGGAGAAGGAGAAGGTGAAGTCTGGAGGGTGAATCAGAAGAATTAGAAGAAGGAGAAGGAGAAGGTGAAGTCTGGAGAGTGAAGCAGAAGAAGCAGAAGAAGGAGAAGGAGAAGGTGAAGTCTGGAGGGTGAAGCAGAAGAAGCAGAAGAAGGAGAAGGAGAAGGTGATGTCTGGAGGGCGAATCAGAAGAAGCAGAAGAAGGAGAAGGAGAAGGTGAAGTCTGGAGGGTGAAGCAGAAGAAGCAGAAGAAGGAGAAGGAGAAGGTGAAGTCTGGAGGGTGAATCAGAAGAAGTAGAAGAAGGAGAAGGAGAAGGTGAAGTCAGGAGGGTGAAGCAGAAGAAGCAGAAGAAGGAGAAGGAGAAGGTGAAGTCTGGAGGGTGAATCGGAAGAAGTAGAAGAAGGAGAAGGAGAAGGTGAAGTCTGGAGGGTGAATCAGAAGAAGTAGAAGAAGGAGAAGTAGAAGGTGAAGTCTGGAGGGTGAATCAGAAGAAGTAGAAGAAGGAGAAGGAGAAGGTGAAGTCTGGAGGGTGAATCAGAAGAAGCAGAAGAAGGAGAAGGAGAAGGTGAAGTCTGGAGGGAGAAGCAGAAGAAGTAGAAGAAGGAGAAGGAGAAGGTGAAGTCTGGAGGGTGAATCAGAAGAAGTAGAAGAAGGAGAAGGAGAAGGTGAAGTCTGGAGGGTGAATCAGAAGAAGCAGAAGAAGGAGAAGGAGAAGGTGAAGTCTGGAGGGTGAATCAGAAGAAGCAGAAGAAGGAGAAGGAGAAGGTGAAGTCTGGAGGGTGAAACAGAAGAAGCAGAATAAGGAGAAGGAGAAGGTGAAGTCAGGAGGGTGAATCAGAAGAAGCAGAAGAAGGAGAAGGAGAAGGTGAAGTAAGGAAGGTGAATCAGAAGAAGCAGAAGAAGGAGAAGGAGAAGGTGAAGTCTGGAGTGTGAAGCAGAAGAAGCAAAAGAAGGAGAAGGAGAAGGTGAAGTCTGGAGGGTGTATCAGAAGAAGTAGAAGAAGGAGAAGGAGAAGGTGAAGTCTGGAGGGTGAAGCAGAAGAAGTAGAAGAAGGAGAAGGAGAAGGTGAAGTCAGGAGGGTGAATCAGAAGAAGTAGAAGAAGGAGAAGGAGAAGGTGAAGTCAGGAGGGTGAATCAGAAGAAGCAGAAGAGGAGAAGGAGAAGGTATAGTCTGGAGGGAGAAGCAGAAGAAGTAGAAGAAGGATAAGGAGAAGGTGAAGTCTGGAGGGTGAATCAGAAGAAGTAGAAGAAGGAGAAGGAGAAGGTGAAGTCTGGAGGGTGAATCAGAAGAAGTAGAAGAAGGAGAAGGAGAAGGTGAAGTCTGGAGGGTGAATCAGAAGAAACAGAAGAAGGAGAAGGAGAAGGTGAAGTCTGGAGGGTGAATCAGAAGAAGTAGAAGAAGGAGAAGGAGAAGGTGTAGTCTGGAGGGTGAATCAGAAGAAGTAGACGAAGGAGAAGGAGAAGGTGAAGTCTGGAGGGTGAACCAGAAGAAGCAGAAGAAGGAGAAGGAGAAGGTGAAGTCTGGAGGGTGAATCAGAAGAAGCAGAAGAAGGAGAAGGAGAAGGTGAAGTCAGGAGGGCGAATCAGAAGAAGCAGAAGAAGGAGAAGGAGAAGGTGAAGTTAGGAGGGTGAATCAGAAGAAGCAGAAGAAGGAGAAGGAGCAGGTGATGTCAGGGGGATGAAGCAGAAGAAGTAGAAGAAGGAGAAGGAGAAGGTGAAGTCAGGATGGTGAAGCAGAAGAAGCAGAAGAAGGAGAAGGAGAAGGTGAAGTCTGGAGGGTGAATCAGAAGAAGTAAAAGAAGGAGAAGGAGAAGGTGAAGTCTGGAGGGTGAATCAGAAGAAGTAGAATAAGGAGAAGGAGAAGGTGAAGTCTGGAGGGTGAAGCAGAAGAAGTAGAAGAAGGAGAAGGAGAAGGTGAAGTCAGGAGGGTGAATCAGAAGAAGTAGAAGAAGGAGAAGGAGAAGGTGAAGTCAGGAGGGTGAATCAGAAGAAGCAGAAAAAGGAGAAGGAGAAGGTGAAGTCTGGAGGGTGAATCAGAAGAATCAGAAGAAGGAGAAGGAGAAGGTGAAGTCTGGAGGGTGAATCAGAAGAAGCAGAAGAAAGAGAAGGTGAAGGTGAAGTCTGGAGGGTGAATCAGAAGAAGTAGAAGAAGGAGAAGGAGAAGGTGAAGTCTGGAGTGTGAATCAGAAGAAGCAGAAGAAGGAGAAGGAGAAGGTGAAGTCTAGAGGGTGAATCAGAAGAAGCAGAATAAGGAGAAGGAGAAGGTGAAGTCTGGAGGGTGAATCAGAAGAAGCAGAAGAAGGAGAAGGAGAAGGTGAAGTCTGGAGGGTGAATCAGAAGAAGTAGAAGAAGGAGAAAGAGAAGGTGAAGTCTGGAGGGTGAAGCAGAAGAAGTAGAAGAAGGAGAAGGAGAAGGTGAAGTCAGGAGGGTGAATCAGAAGAAGTAGAAGAAGGAGAAGGAGAAGGTGAAGTCAGGAGGGTGAATCAGAAGAAGCAGAAGAAGGAGAAGGAGAAGGTGAAGTCTGGAGGGTGAATCAGAAGAATCAGAAGAAGGAGAAGGAGAAGGTGAAGTCTGGAGGGTGAATCAGAAGAAGCAGAGGAAGGAGAAGGAGAAGGTGAAGTCTGGAGGGTGCATCAGAAGAAGCAGAATAAGGAGAAGGAGAAGGTGAAGTCTGGAGGGTGAATCAGAAGAAGCAGAATAAGGAGAAGGAGAAGGTGAAGTCTGGAGGGTGAATCAGAAGAAGCAGAAGAAGGAGAAGGAGAAGATGAAGTCTGGAGGGTGAATCAGAAGGAGTAGAAGAAGGAGAAGGAGAAGGTGAAGTCTGGAGGGTGAAGCAGAAGAAGTAGAAGAAGGAGAAGGAGAAGGTGAAGTCAGGAGGGTGAATCAGAAGAAGTAGAAGAAGAAGAAGGAGAAGGTGAAGTCAGGAGGGAGAATCAGAAGAAGCAGAAGAAGGAGAAGGAGAAGGTGAAGTCTGGAGGGTGAATCAGAAGAATCAGAAGAAGGAGAATAGAAGGTGAAGTCTGGAGGGTGAATCAGAAGAAGCACTAGAAAGAGAAGGAGAAGGTGAAGTCTGGAGGGTGAAGCAGAAGAAACAGAAGAAGGAGAAGGAGAAGGTGAAGACTGGAGGGTGAATCAGAAGAAGTAGAAGAAGGAGAAGGAGAAGGTGAAGTCTGGAGGGTGAATCAGAAGAAGTAGAAGAAGGAGAAGGAGAAGGTGAAGTCTGGAGGGTGAATCAGAAGAAGCAGAAGAAGGAGAAGGAGAAGGTGAAGTCTGGAGGGTGAATCAGAAGAAGCAGAAGAAGGAGAAGGAGAAGATGAAGTCTGGAGGGTGAATCAGAAGAAGTAGAAGAAGGAGAAGGAGAAGGTGAAGTCTGGAGGGTGAATCAGAAGTAGTAGAAGAAGGAGAAGGTGAAGTCTGGACGGTGAATCAGAAGAAACAGAAGAAGGAGAAGGAGAAGGTGAAGTCTGTAGGGTGAATCAGAAGAAGTAGAAGAAGGAGAAGGAGAAGGTGTAGTCTGGAGGGTGAATCAGAAGAAGTACACGAAGGAGAAGGAGAAGGTGAAGTCTGGAGGGTGAATCAGAAGAAGCAGAAGAAGGAGAAGGAGAAGGTGAAGTCTGGAGGGTGAATCAGAAGAAGCAGAAGAAGGAGAAGGAGAAGGTGAAGTCTGGAGGGTGAATCAGAAGAAGCAGAATAAGGAGAAGGAGAAGGTGAAGTCTGGAGGGTGAATCAGAAGAAGCAGAAAAAGGAGAAGGAGAAGGTGAAGTCTGAAGGGTGAATCAGAAGAAGTAGAAGAAGGAGAAGGAGAAGGTGAAGTCTGGAGGGTGAAGCAGAAGAAGTAGAAGAAGGAGCAGGAGAAGGTGAAGTCAGGAGGGTGAATCAGAAGAAGTAGAAGAAGGAGAAGGAGAAGATGAAGTCAGGAGGGTGAATCATAAGAAGCAGAAGAAGGAGAAGGAGAAGGTGAAGTCTGGAGGGTGAATCAGAAGAATCAGAAGAAGGAGAAGAAGAAGGTGAAGTCTGGAGGGTGAATCAGAAGAAGCAGAAGAAGGAGAAGGAGAAGGTGAAGTCTGGAGGGAGAAGCAGAAGAAGTAGAAGAAGGAGAAGGAGAAGGTGAAGTCTGGAGGGTGAAGCAGAAGAAGTAGAAGAAGGAGAAGGAGAAGGTGAAGTCAGGAGGGTGAATCAGAAGAAGTAGAAGAAGAAGAAGGAGAAGGTGAAGTCAGGAGGGTGAATCAGAAGAAGCAGAAGAAGGAGAAGGAGAAGGTGAAGTCTGGAGGGTGAATCAGAAGAATCAGAAGAAGGAGAATAGAAGGTGAAGTCTGGAGGGTGAATCAGAAGAAGCAGAAGAAGGAGAAGGAGAAGGTGAAGTCTGGAGGGTGAAGCAGAAGAAACAGAAGAAGGAGAAGGAGAAGGTGAAGACTGGAGGGTGAATCAGAAGAAGTAGAAGAAGGAGAAGGAGAAGGTGAAGTCTGGAGGGTGAATCAGAAGAAGTAGAAGAAGGAGAAGGAGAAGGTGAAGTCTGGAGGGTGAATCAGAAGAAGCAGAAGAAGGAGAAGGAGAAGGTGAAGTCAGGAGGGTGAATCAGAAGAAGCAGAAAAGGAGAAGGAGAAGGTGAAGTCTGGAGGGTGAATCAGAAGAATCAGAAGAAGGAGAAGGAGAAGGTGAAGTCTGGAGGGTGAATCAGAAGAAGCAGAAGAAAGAGAAGGAGAAGGTGAAGTCTGGAGGGTGAAGCAGAAGAAACAGAAGAAGGAGAAGGAGAAGGTGAAGACTGGAGGGTGAATCAGAAGAAGTAGAAGAAGGAGAAGGAGAAGGTGAAGTCTGGAGGGTGAATCAGAAGAAGTAGAAGAAGGAGAAGGAGAAGGTGAAGTCTGGAGGGTGAATCAGAAGAAGCAGAAGAAGGAGAAGGAGAAGGTGAAGTCTGGAGGGTGAATCAGAAGAAGCAGAAGAAGGAGAAGGAGAAGATGAAGTCTGGAGGGTGAATCAGAAGAAGTAGAAGAAGGAGAAGGAGAAGGTGAGGTCTGGAGGGTGAATCAGAAGGAGCAGAAGAAGGAGAAGGAGAAGGTGAAGTCTGGAGGGTGAACCAGAAGAAGCAGAAGAAGGAGAAGGAGAAGGTGAAGTCTGGAGGGTGAATCAGAAGAAGCAGAAGAAGGAGAAGGAGAAGGTGAAGTCAGGAGGGCGAATCAGAAGAAGCAGAAGAAGGAGAAGGAGAAGGTGAAGTTAGGAGGGTGAATCAGAAGAAGCAGAAGAAGGAGAAGGAGCAGGTGATGTCAGGGGGATGAAGCAGAAGAAGTAGAAGAAGGAGAAGGAGAAGGTGAAGTCAGGATGGTGAAGCAGAAGAAGCAGAAGAAGGAGAAGGAGAAGGTGAAGTCTGGAGGGTGAATCAGAAGAAGTAAAAGAAGGAGAAGGAGAAGGTCAAGTCTGGAGGGTGAATCAGAAGAAGTAGAATAAGGAGAAGGAGAAGGTGAAGTCTGGAGGGTGAAGCAGAAGAAGTAGAAGAAGGAGAAGGAGAAGGTGAAGACAGGAGGGTGAATCAGAAGAAGTAGAAGAAGGAGAAGGAGAAGGTGAAGTCAGGAGGGTGAATCAGAAGAAGCAGAAAAAGGAGAAGGAGAAGGTGAAGTCTGGAGGGTGAATCAGAAGAATCAGAAGAAGGAGAAGGAGAAGGTGAAGTCTGGAGGGTGAATCAGAAGAAGCAGAAGAAAGAGAAGGTGAAGGTGAAGTCTGGAGGGTGAATCAGAAGAAGTAGAAGAAGGAGAAGGAGAAGGTGAAGTCTGGAGTGTGAATCAGAAGAAGCAGAAGAAGGAGAAGGAGAAGGTGAAGTCTAGAGGGTGAATCAGAAGAAGCAGAATAAGGAGAAGGAGAAGGTGAAGTCTGGAGGGTGAATCAGAAGAAGCAGAAGAAGGAGAAGGAGAAGGTGAAGTCTGGAGGGTGAATCAGAAGAAGTAGAAGAAGGAGAAAGAGAAGGTGAAGTCTGGAGGGTGAAGCAGAAGAAGTAGAAGAAGGAGAAGGAGAAGGTGAAGTCAGGAGGGTGAATCAGAAGAAGTAGAAGAAGGAGAAGGAGAAGGTGAAGTCAGGAGGGTGAATCAGAAGAAGCAGAAGAAGGAGAAGGAGAAGGTGAAGTCTGGAGGGTGAATCAGAAGAATCAGAAGAAGGAGAAGGAGAAGGTGAAGTCTGGAGGGTGAATCAGAAGAAGCAGAGGAAGGAGAAGGAGAAGGTGAAGTCTGGAGGGTGCATCAGAAGAAGCAGAATAAGGAGAAGGAGAAGGTGAAGTCTGGAGGGTGAATCAGAAGAAGCAGAATAAGGAGAAGGAGAAGGTGAAGTCTGGAGGGTGAATCAGAAGAAGCAGAAGAAGGAGAAGGAGAAGATGAAGTCTGGAGGGTGAATCAGAAGGAGTAGAAGAAGGAGAAGGAGAAGGTGAAGTCTGGAGGGTGAAGCAGAAGAAGTAGAAGAAGGAGAAGGAGAAGGTGAATTCAGGAGGGTGAATCAGAAGAAGTAGAAGAAGAAGAAGGAGAAGGTGAAGTCAGGAGGGAGAATCAGAAGAAGCAGAAGAAGGAGAAGGAGAAGGTGAAGTCTGGAGGGTGAATCAGAAGAATCAGAAGAAGGAGAATAGAAGGTGAAGTCTGGAGGGTGAATCAGAAGAAGCACAAGAAAGAGAAGGAGAAGGTGAAGTCTGGAGGGTGAAGCAGAAGAAACAGAAGAAGGAGAAGGAGAAGGTGAAGACTGGAGGGTGAATCAGAAGAAGTAGAAGAAGGAGAAGGAGAAGGTGAAGTCTGGAGGGTGAATCAGAAGAAGTAGAAGAAGGAGAAGGAGAAGGTGAAGTCTGGAGGGTGAATCAGAAGAAGCAGAAGAAGGAGAAGGAGAAGGTGAAGTCTGGAGGGTGAATCAGAAGAAGCAGAAGAAGGAGAAGGAGAAGATGAAGTCTGGAGGGTGAATCAGAAGAAGTAGAAGAAGGAGAAGGAGAAGGTGAAGTCTGGAGGGTGAATCAGAAGTAGTAGAAGAAGGAGAAGGTGAAGTCTGGACGGTGAATCAGAAGAAACAGAAGAAGGAGAAGGAGAAGGTGAAGTCTGTAGGGTGAATCAGAAGAAGTAGAAGAAGGAGAAGGAGAAGGTGTAGTCTGGAGGGTGAATCAGAAGAAGTACACGAAGGAGAAGGAGAAGGTGAAGTCTGGAGGGTGAATCAGAAGAAGCAGAAGAAGGAGAAGGAGAAGGTGAAGTCTGGAGGGTGAATCAGAAGAAGCAGAAGAAGGAGAAGGAGAAGGTGAAGTCTGGAGGGTGAATCAGAAGAAGCAGAATAAGGAGAAGGAGAAGGTGAAGTCTGGAGGGTGAATCAGAAGAAGCAGAAAAAGGAGAAGGAGAAGGTGAAGTCTGAAGGGTGAATCAGAAGAAGTAGAAGAAGGAGAAGGAGAAGGTGAAGTCTGGAGGGTGAAGCAGAAGAAGTAGAAGAAGGAGCAGGAGAAGGTGAAGTCAGGAGGGTGAATCAGAAGAAGTAGAAGAAGGAGAAGGAGAAGATGAAGTCAGGAGGGTGAATCATAAGAAGCAGAAGAAGGAGAAGGAGAAGGTGAAGTCTGGAGGGTGAATCAGAAGAATCAGAAGAAGGAGAAGAAGAAGGTGAAGTCTGGAGGGTGAATCAGAAGAAGCAGAAGAAGGAGAAGGAGAAGGTGAAGTCTGGAGGGAGAAGCAGAAGAAGTAGAAGAAGGAGAAGGAGAAGGTGAAGTCTGGAGGGTGAATCAGAAGAAGTAGAAGAAGGAGAAGGAGAAGGTGAAGTCTGGAGGGTGAATCAGAAGAAGCAGAAGAAGGAGAAGGAGAAGGTGAAGTCTGGAGGGTGAATCAGAAGAAGCAGAAAAGGAGAAGGAGAAGATGAAGTCTGGAGGGTGAAACAGAAAAAGCAGAATAAGGAGAAGGAGAAGGTGAAGTCAGAAGGGTGAATCAGAAGAAGCAGAAGAAGGAGAAGGAGAAGGTGAAGTAAGGAGGGTGAATCAGAAGAAGCAGAAGAAGGAGAAGGAGAAGGTGAAGTCTGGAGGGTGAATCAGAAGAATCAGAAGAAGGAGAAGGAGAAGGTGAAGTCTGGAGGGTGAATCAGAAGAAGCAGAAGAAAGAGAAGGAGAAGGTGAAGTCTGGAGGGTGAATCCGAAGAAGTAGAAGAAGGAGAAGGAGAAGGTGAAGTCTGGAGGGTGAATCAGAAAAAGCAGAAGAAGGAGAAGGAGAAGGTGAAGTCTGGAGGGTGAATCAGAAGAAGCAGAAGAAGGAGAAGGAGAAGGTGAAGTCTGGAGGGTGAATCAGAAGAAGCAGAAGAAGGAGAAGGAGAAGGTGAAGTCTGGAGGGTGAATCAGAAGAAGCAGTATAAGGAGAAGGAGAAGGTGAAGTCTGGAGGGTGAATCAGAAGAAGCAGAAAAAGGAGAAGGAGAAGGTGAAGTCTGAAGGGTGAATCAGAAGAAGTAGAAGAAGGAGAAGGAGAAGGTGAAGTCTGGAGGGTGAAGCAGAAGAAGTAGAAGAAGGAGAAGGAGAAGGTGAAGTCAGGAGGGTGAATCAGAAGAAGTAGAAGAAGGAGAAGGAGAAGGTGAAGTCAGGAGGGTGAATCAGAAGAAGCAGAAGAAGGAGAAGGAGAAGGTGAAGTCTGGAGGGTGAATCAGAAGAATCAGAAGAAGGAGAAGGAGAAGGTGAAGTCTGGAGGGTGAATCAGAAGAAGCAGAAGAAAGAGAAGGAGAAGGTGAAGTCTGGAGGGTGAAGCAGAAGAAACAGAAGAAGGAGAAGGAGAAGGTGAAGACTGGAGGGTGAATCAGAAGAAGTAGAAGAAGGAGAAGGAGAAGGTGAAGTCTGGAGGGTGAATCAGAAGAAGTAGAAGAAGGAGAAGGAGAAGGTGAAGTCTGGAGGGTGAATCAGAAGAAGCAGAAGAAGGAGAAGGAGAAGGTGAAGTCTGGAGGGAGAATCAGAAGAAGCAGAAGAAGGAGAAGGAGAAGATGAAGTCTGGAGGGTGAATCAGAAGAAGTAGAGGAAGGAGAAGGAGAAGGTGAGGTCTGGAGGGTGAATCAGAAGAAGCAGAAGAAGGAGAAGGAGAAGGTGAAGTCTGGAGGGTGAATCAGAAGAAGCAGAAGAAGGAGAAGGAGAAGGTGAAGTCTGGAGGGTGAATCAGAAGAAGCAGAAGAAGGAGAAGGAGAAGGTGAAGTCAGGAGGGTGAATCAGAAGAAGCAGAAGAAGGAGAAGGAGAAGGTGAAGTTAGGAGGGTGAATCAGAAGAAGCAGAAGAAGGAGAAGGAGCAGGTGATGTCAGGGGGATGAAGCAGAAGAAGTAGAAGAAGGAGAAGGAGAAGGTGAAGTCAGGACGGTGAAGCAGAAGAAGCAGAAGAAGGAGAAGGAGAAGGTGAAGTCTGGAGGGTGAATCAGAAGAAGTAGAAGAAGGAGAAGGAGAAGGTCAAGTCTGGAGGGTGAATCAGAAGAAGTAGAATAAGGAGAAGGAGGTGAAGTCTGGAGGGTGAAGCAGAAGAAGTAGAAGAAGGAGAAGGAGAAGGTGAAGTCAGGAGGGTGAATCAGAAGAAGTAGAAGATGGAGAAGGAGAAGGTGAAGTCAGGAGGGTGAATCAGAAGAAGCAGAAGAAGGAGAAGGAGAAGGTGAAGTCTGGAGGGTGAATCAGAAGAATCAGAAGAAGGAGAAGGAGAAGGTGAAGTCTGGAGGGTGAATCAGAAGAAGCAGAAGAAAGAGAAGGTGAAGGTGAAGTCTGGAGGGTGAATCAGAAGAAGTAGAAGAAGGAGAAGGAGAAGGTGAAGTCTGGAGTGTGAATCAGAAGAAGCAGAAGAAGGAGAAGGAGAAGGTGAAGTCTAGAGGGTGTATCAGAAGAAGCAGAATAAGGAGAAGGAGAAGGTGAAGTCTGGAGGGTGAATCAGAAGAAGCAGAAGAAGGAGAAGGAGAAGGTGAAGTCTGGAGGGTGAATCAGAAGAAGTAGAAGAAGGAGAAGGAGAAGGTGAAGTCTGGAGGGTGAAGCAGAAGAAGTAGAAGAAGGAGAAGGAGAAGGTGAAGTCAGGAGGGTGAATCAGAAGAAGTAGAAGAAGGAGAAGGAGAAGGTGAAGTCAGGAGGGTGAATCAGAAGAAGCAGAAGAAGGAGAAGGAGAAGGTGAAGTCTGGAGGGTGAATCAGAAGAATCAGAAGAAGGAGAAGGAGAAGGTGAAGTCTGGAGGGTGAATCAGAAGAAGCAGCGGAAGGAGAAGGAGAAGGTGAAGTCTGGAGGGTGAATCAGAAGAAGCAGAATAAGGAGAAGGAGAAGGTGAAGTCTGGAGGGTGAATCAGAAGAAGCAGAATAAGGAGAAGGAGAAGGTGAAGTCTGGAGGGTGAATCAGAAGAAGCAGAAGAAGGAGAAGGAGAAGATGAAGTCTGGAGGGTGAATCAGAAGAAGTAGAAGAAGGAGAAGGAGAAGGTGAAGTCTGGAGGGTGAAGCAGAAGAAGTAGAAGAAGGAGAAGGAGAAGGTGAAGTCAGGAGGGTGAATCAGAAGAAGTAGAAGAAGAAGAAGGAGAAGGTGAAGTCAGGAGGGTGAATCAGAAGAAGCAGAAGAAGGAGAAGGAGAAGGTGAAGTCTGGAGGGTGAATCAGAAGAATCAGAAGAAGGAGAATAGAAGGTGAAGTCTGGAGGGTGAATCAGAAGAAGCAGAAGAAAGAGAAGGAGAAGGTGAAGTCTGGAGGGTGAAGCAGAAGAAACAGAAGAAGGAGAAGGAGAAGGTGAAGACTGGAGGGTGAATCAGAAGAAGTAGAAGAAGGAGAAGGAGAAGGTGAAGTCTGGAGGGTGAATCAGAAGAAGTAGAAGAAGGAGAAGGAGAAGGTGAAGTCTGGAGGGTGAATCAGAAGAAGCAGAAGAAGGAGAAGGAGAAGGTGAAGTCAGGAGGGTGAATCAGAAGAAGCAGAAGAAGGAGAAGGAGAAGGTGAAGTCTGGAGGGTGAATCAGAAGAATCAGAAGAAGGAGAAGGAGAAGGTGAAGTCTGGAGGGTGAATCAGAAGAAGCAGAAGAAAGAGAAGGAGAAGGTGAAGTCTGGAGGGTGAGGCAGAAGAAACAGAAGAAGGAGAAGGAGAAGGTGAAGACTGGAGGGTGAATCAGAAGAAGTAGAAGAAGGAGAAGGAGAAGGTGAAGTCTGGAGGGTGAATCAGAAGAAGTAGAAGAAGGAGAAGGAGAAGGTGAAGTCTGGAGGGTGAATCAGAAGAAGCAGAAGAAGGAGAAGGAGAAGGTGAAGTCTGGAGGGTGAATCAGAAGAAGCAGAAGAAGGAGAAGGAGAAGATGAAGTCTGGAGGGTGAATCAGAAGAAGTAGAAGAAGGAGAAGGAGAAGGTGAGGTCTGGAGGGTGAATCAGAAGAAGCAGAAGAAGGAGAAGGAGAAGGTGAAGTCTGGAGGGTGAACCAGAAGAAGCAGAAGAAGGAGAAGGAGAAGGTGAAGTCTGGAGGGTGAATCAGAAGAAGCAGAAGAAGGAGAAGGAGAAGGTGAAGTCAGGAGGGCGAATCAGAAGAAGCAGAAGAAGGAGAAGGAGAAGGTGAAGTTAGGAGGGTGAATCAGAAGAAGCAGAAGAAGGAGAAGGAGCAGGTGATGTCAGGGGGATGAAGCAGAAGAAGTAGAAGAAGGAGAAGGAGAAGGTGAAGTCAGGACGGTGAAGCAGAAGAAGCAGAAGAAGGAGAAGGAGAAGGTGAAGTCTGGAGGGTGAATCAGAAGAAGTAAAAGAAGGAGAAGGAGAAGGTCAAGTCTGGAGGGTGAATCAGAAGAAGTAGAATAAGGAGAAGGAGAAGGTGAAGTCTGGAGGGTGAAGCAGAAGAAGTAGAAGAAGGAGAAGGAGAAGGTGAAGTCAGGAGGGTGAATCAGAAGAAGTAGAAGAAGGAGAAGGAGAAGGTGAAGTCAGGAGGGTGAATCAGAAGAAGCAGAAGAAGGAGAAGGAGAAGGTGAAGTCTGGAGGGTGAATCAGAAGAATCAGAAGAAGGAGAAGGAGAAGGTGAAGTCTGGAGGTTGAATCAGAAGAAGCAGAAGAAAGAGAAGGTGAAGGTGAAGTCTGGAGGGTGAATCAGAAGAAGTAGAAGAAGGAGAAGGAGAAGATGAAGTCTGGAGTGTGAATCAGAAGAAGCAGAAGAAGGAGAAGGAGAAGGTGAAGTCTAGAGGGTGAATCAGAAGAAGCAGAATAAGGAGAAGGAGAAGGTGAAGTCTGGAGGGTGAATCAGAAGAAGCAGAAGAAGGAGAAGGAGAAGGTGAAGTCTGGAGGGTGAATCAGAAGAAGTAGAAGAAGGAGAAGGAGAAGGTGAAGTCTGGAGGGTGAAGCAGAAGAAGTAGAAGAAGGAGAAGGAGAAGGTGAAGTCAGGAGGGTGAATCAGAAGAAGTAGAAGAAGGAGAAGGAGAAGGTGAAGTCAGGAGGGTGAATCAGAAGAAGCAGAAGAAGGAGAAGGAGAAGGTGAAGTCTGGAGGGTGAATCAGAAGAATCAGAAGAAGGAGAAGGAGAAGGTGAAGTCTGGAGGATGAATCAGAAGAAGCAGAGGAAGGAGAAGGAGAAGGTGAAGTCTGGAGGGTGCATCAGAAGAAGCAGAATAAGGAGAAGGAGAAGGTGAAGTCTGGAGGGTGAATCAGAAGAAGCAGAATAAGGAGAAGGAGAAGGTGAAGTCTGGAGGGTGAATCAGAAGAAGCAGAAGAAGGAGAAGGAGAAGATGAAGTCTGGAGGGTGAATCAGAAGAAGTAGAAGAAGGAGAAGGAGAAGGTGAAGTCTGGAGGGTGAAGCAGAAGAAGTAGAAGAAGGAGAAGGAGAAGGTGAAGTCTGGAGGGTGAATCAGAAGTAGTAGAAGAAGGAGAAGGTGAAGTCTGGACGGTGAATCAGAAGAAACAGAAGAAGGAGAAGGAGAAGGTGAAGTCTGTAGGGTGAATCAGAAGAAGTAGAAGAAGGAGAAGGAGAAGGTGTAGTCTGGAGGGTGAATCAGAAGAAGTAGACGAAGGAGAAGGAGAAGGTGAAGTCTGGAGGGTGAATCAGAAGAAGCAGAAGAAGGAGAAGGAGAAGGTGAAGTCTGGAGGGTGAATCAGAAGAATCAGAAGAAGGAGAATAGAAGGTGAAGTCTGGAGGGTGAATCAGAAGAAGCAGAAGAAAGAGAAGGAGAAGGTGAAGTCTGGAGGGTGAAGCAGAAGAAACAGAAGAAGGAGAAGGAGAAGGTGAAGACTGGAGGGTGAATCAGAAGAAGTAGAAGAAGGAGAAGGAGAAGGTGAAGCCTGGAGGGTGAATCAGAAGAAGTAGAAGAAGGAGAAGGAGAAGGTGAAGTCTGGAGGGTGAATCAGAAGAAGCAGAAGAAGGAGAAGGAGAAGGTGAAGTCTGGAGGGTGAATCAGAAGAAGCAGAAGAAGGAGAAGGAGAAGATGAAGTCTGGAGGGTGAATCAGAAGAAGTAGAAGGAGAAGGAGAAGGTGAAGTCTGGAGGGTGAATCAGACGTAGTAGAAGAAGGAGAAGGTGAAGTCTGGACGGTGAATCAGAAGAAACAGAAGAAGGAGAAGGAGAAGGTGAAGTCTGTAGGGTGAATCAGAAGAAGTAGAAGAAGGAGAAGGAGAAGGTGTAGTCTGGAGGGCGAATCAGAAGAAGTAGACGAAGGAGAAGGAGAAGGTGAAGTCTGGAGGGTGAATCAGAAGAAGCAGAAGAAGGAGAAGGAGAAGGTGAAGTCTGGAGGGTGAATCAGAAGAAGCAGAAGAAGGAGAAGGAGAAGGTGAAGTCTGGAGGGTGAATCAGAAGAAGCAGAATAAGGAGAAGGAGAAGGTGAAGTCTGGAGGGTGAATCAGAAGAAGCAGAAAAAGGAGAAGGAGAAGGTGAAGTCTGAAGGGTGAATCAGAAGAAGTAGAAGAAGGAGAAGGAGAAGGTGAAGTCTGGAGGGTGAAGCAGAAGAAGTAGAAGAAGGAGCAGGAGAAGGTGAAGTCAGGAGGGTGAATCAGAAGAAGTAGAAGAAGGAGAAGGAGAAGATGAAGTCAGGAGGGTGAATCATAAGAAGCAGAAGAAGGAGAAGGAGAAGGTGAAGTCTGGAGGGTGAATCAGAAGAATCAGAAGAAGGAGAAGAAGAAGGTGAAGTCTGGAGGGTGAATCAGAAGAAGCAGAAGAAGGAGAAGGAGAAGGTGAAGTCTGGAGGGAGAAGCAGAAGAAGTAGAAGAAGGAGAAGGAGAAGGTGAAGTCTGGAGGGTGAATCAGAAGAAGTAGAAGAAGGAGAAGGAGAAGGTGAAGTCTGGAGGGTGAATCAGAAGAAGCAGAAGAAGGAGAAGGAGAAGGTGAAGTCTGGAGGGTGAATCAGAAGAAGCAGAAGAAGGAGAAGGAGAAGATGAAGTCTGGAGGGTGAAACAGAAAAAGCAGAATAAGGAGAAGGAGAAGGTGAAGTCAGAAGGGTGAATCAGAAGAAGCAGAAGAAGGAGAAGGAGAAGGTGAAGTAAGGAGGGTGAATCAGAAGAAGTAGAAGAAGGAGAAGGAGAAGGTGAAGTCTGGGGGGTGACTCAGAAGAAGCAGAAGAAAGAGAAGGAGAAGGTGAAGTCTGGAGGGTGAATCAGAAGAAGCAGAATAAGGAGAAGGAGAAGGTGAAGTCAGGAGGGTGAATCAGAAGAAGCAGAAGAAGGAGAAGGAGAAGGTGAAGTTAGGAGGGTGAATCAGAAGAAGCAGAAGAAGGAGAAGGAGCAGGTGATGTCAGGGGGATGAAGCAGAAGAAGTAGAAGAAGGAGAAGGAGAAGGTGAAGTCAGGACGGTGAAGCAGAAGAAGCAGAAGAAGGAGAAGGAGAAGGTGAAGTCTGGAGGGTGAATCAGAAGAAGCAGAAGAAAGAGAAGGAGAAGGTGAAGTCTGGAGGGTGAATCAGAAGAAGCAGAAGAAGGAGAAGGAGAAGGTGAAGTCTGGAGGGAGAAGCAGAAGAAGTAGAAGAAGGAGAAGGAGAAGGTGAAGTCTGGAGGGTGAATCAGAAGAAGTAGAAGAAGGAGAAGGAGAAGGTGAAGTCCGGAGGGTGAATCAGAAGAAGTAGAAGAAGGAGAAGGAGAAGGTGAAGTCTGGAGGGTGAATCAGAAGAAACAGAAGAAGGAGAAGGAGAAGGTGAAGTCTGGAGGGTGAATCAGAAGAAGTAGACGAAGGAGAAGGAGAAGGTGAAGTCTGGAGGGTGAACCAGAAGAAGCAGAAGAAGGAGAAGGAGAAGGTGAAGTCTGGAGGGTGAATCAGAAGAAGCAGAAGAAGGAGAAGGAGAAGGTGAAGTCTGGAGGGTGAAACAGAAGAAGCAGAATAAGGTGAAGGAGAAGGTGAAGTCAGGAGGGTGAATCAGAAGAAGCAGAAGTTGGAGAAGGAGAAGGTGAAGTAAGGAGGGTGAATCAGAAGAAGCAGAAGAAGGAGAAGGAGAAGGTGAAGTCTGGAGTGTGAAGCAGAAGAAGCAAAAGAAGGAGAAGGAGAAGGTGAAGTCTGGAGGGTGAATCAGAAGAAGTAGAAGAAGGAGAAGGAGAAGGTGAAGTCTGGAGGGTGAAGCAGAAGAAGTAGAAGAAGGAGAAGGAGAAGGTGAAGTCAGGAGGGTGAATCAGAAGAAGTAGAAGAAGGAGAAGGAGAAGGTGAAGTCAGGAGGGTGAATCAGAAGAAGCAGAAGAAGGAGAAGGAGAAGGTGAAGTCTGGAGGGTGAATCAGAAGAATCAGAAGAAGGAGAAGGAGAAGGTGAAGTCTGGGGGGTGACTCAGAAGAAGCAGAAGAAAGAGAAGGAGAAGGTGAAGTCTGGAGGGTGAATCAGAAGAAGCAGAATAAGGAGAAGGAGAAGGTGAAGTCAGGACGGTGAAGCAGAAGAAGCAGAAGAAGGAGAAGGAGAAGGTGAAGTCTGGAGGGTGAATCAGAAGAAGTAGAAGAAGGAGAAGGAGAAGGTCAAGTCTGGAGGGTGAATCAGAAGAAGTAGAATAAGGAGAAGGAGAAGGTGAAGTCTGGAGGGTGAAGCAGAAGAAGTAGAAGAAGGAGAAGGAGAAGGTGAAGTCAGGAGGGTGAATCAGAAGAAGTAGAAGAAGGAGAAGGAGAAGGTGAAGTCTGGAGGGTGAATCAGAAGAATCAGAAGAAGGAGAAGGAGAAGGTGAAGTCTGGAGGGTGAATCAGAAGAAGCAGAGGAAGGAGAAGGAGAAGGTGAAGTCTGGAGGGTGAATCAGAAGAAGCAGAATAAGGAGAAGGAGAAGGTGAAGTCTGGAGGGTGAATCTGATGAAGCAGAATAAGGAGAAGGAGAAGGTGAAGTCTGGAGGGTGAATCAGAAGAAGCAGAAGAAGGAGAAGGAGAAGATGAAGTCTGGAGGGTGAATCAGAAGAAGTAGAAGAAGGAGAAGGAGAAGGTGAAGTCTGGAGGGTGAAGCAGAAGAAGCAGAAGAAGGAGAAGGAGAAGGTGAAGTCAGGAGGGTGAATCAGAAGAAGTAGAAGAAGAAGAAGGAGAAGGTGAAGTCAGGAGGGTGAATCAGAAGAAGCAGAAGAAGGAGAAGGAGAAGGTGAAGCCTGGAGGGTGAATCAGAAGAATCAGAAGAAGGAGAAGTAGAAGGTGAAGTCTGGAGGGTGAATCAGAAGAAGCAGAAGAAAGAGAAGGAGAAGGTGAAGTCTGGAGGGTGAAGCAGAAGAAACAGAAGAAGGAGAAGGAGAAGGTGAAGACTGGAGGGTGAATCAGAAGAAGTAGAAGAAGGAGAAGGAGAAGGTGAAGTCTGGAGGGTGAATCAGAAGAAGTAGAAGAAGGAGAAGGAGAAGGTGAAGTCTGGAGGGTGAATCAGAAGAAGCAGAAGAAGGAGAAGGAGAAGGAGAAGTCTGGAGGGTGAATCAGAAGAAGCAGAAGAAGGAGAAGGAGAAGGTGAAGTCTGGAGGGTGAAGCAGAAGAAGTAGAAGAAGGAGAAGGAGAAGGTGAAGTCAGGAGGGTGAATCAGAAGAAGTAGAAGAAGGAGAAGGAGAAGGTGAAGTCAGGAGGGTGAATCAGAAGAAGCAGAAGAAGGAGAAGGAGAAGGTGAAGTCTGGAGGGTGAATCAGAAGAATCAGAAGAAGGAGAAGGAGAAGGTGAAGTCTGGAGGGTGAATCAGAAGAAGCCGAAGAAGGAGAAGGAGTTGGTGAAGTCTGGAGGGTGAATCAGAAGAAGCAGAAGAAGGAGAAGGAGAAGGTGAAGTCAGGAGGGTGAATCAGAAGAAGCAGAAGAAGGAGAAGGAGAAGGTGAAGTTAGGAGGGTGAATCAGAAGAAGCAGAAGAAGGAGAAGGAGAAGGTGATGTCAGCGGGATGAAGCAGAAGAAGTAGAAGAAGGAGAAGGAGAAGGTGAAGTCAGGACGGTGAAGCAGAAGAAGCAGAAGAAGGAGAAGGAGAATGTGAAGTCTGGAGGGTGAAACAGAATAAGTGGAAGAAGGAGAAGGAGAAGGTCAAGTCTGGAGGGTGAATCAGAAGAAGTAGAAGAAGGAGAAGGAGAAGGTGAAGTCTGGAGGGTGAAGCAGAAGAAGTAGAAGAAGGAGAAGGAGAAGGTGAAGTCAGGAGGGTGAACCAGAAGAAGTAGAAGAAGGAGAAGGAGAAGGTGAAGTCAGGAGGGTGAATCAGAAGAAGCAGAAGAAGGAGAAGGAGAAGGTGAAGCCTGGAGGGTGAATCAGAAGAAGTAGAAGAAGGAGAAGGAGAAGGTGTTGCCTGGAGGGTGAATCAGAAGAAGTAGACGAAGGAGAAGGAGAAGGTGAAGTCTGGAGGGTGAATCAGAAGAAGCAGAAGAAGGAGAAGGAGAAGGTGAAGTCTGGAGGGTGAATCAGAAGAAGCAGAAGAAGGAGAAGGAGAAGGTGAAGTCTGGAGGGTGAATCAGAAGAAGCAGAATAAGGAGAAGGAGAAGGTGAAGTCTGGAGGGTGAATCAGAAGAAGCAGAAAAAGGAGAAGGAGAAGGTGAAGTCTGAAGGGTGAATCAGAAGAAGTAGAAGAAGGAGAAGGAGAAGGTGAAGTCAGGAGGGTGAATCAGAAGAAGCAGAAGAAGGAGAAGGAGAAGGTGAAGTCTGGAGGGTGAATCAGAAGAATCAGAAGAAGGAGAAGGAGAAGGTGAAGTCTGGAGGGTGAATCAGAAGAAGCAGAAGAAAGAGAAGGAGAAGGTGAAGTCTGGAGGGTGAATCAGAAGAAGCAGAAGAAGGAGAAGGAGAAGGTGTAGTCTGGAGGGTGAATCAGAAGAAGTAGACGAAGGAGAAGGAGAAGGTGTAGTCTGGAGGGTGAATCAGAAGAAGTAGACGAAGGAGAAGGAGAAGGTGAAGTCTGGAGGGTGAATCAGAAGAAGCAGAAGAAGGAGAAGGAGAAGGTGAAGTCTGGAGGGTGAATCAGAAGAATCAGAAGAAGGAGAATAGAAGGTGAAGTCTGGAGGGTGAATCAGAAGAAGCAGAAGAAAGAGAAGGAGAAGGTGAAGTCTGGAGGGTGAAGCAGAAGAAACAGAAGAAGGAGAAGGAGAAGGTGAAGACTGGAGGGTGAATCAGAAGAAGTAGAAGAAGGAGAAGGAGAAGGAGAAGTCTGGAGGGTGAATCAGAAGTAGTAGAAGAAGGAGAAGGTGAAGTCTGGACGGTGAATCAGAAGAAACAGAAGAAGGAGAAGGAGAAGATGAAGTCTGGAGGGTGAATCAGAAGAAGTAGAAGAAGGAGAAGGAGAAGGTGAAGTCTGGAGGGTGAATCAGAAGTAGTAGAAGAAGGAGAAGGTGAAGTCTGGACGGTGAATCAGAAGAAACAGAAGAAGGAGAAGGAGAAGGTGAAGTCTGTAGGTTGAATCAGAAGAAGTAGAAGAAGGAGAAGGAGAAAGTGTAGTCTGGAGGGTGAATCAGAAGAAGTAGACGAAGGAGAAGGAGAAGGTGAAGTCTGGAGGGTGAATCAGAAGAAGCAGAAGAAGGAGAAGGAGAAGGTGAAGTCTGGAGGGTGAATCAGAAGAATCAGAAGAAGGAGAATAGAAGGTGAAGTCTGGAGGGTGAATCAGAAGAAGCAGAAGAAAGAGAAGGAGAAGGTGAAGTCTGGAGGGTGAAGCAGAAGAAACAGAAGAAGGAGAAGGAGAAGGTGAAGACTGGAGGGTGAATCAGAAGAAGTAGAAGAAGGAGAAGGAGAAGGTGAAGTCTGGAGGGTGAATCAGAAGAAGTAGAAGAAGGAGAAGGAGAAGGTGAAGTCTGGAGGGTGAATCAGAAGAAGCAGAAGAAGGAGAAGGAGAAGGTGAAGTCTGGAGGGTGAATCAGAAGAAGCAGAAGAAGGAGAAGGAGAAGATGAAGTCTGGAGGGTGAATCAGAAGAAGTAGAAGGAGAAGGAGAAGGTGAAGTCTGGAGGGTGAATCAGAAGTAGTAGAAGAAGGAGAAGGTGAAGTCTGGACGGTGAATCAGAAGAAACAGAAGAAGGAGAAGGAGAAGGTGAAGTCTGTAGGGTGAATCAGAAGAAGTAGAAGAAGGAGAAGGAGAAGGTGTAGTCTGGAGGGTGAATCAGAAGAAGTAGACGAAGGAGAAGGAGAAGGTGAAGTCTGGAGGGTGAATCAGAAGAAGCAGAAGAAGGAGAAGGAGAAGGTGAAGTCTGGAGGGTGAATCAGAAGAAGCAGAAGAAGGAGAAGGAGAAGGTGAAGTCTGGAGGGTGAATCAGAAGAAGCAGAATAAGGAGAAGGAGAAGGTGAAGTCTGGAGGGTGAATCAGAAGAAGCAGAAAAAGGAGAAGGAGAAGGTGAAGTCTGAAGGGTGAATCAGAAGAAGTAGAAGAAGGAGAAGGAGAAGGTGAAGTCTGGAGGGTGAAGCAGAAGAAGTAGAAGAAGGAGCAGGAGAAGGTGAAGTCAGGAGGGTGAATCAGAAGAAGTAGAAGAAGGAGAAGGAGAAGATGAAGTCCGGAGGGTGAATCATAAGAAGCAGAAGAAGGAGAAGGAGAAGGTGAAGTCTGGAGGGTGAATCAGAAGAATCAGAAGAAGGAGAAGAAGAAGGTGAAGTCTGGAGGGTGAATCAGAAGAAGCAGAAGAAGGAGAAGGAGAAGGTGAAGTCTGGAGGGAGAAGCAGAAGAAGTAGAAGAAGGAGAAGGAGAAGGTGAAGTCTGGAGGGTGAATCAGAAGAAGTAGAAGAAGGAGAAGGAGAAGGTGAAGTCTGGAGGGTGAATCAGAAGAAGCAGAAGAAGGAGAAGGAGAAGGTGAAGTCTGGAGGGTGAATCAGAAGAAGCAGAAGAAGGAGAAGGAGAAGATGAAGTCTGGAGGGTGAATCAGAAGAATCAGAAGAAGGAGAATAGAAGGTGAAGTCTGGAGGGTGAATCAGAAGAAGCAGAAGAAAGAGAAGGAGAAGGTGAAGTCTGGAGGGTGAAGCAGAAGAAACAGAAGAAGGAGAAGGAGAAGGTGAAGACTGGAGGGTGAATCAGAAGAAGTAGAAGAAGGAGAAGGAGAAGGTGAAGTCTGGAGGGTGAATCAGAAGAAGTAGAAGAAGGAGAAGGAGAAGGTGAAGTCTGGAGGGTGAATCAGAAGAAGCAGAAGAAGGAGAAGGAGAAGGTGAAGTCTGGAGGGTGAATCAGAAGAAGCAGAAGAAGGAGAAGGAGAAGATGAAGTCTGGAGGGTGAATCAGAAGAAGTAGAAGGAGAAGGAGAAGGTGAAGTCTGGAGGGTGAATCAGAAGTAGTAGAAGAAGGAGAAGGTGAAGTCTGGACGGTGAATCAGAAGAAACAGAAGAAGGAGAAGGAGAAGGTGAAGTCTGTAGGGTGAATCAGAAGAAGTAGAAGAAGGAGAAGGAGAAGGTGTAGTCTGGAGGGTGAATCAGAAGAAGTAGACGAAGGAGAAGGAGAAGGTGAAGTCTGGAGGGTGAATCAGAAGAAGCAGAAGAAGGAGAAGGAGAAGGTGAAGTCTGGAGGGTGAATCAGAAGAAGCAGAAGAAGGAGAAGGAGAAGGTGAAGTCTGGAGGGTGAATCAGAAGAAGCAGAATAAGGAGAAGGAGAAGGTGAAGTCTGGAGGGTGAATCAGAAGAAGCAGAAAAAGGAGAAGGAGAAGGTGAAGTCTGAAGGGTGAATCAGAAGAAGTAGAAGAAGGAGAAGGAGAAGGTGAAGTCTGGAGGGTGAAGCAGAAGAAGTAGAAGAAGGAGCAGGAGAAGGTGAAGTCAGGAGGGTGAATCAGAAGAAGTAGAAGAAGGAGAAGGAGAAGATGAAGTCCGGAGGGTGAATCATAAGAAGCAGAAGAAGGAGAAGGAGAAGGTGAAGTCTGGAGGGTGAATCAGAAGAATCAGAAGAAGGAGAAGAAGAAGGTGAAGTCTGGAGGGTGAATCAGAAGAAGCAGAAGAAGGAGAAGGAGAAGGTGAAGTCTGGAGGGAGAAGCAGAAGAAGTAGAAGAAGGAGAAGGAGAAGGTGAAGTCTGGAGGGTGAATCAGAAGAAGTAGAAGAAGGAGAAGGAGAAGGTGAAGTCTGGAGGGTGAATCAGAAGAAGCAGAAGAAGGAGAAGGAGAAGGTGAAGTCTGGAGGGTGAATCAGAAGAAGCAGAAGAAGGAGAAGGAGAAGATGAAGTCTGGAGGGTGAAACAGAAAAAGCAGAATAAGGAGAAGGAGAAGGTGAAGTCAGAAGGGTGAATCAGAAGAAGCAGAAGAAGGAGAAGGAGAAGGTGAAGTAAGGAGGGTGAATCAGAAGAAGTAGAAGAAGGAGAAGGAGAAGGTGAAGTCTGGGGGGTGACTCAGAAGAAGCAGAAGAAAGAGAAGGAGAAGGTGAAGTCTGGAGGGTGAATCAGAAGAAGCAGAATAAGGAGAAGGAGAAGGTGAAGTCAGGAGGGTGAATCAGAAGAAGCAGAAGAAGGAGAAGGAGAAGGTGAAGTTAGGAGGGTGAATCAGAAGAAGCAGAAGAAGGAGAAGGAGCAGGTGATGTCAGGGGGATGAAGCAGAAGAAGTAGAAGAAGGAGAAGGAGAAGGTGAAGTCAGGACGGTGAAGCAGAAGAAGCAGAAGAAGGAGAAGGAGAAGGTGAAGTCTGGAGGGTGAATCAGAAGAAGCAGAAGAAAGAGAAGGAGAAGGTGAAGTCTGGAGGGTGAATCAGAAGAAGCAGAAGAAGGAGAAGGAGAAGGTGAAGTCTGGAGGGAGAAGCAGAAGAAGTAGAAGAAGGAGAAGGAGAAGGTGAAGTCTGGAGGGTGAATCAGAAGAAGTAGAAGAAGGAGAAGGAGAAGGTGAAGTCCGGAGGGTGAATCAGAAGAAGTAGAAGAAGGAGAAGGAGAAGGTGAAGTCTGGAGGGTGAATCAGAAGAAACAGAAGAAGGAGAAGGAGAAGGTGAAGTCTGGAGGGTGAATCAGAAGAAGTAGAAGAAGGAGAAGGAGAAGGTGTAGTCTGGAGGGTGAATCAGAAGAAGTAGACGAAGGAGAAGGAGAAGGTGAAGTCTGGAGGGTGAACCAGAAGAAGCAGAAGAAGGAGAAGGAGAAGGTGAAGTCTGGAGGGTGAATCAGAAGAAGTAGAAGAAGGGGAAGGAGAAGGTGAAGTCTGGAGGGTGAATCAGAAGAAGCAGAAGAAGGAGAAGGAGAAGGTGAAGTCTGGAGGGTGAATCAGAAGAAGCAGAAGAAGGAGAAGGAGAAGGTGAAGTCTGGAGGGTGAAACAGAAGAAGCAGAAGAAGGAGAAGGAGAAGGTGAAGTCTGGAGGGTGAATCAGAAGAATCAGAAGAAGGAGAATAGAAGGTGAAGTCTGGAGGGTGAATCAGAAGAAGCAGAAGAAAGAGAAGGAGAAGGTGAAGTCTGGAGGGTGAAGCAGAAGAAACAGAAGAAGGAGAAGGAGAAGGTGAAGACTGGAGGGTGAATCAGAAGAAGTAGAAGAAGGAGAAGGAGAAGGTGAAGCCTGGAGGGTGAATCAGAAGAAGTAGAAGAAGGAGAAGGAGAAGGTGAAGTCTGGAGGGTGAATCAGAAGAAGCAGAAGAAGGAGAAGGAGAAGGTGAAGTCTGGAGGGTGAATCAGAAGAAGCAGAAGAAGGAGAAGGAGAAGATGAAGTCTGGAGGGTGAATCAGAAGAAGTAGAAGGAGAAGGAGAAGGTGAAGTCTGGAGGGTGAATCAGACGTAGTAGAAGAAGGAGAAGGTGAAGTCTGGACGGTGAATCAGAAGAAACAGAAGAAGGAGAAGGAGAAGGTGAAGTCTGTAGGGTGAATCAGAAGAAGTAGAAGAAGGAGAAGGAGAAGGTGTAGTCTGGAGGGCGAATCAGAAGAAGTAGACGAAGGAGAAGGAGAAGGTGAAGTCTGGAGGGTGAATCAGAAGAAGCAGAAGAAGGAGAAGGAGAAGGTGAAGTCTGGAGGGTGAATCAGAAGAAGCAGAAGAAGGAGAAGGAGAAGGTGAAGTCTGGAGGGTGAATCAGAAGAAGCAGAATAAGGAGAAGGAGAAGGTGAAGTCTGGAGGGTGAATCAGAAGAAGCAGAAAAAGGAGAAGGAGAAGGTGAAGTCTGAAGGGTGAATCAGAAGAAGTAGAAGAAGGAGAAGGAGAAGGTGAAGTCTGGAGGGTGAAGCAGAAGAAGTAGAAGAAGGAGCAGGAGAAGGTGAAGTCAGGAGGGTGAATCAGAAGAAGTAGAAGAAGGAGAAGGAGAAGATGAAGTCAGGAGGGTGAATCATAAGAAGCAGAAGAAGGAGAAGGAGAAGGTGAAGTCTGGAGGGTGAATCAGAAGAATCAGAAGAAGGAGAAGAAGAAGGTGAAGTCTGGAGGGTGAATCAGAAGAAGCAGAAGAAGGAGAAGGAGAAGGTGAAGTCTGGAGGGAGAAGCAGAAGAAGTAGAAGAAGGAGAAGGAGAAGGTGAAGTCTGGAGGGTGAATCAGAAGAAGTAGAAGAAGGAGAAGGAGAAGGTGAAGTCTGGAGGGTGAATCAGAAGAAGCAGAAGAAGGAGAAGGAGAAGGTGAAGTCTGGAGGGTGAATCAGAAGAAGCAGAAGAAGGAGAAGGAGAAGATGAAGTCTGGAGGGTGAAACAGAAAAAGCAGAATAAGGAGAAGGAGAAGGTGAAGTCAGAAGGGTGAATCAGAAGAAGCAGAAGAAGGAGAAGGAGAAGGTGAAGTAAGGAGGGTGAATCAGAAGAAGTAGAAGAAGGAGAAGGAGAAGGTGAAGTCTGGGGGGTGACTCAGAAGAAGCAGAAGAAAGAGAAGGAGAAGGTGAAGTCTGGAGGGTGAATCAGAAGAAGCAGAATAAGGAGAAGGAGAAGGTGAAGTCAGGAGGGTGAATCAGAAGAAGCAGAAGAAGGAGAAGGAGAAGGTGAAGTTAGGAGGGTGAATCAGAAGAAGCAGAAGAAGGAGAAGGAGCAGGTGATGTCAGGGGGATGAAGCAGAAGAAGTAGAAGAAGGAGAAGGAGAAGGTGAAGTCAGGACGGTGAAGCAGAAGAAGCAGAAGAAGGAGAAGGAGAAGGTGAAGTCTGGAGGGTGAATCAGAAGAAGCAGAAGAAAGAGAAGGAGAAGGTGAAGTCTGGAGGGTGAATCAGAAGAAGCAGAAGAAGGAGAAGGAGAAGGTGAAGTCTGGAGGGAGAAGCAGAAGAAGTAGAAGAAGGAGAAGGAGAAGGTGAAGTCTGGAGGGTGAATCAGAAGAAGTAGAAGAAGGAGAAGGAGAAGGTGAAGTCCGGAGGGTGAATCAGAAGAAGTAGAAGAAGGAGAAGGAGAAGGTGAAGTCTGGAGGGTGAATCAGAAGAAACAGAAGAAGGAGAAGGAGAAGGTGAAGTCTGGAGGGTGAATCAGAAGAAGTAGACGAAGGAGAAGGAGAAGGTGAAGTCTGGAGGGTGAACCAGAAGAAGCAGAAGAAGGAGAAGGAGAAGGTGAAGTCTGGAGGGTGAATCAGAAGAAGCAGAAGAAGGAGAAGGAGAAGGTGAAGTCTGGAGGGTGAAACAGAAGAAGCAGAATAAGGTGAAGGAGAAGGTGAAGTCAGGAGGGTGAATCAGAAGAAGCAGAAGTTGGAGAAGGAGAAGGTGAAGTAAGGAGGGTGAATCAGAAGAAGCAGAAGAAGGAGAAGGAGAAGGTGAAGTCTGGAGTGTGAAGCAGAAGAAGCAAAAGAAGGAGAAGGAGAAGGTGAAGTCTGGAGGGTGAATCAGAAGAAGTAGAAGAAGGAGAAGGAGAAGGTGAAGTCTGGAGGGTGAAGCAGAAGAAGTAGAAGAAGGAGAAGGAGAAGGTGAAGTCAGGAGGGTGAATCAGAAGAAGTAGAAGAAGGAGAAGGAGAAGGTGAAGTCAGGAGGGTGAATCAGAAGAAGCAGAAGAAGGAGAAGGAGAAGGTGAAGTCTGGAGGGTGAATCAGAAGAATCAGAAGAAGGAGAAGGAGAAGGTGAAGTCTGGGGGGTGACTCAGAAGAAGCAGAAGAAAGAGAAGGAGAAGGTGAAGTCTGGAGGGTGAATCAGAAGAAGCAGAATAAGGAGAAGGAGAAGGTGAAGTCAGGACGGTGAAGCAGAAGAAGCAGAAGAAGGAGAAGGAGAAGGTGAAGTCTGGAGGGTGAATCAGAAGAAGTAGAAGAAGGAGAAGGAGAAGGTCAAGTCTGGAGGGTGAATCAGAAGAAGTAGAATAAGGAGAAGGAGAAGGTGAAGTCTGGAGGGTGAAGCAGAAGAAGTAGAAGAAGGAGAAGGAGAAGGTGAAGTCAGGAGGGTGAATCAGAAGAAGTAGAAGAAGGAGAAGGAGAAGGTGAAGTCTGGAGGGTGAATCAGAAGAATCAGAAGAAGGAGAAGGAGAAGGTGAAGTCTGGAGGGTGAATCAGAAGAAGCAGAGGAAGGAGAAGGAGAAGGTGAAGTCTGGAGGGTGAATCAGAAGAAGCAGAATAAGGAGAAGGAGAAGGTGAAGTCTGGAGGGTGAATCTGATGAAGCAGAATAAGGAGAAGGAGAAGGTGAAGTCTGGAGGGTGAATCAGAAGAAGCAGAAGAAGGAGAAGGAGAAGATGAAGTCTGGAGGGTGAATCAGAAGAAGTAGAAGAAGGAGAAGGAGAAGGTGAAGTCTGGAGGGTGAAGCAGAAGAAGCAGAAGAAGGAGAAGGAGAAGGTGAAGTCAGGAGGGTGAATCAGAAGAAGTAGAAGAAGAAGAAGGAGAAGGTGAAGTCAGGAGGGTGAATCAGAAGAAGCAGAAGAAGGAGAAGGAGAAGGTGAAGCCTGGAGGGTGAATCAGAAGAATCAGAAGAAGGAGAAGTAGAAGGTGAAGTCTGGAGGGTGAATCAGAAGAAGCAGAAGAAAGAGAAGGAGAAGGTGAAGTCTGGAGGGTGAAGCAGAAGAAACAGAAGAAGGAGAAGGAGAAGGTGAAGACTGGAGGGTGAATCAGAAGAAGTAGAAGAAGGAGAAGGAGAAGGTGAAGTCTGGAGGGTGAATCAGAAGAAGTAGAAGAAGGAGAAGGAGAAGGTGAAGTCTGGAGGGTGAATCAGAAGAAGCAGAAGAAGGAGAAGGAGAAGGAGAAGTCTGGAGGGTGAATCAGAAGAAGCAGAAGAAGGAGAAGGAGAAGGTGAAGTCTGGAGGGTGAAGCAGAAGAAGTAGAAGAAGGAGAAGGAGAAGGTGAAGTCAGGAGGGTGAATCAGAAGAAGTAGAAGAAGGAGAAGGAGAAGGTGAAGTCAGGAGGGTGAATCAGAAGAAGCAGAAGAAGGAGAAGGAGAAGGTGAAGTCTGGAGGGTGAATCAGAAGAATCAGAAGAAGGAGAAGGAGAAGGTGAAGTCTGGAGGGTGAATCAGAAGAAGCCGAAGAAGGAGAAGGAGTTGGTGAAGTCTGGAGGGTGAATCAGAAGAAGCAGAAGAAGGAGAAGGAGAAGGTGAAGTCAGGAGGGTGAATCAGAAGAAGCAGAAGAAGGAGAAGGAGAAGGTGAAGTTAGGAGGGTGAATCAGAAGAAGCAGAAGAAGGAGAAGGAGAAGGTGATGTCAGCGGGATGAAGCAGAAGAAGTAGAAGAAGGAGAAGGAGAAGGTGAAGTCAGGACGGTGAAGCAGAAGAAGCAGAAGAAGGAGAAGGAGAATGTGAAGTCTGGAGGGTGAAACAGAATAAGTGGAAGAAGGAGAAGGAGAAGGTCAAGTCTGGAGGGTGAATCAGAAGAAGTAGAAGAAGGAGAAGGAGAAGGTGAAGTCTGGAGGGTGAAGCAGAAGAAGTAGAAGAAGGAGAAGGAGAAGGTGAAGTCAGGAGGGTGAACCAGAAGAAGTAGAAGAAGGAGAAGGAGAAGGTGAAGTCAGGAGGGTGAATCAGAAGAAGCAGAAGAAGGAGAAGGAGAAGGTGAAGCCTGGAGGGTGAATCAGAAGAAGTAGAAGAAGGAGAAGGAGAAGGTGTTGCCTGGAGGGTGAATCAGAAGAAGTAGACGAAGGAGAAGGAGAAGGTGAAGTCTGGAGGGTGAATCAGAAGAAGCAGAAGAAGGAGAAGGAGAAGGTGAAGTCTGGAGGGTGAATCAGAAGAAGCAGAAGAAGGAGAAGGAGAAGGTGAAGTCTGGAGGGTGAATCAGAAGAAGCAGAATAAGGAGAAGGAGAAGGTGAAGTCTGGAGGGTGAATCAGAAGAAGCAGAAAAAGGAGAAGGAGAAGGTGAAGTCTGAAGGGTGAATCAGAAGAAGTAGAAGAAGGAGAAGGAGAAGGTGAAGTCAGGAGGGTGAATCAGAAGAAGCAGAAGAAGGAGAAGGAGAAGGTGAAGTCTGGAGGGTGAATCAGAAGAATCAGAAGAAGGAGAAGGAGAAGGTGAAGTCTGGAGGGTGAATCAGAAGAAGCAGAAGAAAGAGAAGGAGAAGGTGAAGTCTGGAGGGTGAATCAGAAGAAGCAGAAGAAGGAGAAGGAGAAGGTGTAGTCTGGAGGGTGAATCAGAAGAAGTAGACGAAGGAGAAGGAGAAGGTGTAGTCTGGAGGGTGAATCAGAAGAAGTAGACGAAGGAGAAGGAGAAGGTGAAGTCTGGAGGGTGAATCAGAAGAAGCAGAAGAAGGAGAAGGAGAAGGTGAAGTCTGGAGGGTGAATCAGAAGAATCAGAAGAAGGAGAATAGAAGGTGAAGTCTGGAGGGTGAATCAGAAGAAGCAGAAGAAAGAGAAGGAGAAGGTGAAGTCTGGAGGGTGAAGCAGAAGAAACAGAAGAAGGAGAAGGAGAAGGTGAAGACTGGAGGGTGAATCAGAAGAAGTAGAAGAAGGAGAAGGAGAAGGAGAAGTCTGGAGGGTGAATCAGAAGTAGTAGAAGAAGGAGAAGGTGAAGTCTGGACGGTGAATCAGAAGAAACAGAAGAAGGAGAAGGAGAAGATGAAGTCTGGAGGGTGAATCAGAAGAAGTAGAAGAAGGAGAAGGAGAAGGTGAAGTCTGGAGGGTGAATCAGAAGTAGTAGAAGAAGGAGAAGGTGAAGTCTGGACGGTGAATCAGAAGAAACAGAAGAAGGAGAAGGAGAAGGTGAAGTCTGTAGGTTGAATCAGAAGAAGTAGAAGAAGGAGAAGGAGAAAGTGTAGTCTGGAGGGTGAATCAGAAGAAGTAGACGAAGGAGAAGGAGAAGGTGAAGTCTGGAGGGTGAATCAGAAGAAGCAGAAGAAGGAGAAGGAGAAGGTGAAGTCTGGAGGGTGAATCAGAAGAATCAGAAGAAGGAGAATAGAAGGTGAAGTCTGGAGGGTGAATCAGAAGAAGCAGAAGAAAGAGAAGGAGAAGGTGAAGTCTGGAGGGTGAAGCAGAAGAAACAGAAGAAGGAGAAGGAGAAGGTGAAGACTGGAGGGTGAATCAGAAGAAGTAGAAGAAGGAGAAGGAGAAGGTGAAGTCTGGAGGGTGAATCAGAAGAAGTAGAAGAAGGAGAAGGAGAAGGTGAAGTCTGGAGGGTGAATCAGAAGAAGCAGAAGAAGGAGAAGGAGAAGGTGAAGTCTGGAGGGTGAATCAGAAGAAGCAGAAGAAGGAGAAGGAGAAGATGAAGTCTGGAGGGTGAATCAGAAGAAGTAGAAGGAGAAGGAGAAGGTGAAGTCTGGAGGGTGAATCAGAAGTAGTAGAAGAAGGAGAAGGTGAAGTCTGGACGGTGAATCAGAAGAAACAGAAGAAGGAGAAGGAGAAGGTGAAGTCTGTAGGGTGAATCAGAAGAAGTAGAAGAAGGAGAAGGAGAAGGTGTAGTCTGGAGGGTGAATCAGAAGAAGTAGACGAAGGAGAAGGAGAAGGTGAAGTCTGGAGGGTGAATCAGAAGAAGCAGAAGAAGGAGAAGGAGAAGGTGAAGTCTGGAGGGTGAATCAGAAGAAGCAGAAGAAGGAGAAGGAGAAGGTGAAGTCTGGAGGGTGAATCAGAAGAAGCAGAATAAGGAGAAGGAGAAGGTGAAGTCTGGAGGGTGAATCAGAAGAAGCAGAAAAAGGAGAAGGAGAAGGTGAAGTCTGAAGGGTGAATCAGAAGAAGTAGAAGAAGGAGAAGGAGAAGGTGAAGTCTGGAGGGTGAAGCAGAAGAAGTAGAAGAAGGAGCAGGAGAAGGTGAAGTCAGGAGGGTGAATCAGAAGAAGTAGAAGAAGGAGAAGGAGAAGATGAAGTCCGGAGGGTGAATCATAAGAAGCAGAAGAAGGAGAAGGAGAAGGTGAAGTCTGGAGGGTGAATCAGAAGAATCAGAAGAAGGAGAAGAAGAAGGTGAAGTCTGGAGGGTGAATCAGAAGAAGCAGAAGAAGGAGAAGGAGAAGGTGAAGTCTGGAGGGAGAAGCAGAAGAAGTAGAAGAAGGAGAAGGAGAAGGTGAAGTCTGGAGGGTGAATCAGAAGAAGTAGAAGAAGGAGAAGGAGAAGGTGAAGTCTGGAGGGTGAATCAGAAGAAGCAGAAGAAGGAGAAGGAGAAGGTGAAGTCTGGAGGGTGAATCAGAAGAAGCAGAAGAAGGAGAAGGAGAAGATGAAGTCTGGAGGGTGAATCAGAAGAATCAGAAGAAGGAGAATAGAAGGTGAAGTCTGGAGGGTGAATCAGAAGAAGCAGAAGAAAGAGAAGGAGAAGGTGAAGTCTGGAGGGTGAAGCAGAAGAAACAGAAGAAGGAGAAGGAGAAGGTGAAGACTGGAGGGTGAATCAGAAGAAGTAGAAGAAGGAGAAGGAGAAGGTGAAGTCTGGAGGGTGAATCAGAAGAAGTAGAAGAAGGAGAAGGAGAAGGTGAAGTCTGGAGGGTGAATCAGAAGAAGCAGAAGAAGGAGAAGGAGAAGGTGAAGTCTGGAGGGTGAATCAGAAGAAGCAGAAGAAGGAGAAGGAGAAGATGAAGTCTGGAGGGTGAATCAGAAGAAGTAGAAGGAGAAGGAGAAGGTGAAGTCTGGAGGGTGAATCAGAAGTAGTAGAAGAAGGAGAAGGTGAAGTCTGGACGGTGAATCAGAAGAAACAGAAGAAGGAGAAGGAGAAGGTGAAGTCTGTAGGGTGAATCAGAAGAAGTAGAAGAAGGAGAAGGAGAAGGTGTAGTCTGGAGGGTGAATCAGAAGAAGTAGACGAAGGAGAAGGAGAAGGTGAAGTCTGGAGGGTGAATCAGAAGAAGCAGAAGAAGGAGAAGGAGAAGGTGAAGTCTGGAGGGTGAATCAGAAGAAGCAGAAGAAGGAGAAGGAGAAGGTGAAGTCTGGAGGGTGAATCAGAAGAAGCAGAATAAGGAGAAGGAGAAGGTGAAGTCTGGAGGGTGAATCAGAAGAAGCAGAAAAAGGAGAAGGAGAAGGTGAAGTCTGAAGGGTGAATCAGAAGAAGTAGAAGAAGGAGAAGGAGAAGGTGAAGTCTGGAGGGTGAAGCAGAAGAAGTAGAAGAAGGAGCAGGAGAAGGTGAAGTCAGGAGGGTGAATCAGAAGAAGTAGAAGAAGGAGAAGGAGAAGATGAAGTCCGGAGGGTGAATCATAAGAAGCAGAAGAAGGAGAAGGAGAAGGTGAAGTCTGGAGGGTGAATCAGAAGAATCAGAAGAAGGAGAAGAAGAAGGTGAAGTCTGGAGGGTGAATCAGAAGAAGCAGAAGAAGGAGAAGGAGAAGGTGAAGTCTGGAGGGAGAAGCAGAAGAAGTAGAAGAAGGAGAAGGAGAAGGTGAAGTCTGGAGGGTGAATCAGAAGAAGTAGAAGAAGGAGAAGGAGAAGGTGAAGTCTGGAGGGTGAATCAGAAGAAGCAGAAGAAGGAGAAGGAGAAGGTGAAGTCTGGAGGGTGAATCAGAAGAAGCAGAAGAAGGAGAAGGAGAAGATGAAGTCTGGAGGGTGAAACAGAAAAAGCAGAATAAGGAGAAGGAGAAGGTGAAGTCAGAAGGGTGAATCAGAAGAAGCAGAAGAAGGAGAAGGAGAAGGTGAAGTAAGGAGGGTGAATCAGAAGAAGTAGAAGAAGGAGAAGGAGAAGGTGAAGTCTGGGGGGTGACTCAGAAGAAGCAGAAGAAAGAGAAGGAGAAGGTGAAGTCTGGAGGGTGAATCAGAAGAAGCAGAATAAGGAGAAGGAGAAGGTGAAGTCAGGAGGGTGAATCAGAAGAAGCAGAAGAAGGAGAAGGAGAAGGTGAAGTTAGGAGGGTGAATCAGAAGAAGCAGAAGAAGGAGAAGGAGCAGGTGATGTCAGGGGGATGAAGCAGAAGAAGTAGAAGAAGGAGAAGGAGAAGGTGAAGTCAGGACGGTGAAGCAGAAGAAGCAGAAGAAGGAGAAGGAGAAGGTGAAGTCTGGAGGGTGAATCAGAAGAAGCAGAAGAAAGAGAAGGAGAAGGTGAAGTCTGGAGGGTGAATCAGAAGAAGCAGAAGAAGGAGAAGGAGAAGGTGAAGTCTGGAGGGAGAAGCAGAAGAAGTAGAAGAAGGAGAAGGAGAAGGTGAAGTCTGGAGGGTGAATCAGAAGAAGTAGAAGAAGGAGAAGGAGAAGGTGAAGTCCGGAGGGTGAATCAGAAGAAGTAGAAGAAGGAGAAGGAGAAGGTGAAGTCTGGAGGGTGAATCAGAAGAAACAGAAGAAGGAGAAGGAGAAGGTGAAGTCTGGAGGGTGAATCAGAAGAAGTAGAAGAAGGAGAAGGAGAAGGTGTAGTCTGGAGGGTGAATCAGAAGAAGTAGACGAAGGAGAAGGAGAAGGTGAAGTCTGGAGGGTGAACCAGAAGAAGCAGAAGAAGGAGAAGGAGAAGGTGAAGTCTGGAGGGTGAATCAGAAGAAGTAGAAGAAGGGGAAGGAGAAGGTGAAGTCTGGAGGGTGAATCAGAAGAAGCAGAAGAAGGAGAAGGAGAAGGTGAAGTCTGGAGGGTGAATCAGAAGAAGCAGAAGAAGGAGAAGGAGAAGGTGAAGTCTGGAGGGTGAAACAGAAGAAGCAGAATAAGGTGAAGGAGAAGGTGAAGTCAGGAGGGTGAATCAGAAGAAGCAGAAGTTGGAGAAGGAGAAGGTGAAGTAAGGAGGGTGAATCAGAAGAAGCAGAAGAAGGAGAAGGAGAAGGTGAAGTCTGGAGTGTGAAGCAGAAGAAGCAAAAGAAGGAGAAGGAGAAGGTGAAGTCTGGAGGGTGAATCAGAAGAAGTAGAAGAAGGAGAAGGAGAAGGTGAAGTCTGGAGGGTGAAGCAGAAGAAGTAGAAGAAGGAGAAGGAGAAGGTGAAGTCAGGAGGGTGAATCAGAAGAAGTAGAAGAAGGAGAAGGAGAAGGTGAAGTCAGGAGGGTGAATCAGAAGAAGCAGAAGAAGGAGAAGGAGAAGGTGAAGTCTGGAGGGTGAATCAGAAGAATCAGAAGAAGGAGAAGGAGAAGGTGAAGTCTGGGGGGTGACTCAGAAGAAGCAGAAGAAAGAGAAGGAGAAGGTGAAGTCTGGAGGGTGAATCAGAAGAAGCAGAATAAGGAGAAGGAGAAGGTGAAGTCTGGAGGGTGAATCAGATGAAGCAGAATAAGGAGAAGGAGAAGGTGAAGTCTGGAGGGTGAATCAGAAGAAGCAGAAGAAGGAGAAGGAGAAGATGAAGTCTGGAGGGTGAATCAGAAGAAGTAGAAGAAGGAGAAGGAGAAGGTGAAGTCTGGAGGGTGAAGCAGAAGAAGCAGAAGAAGGAGAAGGAGAAGGTGAAGTCAGGAGGGTGAATCAGAAGAAGTAGAAGAAGAAGAAGGAGAAGGTGAAGTCAGGAGGGTGAATCAGAAGAAGCAGAAGAAGGAGAAGGAGAAGGTGAAGCCTGGAGGGTGAATCAGAAGAATCAGAAGAAGGAGAAGTAGAAGGTGAAGTCTGGAGGGTGAATCAGAAGAAGCAGAAGAAAGAGAAGGAGAAGGTGAAGTCTGGAGGGTGAAGCAGAAGAAACAGAAGAAGGAGAAGGAGAAGGTGAAGACTGGAGGGTGAATCAGAAGAAGTAGAAGAAGGAGAAGGAGAAGGTGAAGTCTGGAGGGTGAATCAGAAGAAGTAGAAGAAGGAGAAGGAGAAGGTGAAGTCTGGAGGGTGAATCACAAGAAGCAGAAGAAGGAGAAGGAGAAGGAGAAGTCTGGAGGGTGAATCAGAAGAAGCAGAAGAAGGAGAAGGAGAAGGTGAAGTCTGGAGGGTGAAGCAGAAGAAGTAGAAGAAGGAGAAGGAGAAGGTGAAGTCAGGAGGGTGAATCAGAAGAAGTAGAAGAAGGAGAAGGAGAAGGTGAAGTCAGGAGGGTGAATCAGAAGAAGCAGAAGAAGGAGAAGGAGAAGGTGAAGTCTGGAGGGTGAATCAGAAGAATCAGAAGAAGGAGAAGGAGAAGGTGAAGTCTGGAGGGTGAATCAGAAGAAGCCGAAGAAGGAGAAGGAGTTGGTGAAGTCTGGAGGGTGAATCAGAAGATGCAGAAGAAGGAGAAGGAGAAGGTGAAGTCAGGAGGGTGAATCAGAAGAAGCAGAAGAAGGAGAAGGAGAAGGTGAAGTTAGGAGGGTGAATCAGAAGAAGCAGAAGAAGGAGAAGGAGAAGGTGATGTCAGCGGGATGAAGCAGAAGAAGTAGAAGAAGGAGAAGGAGAAGGTGAAGTCAGGACGGTGAAGCAGAAGAAGCAGAAGAAGGAGAAGGAGAATGTGAAGTCTGGAGGGTGAATCAGAATAAGTGGAAGAAGGAGAAGGAGAAGGTCAAGTCTGGAGGGTGAATCAGAAGAAGTAGAAGAAGGAGAAGGAGAAGGTGAAGTCTGGAGGGTGAAGCAGAAGAAGTAGAAGAAGGAGAAGGAGAAGGTGAAGTCAGGAGGGTGAACCAGAAGAAGTAGAAGAAGGAGAAGGAGAAGGTGAAGTCAGGAGGGTGAATCAGAAGAAGCAGAAGAAGGAGAAGGAGAAGGTGAAGCCTGGAGGGTGAATCAGAAGAAGTAGAAGAAGGAGAAGGAGAAGGTGTTGTCTGGAGGGTGAATCAGAAGAAGTAGACGAAGGAGAAGGAGAAGGTGAAGTCTGGAGGGTGAATCAGAAGAAGCAGAAGAAGGAGAAGGAGAAGGTGAAGTCTGGAGGGTGAATCAGAAGAAGCAGAAGAAGGAGAAGGAGAAGGTGAAGTCTGGAGGGTGAATCAGAAGAAGCAGAATAAGGAGAAGGAGAAGGTGAAGTCTGGAGGGTGAATCAGAAGAAGCAGAAAAAGGAGAAGGAGAAGGTGAAGTCTGAAGGGTGAATCAGAAGAAGTAGAAGAAGGAGAAGGAGAAGGTGAAGTCAGGAGGGTGAATCAGAAGAAGCAGAAGAAGGAGAAGGAGAAGGTGAAGTCTGGAGGGTGAATCAGAAGAATCAGAAGAAGGAGAAGGAGAAGGTGAAGTCTGGAGGGTGAATCAGAAGAAGCAGAAGAAAGAGAAGGAGAAGGTGAAGTCTGGAGGGTGAATCAGAAGAAGTAGAAGAAGGAGAAGGAGAAGGTGAAGTCTGGAGTGTGAATCAGAAGAAGCAGAAGAAGGAGAAGGAGAAGGTGAAGTCTAGAGGGTGAATCAGAAGAAGCAGAATAAGGAGAAGGAGAAGGTGAAGTCTGGAGGGTGAATCAGAAGAAGCAGAAGAAGGAGAAGGAGAAGGTGAAGTCTGGAGGGTGAATCAGAAGAAGTAGAAGAAGGAGAAGGAGAAGGTGAAGTCTGGAGGGTGAAGCAGAAGAAGTAGAAGAAGGTGAAGGAGAAGGTGAAGTCAGGAGGGTGAATCAGAAGAAGTAGAAGAAGGAGAAGGAGAAGGTGAAGTCAGGAGGGTGAATCAGAAGAAGCAGAAGAAGGAGAAGGAGAAGGTGAAGTCTGGAGGGTGAATCAGAAGAATCAGAAGAAGGAGAAGGAGAAGGTGAAGTCTGGAGGGTGAATCAGAAGAAGCAGAGGAAGGAGAAGGTGAAGTCTGGAGGGTGAATCAGAAGAAGCAGAATAAGGAGAAGGAGAAGGTGAAGTCTGGAGGGTGAATCTGAAGAAGCAGAATAAGGAGAAGGAGAAGGTGAAGTCTGGAGGGTGAATCAGAAAAAGCAGAAGAAGGAGAAGGAGAAGATGAAGTCTGGAGGGTGAATCAGAAGAAGTAGAAGAAGGAGAAGGAGAAGGTGAAGTCTGGAGGGTGAAGCAGAAGAAGTAGAAGAAGGAGAAGGAGAAGGTGAAGTCAGGAGGGTGAATCAGAAGAAGTAGAAGAAGAAGAAGGAGAAGGTGAAGTCAGGAGGGTGAATCAGAAGAAGCAGAAGAAGGAGAAGGAGAAGGTGAAGTCTGGAGGGTGAATCAGAAGAATCAGAAGAAGGAGAAGTAGAAGGTGAAGTCTGGAGGGTGAATCAGAAGAAGCAGAAGAAAGAGAAGGAGAAGGTGAAGTCTGGAGGGTGAAGCAGAAGAAACAGAAGAAGGAGAAGGAGAAGGTGAAGACTGGAGGGTGAATCAGAAGAAGTAGAAGAAGGAGAAGGAGAAGGTGAAGTCTGGAGGGTGAATCAGAAGAAGTAGAAGAAGGAGAAGGAGAAGGTGAAGTCTGGAGGGTGAATCAGAAGAAGCAGAAGAAGGAGAAGGAGAAGGAGAAGTCTGGAGGGTGAATCAGAAGAAGCAGAAGAAGGAGAAGGAGAAGGTGAAGTCTGGAGGGTGAAGCAGAAGAAACAGAAGAAGGAGAAGGAGAAGGTGAAGACTGGAGGGTGAATCAGAAGAAGTAGAAGAAGGAGAAGGAGAAGGTGAAGTCTGGAGGGTGAATCAGAAGAAGTAGAAGAAGGAGAAGGAGAAGGTGAAGTCTGGAGGGTGAATCACAAGAAGCAGAAGAAGGAGAAGGAGAAGGAGAAGTCTGGAGGGTGAATCAGAAGAAGCAGAAGAAGGAGAAGGAGAAGGTGAAGTCTGGAGGGTGAAGCAGAAGAAGTAGAAGAAGGAGAAGGAGAAGGTGAAGTCAGGAGGGTGAATCAGAAGAAGTAGAAGAAGGAGAAGGAGAAGGTGAAGTCAGGAGGGTGAATCAGAAGAAGCAGAAGAAGGAGAAGGAGAAGGTGAAGTCTGGAGGGTGAATCAGAAGAATCAGAAGAAGGAGAAGGAGAAGGTGAAGTCTGGAGGGTGAATCAGAAGAAGCCGAAGAAGGAGAAGGAGTTGGTGAAGTCTGGAGGGTGAATCAGAAGAAGCAGAAGAAGGAGAAGGAGAAGGTGAAGTCAGGAGGGTGAATCAGAAGAAGCAGAAGAAGGAGAAGGAGAAGGTGAAGTTAGGAGGGTGAATCAGAAGAAGCAGAAGAAGGAGAAGGAGAAGGTGATGTCAGCGGGATGAAGCAGAAGAAGTAGAAGAAGGAGAAGGAGAAGGTGAAGTCAGGACGGTGAAGCAGAAGAAGCAGAAGAAGGAGAAGGAGAATGTGAAGTCTGGAGGGTGAATCAGAATAAGTGGAAGAAGGAGAAGGAGAAGGTCAAGTCTGGAGGGTGAATCAGAAGAAGTAGAAGAAGGAGAAGGAGAAGGTGAAGTCTGGAGGGTGAAGCAGAAGAAGTAGAAGAAGGAGAAGGAGAAGGTGAAGTCAGGAGGGTGAACCAGAAGAAGTAGAAGAAGGAGAAGGAGAAGGTGAAGTCAGGAGGGTGAATCAGAAGAAGCAGAAGAAGGAGAAGGAGAAGGTGAAGCCTGGAGGGTGAATCAGAAGAAGTAGAAGAAGGAGAAGGAGAAGGTGTTGTCTGGAGGGTGAATCAGAAGAAGTAGACGAAGGAGAAGGAGAAGGTGAAGTCTGGAGGGTGAATCAGAAGAAGCAGAAGAAGGAGAAGGAGAAGGTGAAGTCTGGAGGGTGAATCAGAAGAAGCAGAAGAAGGAGAAGGAGAAGGTGAAGTCTGGAGGGTGAATCAGAAGAAGCAGAATAAGGAGAAGGAGAAGGTGAAGTCTGGAGGGTGAATCAGAAGAAGCAGAAAAAGGAGAAGGAGAAGGTGAAGTCTGAAGGGTGAATCAGAAGAAGTAGAAGAAGGAGAAGGAGAAGGTGAAGTCAGGAGGGTGAATCAGAAGAAGCAGAAGAAGGAGAAGGAGAAGGTGAAGTCTGGAGGGTGAATCAGAAGAATCAGAAGAAGGAGAAGGAGAAGGTGAAGTCTGGAGGGTGAATCAGAAGAAGCAGAAGAAAGAGAAGGAGAAGGTGAAGTCTGGAGGGTGAATCAGAAGAAGTAGAAGAAGGAGAAGGAGAAGGTGAAGTCTGGAGTGTGAATCAGAAGAAGCAGAAGAAGGAGAAGGAGAAGGTGAAGTCTAGAGGGTGAATCAGAAGAAGCAGAATAAGGAGAAGGAGAAGGTGAAGTCTGGAGGGTGAATCAGAAGAAGCAGAAGAAGGAGAAGGAGAAGGTGAAGTCTGGAGGGTGAATCAGAAGAAGTAGAAGAAGGAGAAGGAGAAGGTGAAGTCTGGAGGGTGAAGCAGAAGAAGTAGAAGAAGGTGAAGGAGAAGGTGAAGTCAGGAGGGTGAATCAGAAGAAGTAGAAGAAGGAGAAGGAGAAGGTGAAGTCAGGAGGGTGAATCAGAAGAAGCAGAAGAAGGAGAAGGAGAAGGTGAAGTCTGGAGGGTGAATCAGAAGAATCAGAAGAAGGAGAAGGAGAAGGTGAAGTCTGGAGGGTGAATCAGAAGAAGCAGAGGAAGGAGAAGGTGAAGTCTGGAGGGTGAATCAGAAGAAGCAGAATAAGGAGAAGGAGAAGGTGAAGTCTGGAGGGTGAATCTGAAGAAGCAGAATAAGGAGAAGGAGAAGGTGAAGTCTGGAGGGTGAATCAGAAAAAGCAGAAGAAGGAGAAGGAGAAGATGAAGTCTGGAGGGTGAATCAGAAGAAGTAGAAGAAGGAGAAGGAGAAGGTGAAGTCTGGAGGGTGAAGCAGAAGAAGTAGAAGAAGGAGAAGGAGAAGGTGAAGTCAGGAGGGTGAATCAGAAGAAGTAGAAGAAGAAGAAGGAGAAGGTGAAGTCAGGAGGGTGAATCAGAAGAAGCAGAAGAAGGAGAAGGAGAAGGTGAAGTCTGGAGGGTGAATCAGAAGAATCAGAAGAAGGAGAAGTAGAAGGTGAAGTCTGGAGGGTGAATCAGAAGAAGCAGAAGAAAGAGAAGGAGAAGGTGAAGTCTGGAGGGTGAAGCAGAAGAAACAGAAGAAGGAGAAGGAGAAGGTGAAGACTGGAGGGTGAATCAGAAGAAGTAGAAGAAGGAGAAGGAGAAGGTGAAGTCTGGAGGGTGAATCAGAAGAAGTAGAAGAAGGAGAAGGAGAAGGTGAAGTCTGGAGGGTGAATCAGAAGAAGCAGAAGAAGGAGAAGGAGAAGGAGAAGTCTGGAGGGTGAATCAGAAGAAGCAGAAGAAGGAGAAGGAGAAGGTGAAGTCTGGAGGGTGAAGCAGAAGAAGTAGAAGAAGGAGAAGGAGAAGGTGAAGTCAGGAGGGTGAATCAGAAGAAGTAGAAGAAGGAGAAGGAGAAGGTGAAGTCAGGAGGGTGAATCAGAAGAAGCAGAAAAAGGAGAAGGAGAAGGTGAAGTCAGGAGGGTGAATCAGAAGAAGCAGAAGAAGGAGAAGGAGAAGGTGAAGTTAGGAGGGTGAATCAGAAGAAGCAGAAGAAGGAGAAGGAGAAGGTGATGTCAGCGGGATGAAGCAGAAGAAGTAGAAGAAGGAGAAGGAGAAGGTGAAGTCAGGACGGTGAAGCAGAAGAAGCAGAAGAAGGAGAAGGAGAATGTGAAGTCTGGAGGGTGAATCAGAATAAGTAGAAGAAGGAGAAGGAGAAGGTCAAGTCTGGAGGGTGAATCAGAAGAAGTAGAAGAAGGAGAAGGAGAAGGTGAAGTCTGGAGGGTGAAGCAGAAGAAGTAGAAGAAGGAGAAGGAGAAGGTGAAGTCAGGAGGGTGAACCAGAAGAAGTAGAAGAAGGAGAAGGAGAAGGTGAAGTCAGGAGGGTGAATCAGAAGAAGCAGAAGAAGGAGAAGGAGAAGGTGAAGCCTGGAGGGTGAATCAGAAGAAGTAGAAGAAGGAGAAGGAGAAGGTGTTGTCTGGAGGGTGAATCAGAAGAAGTAGACGAAGGAGAAGGAGAAGGTGAAGTCTGGAGGGTGAATCAGAAGAAGCAGAAGAAGGAGAAGGAGAAGGTGAAGTCTGGAGGGTGAATCAGAAGAAGCAGAAGAAGCAGAAGGAGAAGGTGAAGTCTGGAGGATGAATCAGAAGAAGCAGAATAAGGAGAAGGAGAAGGTGAAGTCTGGAGGGTGAATCAGAAGAAGCAGAAAAAGGAGAAGGAGAAGGTGAAGTCTGGAGGGTGAAGCAGAAGAAACAGAAGAAGGAGAAGGAGAAGGTGAAGACTGGAGGGTGAATCAGAAGAAGTAGAAGAAGGAGAAGGAGAAGGTGAAGTCTGGAGGGTGAATCAGAAGAAGTAGAAGAAGGAGAAGGAGAAGGTGATGTCTGGAGGGTGAATCAGAAGAAGCAGAAGAATGAGAAGGGGAAGGTGAAGTCTGGAGGGTGAATCAGAAGAAGCAGAAGAAGGAGAAGGAGAAGATGAAGTCTGGAGGGTGAATCAGAAGAAGTAGAAGAAGGAGAAGGAGAAGGTGAGGTCTGGAGGGTGAATCAGAAGAAGCAGAAGAAGGAGAAGGAGAAGGTGAAGTGTGGAGGGTGAATCAGAAGAAGCAGAAGAAGGAGAAGGAGAAGGTGAAGTCTGGAGGGTGAATCAGAAGAAGCAGAAGAAGGAGAAGGAGAAGATGAAGTCAGGAGGGTGAATCAGAAGAAGCAGAAGAAGGAGAAGGAGAAGGTGAAGTTAGGAGGGTGAATCAGAAGAAGCAGAAGAAGGAGAAGGAGCAGGTGATGTCAGGTGGATGAAGCAGAAGAAGTAGAAGAAGGAGAAGGAGAAGGTGAAGTCCGGACGGTGAAGCAGAAGAAGCAGAAGAAGGAGAAGGAGGAGGTGAAGTCTGGAGGGTGAATCAGAAGAAGTAGAAGAAGGAGAAGGAGAAGGTCAAGTCTGGAGGGTGAATCAGAAGAAGTAGAAGAAGGAGAAGGAGAAGGTGAGGTCTGGAGGGTGAAGCAGAAGAAGTAGAAGAAGGAGAAGGAGAAGGTGAAGTCAGGAGGGTGAATCAGAAGAAGCAGAAGAAGGAGAAGAAGAAGGGGAAGTCTGGATGGTGAATCAGAAGAATCAGAAGAAGGAGAAGGAGAAGGTGAAGTCTGGAGGGTGAATCAGAAGAAGCAGAAGAAAGAGAAGGAGAAGGTGAAGTCTGGAGGGTGAATCAGAAGAAGTAGAAGAAGGAGAAGGAGAAGGTGAAGTCTGGAGTGTGAATCAGAAGAAGCAGAAGAAGGAGAAGGTGAAGTCTGGAGGGTGAATCAGAAGAAGCAGAATAAGGAGAAGGAGAAGGTGAAGTCTGGAGGGTGAATCAGAAGAAGCAGAAGAAGGAGAAGGAGAAGGTGAAGTCTGGAGGGTGAATCAGAAGAAGTAGAAGAAGGAGAAGGAGAAGGTGAAGTCTGGAGGGTGAAGCAGAAGAAGTAGAAGAAGGAGAAGGAGAAGGTGAAGTCAGGAGGGTGAATCAGAAGAAGTAGAAGAAGGAGAAGGAGAAGGTGAAGTCAGGAGGGAGAATCAGAAGAAGCAGAAGAAGGAGAAGGAGAAGGTGAAGTCTGGAGGGTGAATCAGAAGAATCAGAAGAAGGAGAAGGAGAAGGTGAAGTCTGGAGGGTGAATCAGAAGAAGCAGAGGAAGGAGAAGGAGAAGGTGAAGTCTGGAGGGTGAATCAGAAGAAGCAGAATAAGGAGAAGGAGAAGGTGAAGTCTGGAGGGTGAATCAGAAGAAGCAGAATAAGGAGAAGGAGAAGATGAAGTCTGGAGGGTGAATCAGAAGAAGTAGAAGAAGGAGAAGGAGAAGGTGAAGTCTGGAGGGTGAAGCAGAAGAAGTAGAAGAAGGAGAAGGAGAAGGTGAAGTCAGGAGGGTGAATCAGAAGAAGTAGAAGAAGAAGAAGGAGAAGATGAAGTCAGGAGGGTGAATCAGAAGAAGCAGAAGAAGGAGAAGGAGAAGGTGAAGTCTGGAGGGTGAATCAGAAGAATCAGAAGAAGGAGAAGTAGAAGGTGAAGTCTGGAGGGTGAATCAGAAGAAGCAGAAGAAAGAGAAGGAGAAGGTGAAGTCTGGAGGGTGAAGCAGAAGAAACAGAAGAAGGAGAAGGAGAAGGTGAAGACTGGAGGGTGAATCAGAAGAAGTAGAAGAAGGAGAAGGAGAAGGTGAAGTCTGGAGGGTGAATCAGAAGAAGTAGAAGAAGGAGAAGGAGAAGGTGAAGTCTGGAGGGTGAATCAGAAGAAGCAGAAGAAGGAGAAGGAGAAGGAGAAGTCTGGAGGGTGAATCAGAAGAAGCAGAAGAAGGAGAAGGAGAATATGAAGTCTGGAGGGTGAAGCAGAAGAAGTAGAAGAAGGAGAAGGAGAAGGTGAAGTCAGGAGGGTGAATCAGAAGAAGTCGAAGAAGGAGAAGGAGAAGGTGAAGTCAGGAGGGTGAATCAGAAGAAGCAGAAGAAGGAGAAGGAGAAGGTGAAGTCTGGAGGGTGAATCAGAAGAATCAGAAGAAGGAGAAGGAGAAGGTGAAGTCTGGAGGGTGAATCAGAAGAAGCCGAAGAAGGAGAAGGAGTTGGTGAACTCTGGAGGGTGAATCAGAAGAAGCAGAAGAAGGAGAAGGAGAAGGTGAAGTCAGGAGGGTGAATCAGAAGAAGCAGAAGAAGGAGAAGGATAAGGTGAAGTTAGGAGGGTGAATCAGAAGAAGCAGAAGAAGGAGAAGGAGAAGGTGAAGTCTGAAGGGTGAATCAGAAGAAGTAGAAGAAGGAGAAGGAGAAGGTGAAGTCTGGAGGGTGAAGCAGAAGAAGTAGAAGAAGGAGAAGGAGAAGGTGAAGTCAGGAGGGTGAATCAGAAGAAGTAGGAGAAGGAGAAGGAGAAGGTGAAGTCAGGAGGGTGAATCAGAAGAAGCAGAAGAAGGAGAAGAAGAAGGTGAAGTCTGGAGGGTGAATCAGAAGAATCAGAAGAAGGAGAAGGAGAAGGTGAAGTCTGGAGGGTGAATCAGAAGAAGCAGAAGAAAGAGAAGGAGAAGGTGAAGTCTGGAGGGTGAAGCAGAAGAAACAGAAGAAGGAGAAGGAGAAGGTGAAGACTGGAGGGTGAATCAGAAGAAGTAGAAGAAGGAGAAGGAGAAGGTGAAGTCTGGAGGGTGAATCAGAAGAAGTAGAAGAAGGAGAAGGAGAAGGTGATGTCTGGAGGGTGAATCAGAAGAAGCAGAAGAATGAGAAGGGGAAGGTGAAGTCTGGAGGGTGAATCAGAAGAAGCAGAAGAAGGAGAAGGAGAAGATGAAGTCTGGAGGGTGAATCAGAATAAGTAGAAGAAGGAGAAGGAGAAGGTGAGGTCTGGAGGGTGAATCAGAAGAAGCAGAAGAAGGAGAAGGAGAAGGTGAAGTCTGGAGGGTGAATCAGAAGAAGCAGAAGAAGGAGAAGGAGAAGGTGAAGTCTGGAGGGTGAATCAGAAGAAGCAGAAGAAGGAGAAGGAGAAGGTGAAGTCAGGAGGGTGAATCAGAAGAAGCAGAAGAAGGAGAAGGAGAAGGTGAAGTTAGGAGGGTGAATCAGAAGAAGCAGAAGAAGGAGAAGGAGCAGGTGATGTCAGGGGGATGAAGCAGAAGAAGTAGAAGAAGGAGAAGGAGAAGGTGAAGTCCGGACGGTGAAGCAGAAGAAGCAGAAGAAGGAGAAGGAGGAGGTGAAGTCTGGAGGGTGAATCAGAAGAAGTAGAAGAAGGAGAAGGAGAAGGTCAAGTCTGGAGGGTGAATCAGAAGAAGTAGAAGAAGGAGAAGGAGAAGGTGAAGTCTGGAGGGTGAAGCAGAAGTAGAAGAAGGAGAAGGAGAAGGTGAAGTCAGGAGGGTGAATCAGAAGAAGCAGAAGAAGGAGAAGAAGAAGGTGAAGTCTGGAGGGTGAATCAGAAGAATCAGAAGAAGGAGAAGGAGAAGGTGAAGTCTGGAGGGTGAATCAGAAGAAGCAGAAGAAAGAGAAGGAGAAGGTGAAGTCTGGAGGGTGAATCAGAAGAAGTAGAAGAAGGAGAAGGAGAAGGTGAAGTCTGGAGTGTGAATCAGAAGAAGCAGAAGAAGGAGAAGGAGAAGGTGAAGTCTGGAGGGTGAATCAGAAGAAGCAGAATAAGGAGAAGGAGAAGGTGAAGTCTGGAGGGTGAATCAGAAGAAGCAGAAGAAGGAGAAGGAGAAGGTGAAGTCTGGAGGGTGAATCAGAAGAAGTAGAAGAAGGAGAAGGAGAAGGTGAAGTCTGGAGGGTGAAGCAGAAGAAGTAGAAGAAGGAGAAGGAGAAGGTGAAGTCAGGAGGGTGAATCAGAAGAAGTAGAAGAAGGAGAAGGAGAAGGTGAAGTCAGGAGGGAGAATCAGAAGAAGCAGAAGATGGAGAAGGAGAAGGTGAAGTCTGGAGGGTGAATCAGAAGAATCAGAAGAAGGAGAAGGAGAAGGTGAAGTCTGGAGGGTGAATCAGAAGAAGCAGAGGAAGGAGAAGGAGAAGGTGAAGTCTGGAGGGTGAATCAGAAGAAGCAGAATAAGGAGAAGGAGAAGGTGAAGTCTGGAGGGTGAATCAGAAGAAGCAGAATAAGGAGAAGGAGAAGATGAAGTCTGGAGGGTGAATCAGAAGAAGCAGAAGAAGGAGAAGGAGAAGGTGAAGTCTGGAGGGTGAATCAGAAGAATCAGAAGAAGGAGAAGTAGAAGGTGAAGTCTGGAGGGTGAATCAGAAGAAGCAGAAGAAAGAGAAGGAGAAGGTGAAGTCTGGAGGGTGAAGCAGAAGAAACAGAAGAAGGAGAAGGAGAAGGTGAAGACTGGAGGGTGAATCAGAAGAAGTAGAAGAAGGAGAAGGAGAAGGTGAAGTCTGGAGGGTGAATCAGAAGAAGTAGAAGAAGGAGAAGGAGAAGGTGAAGTCTGGAGGGTGAATCAGAAGAAGCAGAAGAAGGAGAAGGAGAAGGAGAAGTCTGGAGGGTGAATCAGAAGAAGCAGAAGAAGGAGAAGGAGAAGGTGAAGTCTGGAGGGTGAAGCAGAAGAAGTAGAAGAAGGAGAAGGAGAAGGTGAAGTCAGGAGGGTGAATCTGAAGAAGTAGAAGAAGGAGAAGGAGAAGGTGAAGTCAGGAGGGTGAATCAGAAGAAGCAGAAGAAGGAGAAGGAGAAGGTGAAGTCTGGAGGGTGAATCAGAAGAATCAGAAGAAGGAGAAGGAGAAGGTGAAGTCTGGAGGGTGAATCAGAAGAAGCCGAAGAAGGAGAAGGAGTTGGTGAACTCTGGAGGCTGAATCAGAAGAAGCAGAAGAAGGAGAAGGAGAATGTGAAGTCAGGAGGGTGAATCAGAAGAAGCAGAAGAAGGAGAAGGAGAAGGTGAAGTTAGGAGGGTGAATCAGAAGAAGCAGAAGAAGGAGAAGGAGAAGGTGATGTCAGCGGGATGAAGCAGAAGAAGTAGAAGAAGGAGAAGGAGAAGGTGAAGTCAGGACGGTGAAGCAGAAGAAGCAGAAGAAGGAGAAGGAGAATGTGAAGTCTGGAGGGTGAATCAGAATAAGTAGAAGAAGGAGAAGGAGAAGGTCAAGTCTGGAGGGTGAATCAGAAGAAGTAGAAGAAGGAGAAGGAGAAGGTGAAGTCTGGAGGGTGAAGCAGAAGAATTAGAAGAAGGAGAAGGAGAAGGTGAAGTCAGGAGGGTGAACCAGAAGAAGTAGAAGAAGGAGAAGGAGAAGGTGAAGTCAGGAGGGTGAATCAGAAGAAGCAGAAGAAGGAGAAGGAGAAGGTGAAGCCTGGAGGGTGAATCAGAAGAAGTAGAAGAAGGAGAAGGAGAAGGTGTTGTCTGGAGGGTGAATCAGAAGAAGTAGACGAAGGAGAAGGAGAAGGTGAAGTCTGGAGGGCGAATCAGAAGAAGCAGAAGAAGGAGAAGGAGAAGGTGAAGTCTGGAGGGTGTACCAGAAGAAGCAGAAGAAGGAGAAGGAGAAGGTGAAGTCTGGAGGGTGAATCAGAAGAAGCAGAATAAGGAGAAGGAGAAGGTGAAGTCTGGAGGGTGAATCACAAGAAGCAGAAAAAGGAGAAGGAGAAGGTGAAGTCTGAAGGGTGAATCAGAAGAAGTAGAAGAAGGAGAAGGAGAAGGTGAAGTCTGGAGGGTGAAGCAGAAGAAGTAGAAGAAGGAGAAGGAGAAGGTGAAGTCAGGAGGGTGAATCAGAAGAAGTAGAAGAAGGAGAAGGAGAAGGTGAAGTCAGGAGGGTGAATCAGAAGAAGCAGAAGAAGGAGAAGAAGAAGGTGAAGTCTGGAGGGTGAATCAGAAGAATCAGAAGAAGGAGAAGGAGAAGGTGAAGTCTGGAGGGTGAATCAGAAGAAGCAGAAGAAAGAGAAGGAGAAGGTGAAGTCTGGAGGGTGAAGCAGGAGAAACAGAAGAAGGAGAAGGAGAAGGTGAAGACTGGAGGGTGAATCAGAAGAAGTAGAAGAAGGAGAAGGAGAAGGTGAAGTCTGGAGGGTGAATCAGAAGAAGTAGAAGAAGGAGAAGCAGGAGGTGATGCCTGGAGGGTGAATCAGAAGAAGCAGAAGAATGAGAAGGGGAAGGTGAAGTCTGGAGGGTGAATCAGAAGAAGCAGAAGAAGGAGAAGGAGAAGATGAAGTCTGGAGGGTGAATCAGAAGAAGTAGAAGAAGGAGAAGGAGAAGGTGAGGTCTGGAGGGTGAATCAGAAGAAGCAGAAGAAGGAGAAGGAGAAGGTGAAGTCTGGAGGGTGAATCAGAAGAAGCAGAAGAAGGAGAAGGAGAAGGTGAAGTCTGGAGGGTGAATCAGAAGAAGCAGAAGAAGGAGAAGGAGAAGGTGAAGTCAGGAGGGTGAATCAGAAGAAGCAGAAGAAGGAGAAGGAGAAGGTGAAGTTAGGAGGGTGAATCAGAAGAAGCAGAAGAAGGAGAAGGAGCAGGTGATGTCAGGGGGATGAAGCAGAAGAAGTAGAAGAAGGAGAAGGAGAAGGTGAAGTCCGGACGGTGAAGCAGAAGAAGCAGAAGAAGGAGAAGGAGGAGGTGAAGTCTGGAGGGTGAATCAGAAGAAGTAGAAGAAGGAGAAGGAGAAGGTCAAGTCTGGAGGGTGAATCAGAAGAAGTAGAAGAAGGAGAAGGAGAAGGTGAAGTCTGGAGGGTGAAGCAGAAGAAGTAGAAGAAGGAGAAGGAGAAGGTGAAGTCAGGAGGGTGAATCAGAAGAAGCAGAAGAAGGAGAAGAAGAAGGTGAAGTCTGGAGTGTGAATCAGAAGAATCAGAAGAAGGAGAAGGAGAAGGTGAAGTCTGGAGGGTGAATCAGAAGAAGCAGAAGAAAGAGAAGGAGAAGGTGAAGTCTGGAGGGTGAATCAGAAGAAGTAGAAGAAGGAGAAGGAGAAGGTGAAATCTGGAGTGTGAATCAGAAGAAGCAGAAGAAGGAGAAGGAGAAGGTGAAGTCTGGAGGGTGAATCAGAAGAAGCAGAATAAGGAGAAGGAGAAGGTGAAGTCTGGAGGGTGAATCAGAAGAAGCAGAAGAAGGAGAAGGAGAAGGTGAAGTCTGGAGGGTGAATCAGAAGAAGTAGAAGAAGGAGAAGGAGAAGGTGAAGTCTGGAGGGTGAAGCAGAAGAAGTAGAAGAAGGAGAAGGAGAAGGTGAAGTCAGGAGGGTGAATCAGAAGAAGTAGAAGAAGGAGAAGGAGAAGGTGAAGTCAGGAGGGAGAATCAGAAGAAGCAGAAGAAGGAGAAGGAGAAGGTGAAGTCTGGAGGGTGAATCAGAAGAATCAGAAGAAGGAGAAGGAGAAGGTGAAGTCTGGAGGGTGAATCAGAAGAAGCAGAGGAAGGAGAAGGAGAAGGTGAAGTCTGGAGGGTGAATCAGAAGAAGCAGAATAAGGAGAAGGAGAAGGTGAAGTCTGGAGGGTGAATCAGAAGAAGCAGAATAAGGAGAAGGAGAAGATGAAGTCTGGAGGGTGAATCAGAAGAAGTAGAAGAAGGAGAAGGAGAAGGTGAAGTCTGGAGGGTGAAGCAGAAGAAGTAGAAGAAGGAGAAGGAGAAGGTGAAGTCAGGAGGGTGAATCAGAAGAAGCAGAAGAAGGAGAAGGAGAAGGTGAAGTCTGGAGGGTGAATCAGAAGAATCAGAAGAAGGAGAAGGAGAAGGTGCAGTCTGGAGGGTGAATCAGAAGAAGCAGAAGAAAGAGAAGGAGAAGGTGAAGTCTGGAGGGTGAAGCAGAAGAAACAGAAGAAGGAGAAGGAGAAGGTGAAGACTGGAGGGTGAATCAGAAGAAGTAGAAGAAGGAGAAGGAGAAGGTGAAGTCTGGAGGGTGAATCAGAAGAAGTAGAAGAAGGAGAAGGAGAAGGTGAAGTCTGGAGGGTGAATCAGAAGAAGCAGAAGAAGGAGAAGGAGAAGTTGAAGTCTGGAGGGTGAATCAGAAGAAGCAGAAGAAGGAGAAGGAGAAGATGAAGTCTGGAGGGTGAATCAGAAGAAGTAGAAGAAGGAGAAGGAGAAGGTGAAATCTGGAGGGTGAATCAGAAGTAGTAGAAGAAGGAGAAGGAGAAGGTGAAGTCTGGACGGTGAATCAGAAGAAACAGAAGAAGGAGAAGGAGAAGCTAAAGTCTGGAGGGTGAATCAGAAGAAGTAGAAGAAGGAGAAGGAGAAGGTGTAGTCTGGAGGGTGAATCAGAAGAAGTAGACGAAGGAGAAGGAGAAGGAGAAGTCTGGAGGGTGAATCAGAAGAAGTAGAAGAAGGAGAAGGAGAAGGTGAAGTCAGGACGGTGAAGCAGAAGAAGCAGAAGAAGGAGAAGGAGAAGGTGAAGTCTGGAGGGTGAATCAGAATAAGTAGAAGAAGGAGAAGGAGAAGGTCAAGTCTGGAGGGTGAATCAGAAGAAGTAGAAGAAGGAGAAGGAGAAGGTCAAGTCTGGAGGGTGGAGCAGAAGAAGTAGAAGAAGGAGAAGGAGAAGGTGAAGTCAGGAGGGTGAATCAGAAGAAGTAGAAGAAGAAGAAGGAGAAGGTGAAGTCAGGAGGGTGAATCAGAAGAAGCAGAAGAAGGAGAAGGAGAAGGTGAAGTCTGGAGGGTGAATCAGAAGAATCAGAAGAAGGAGAAGGAGAAGGTGAAGTCTGGAGGGTGAATCAGAAGAAGCAGAAGAAACAGAAGGAGAAGGTGAAGTCTGGAGGGTGAATCAGAAGAAGCAGAAGAAGGAGAAGGAGAAGGTGAAGTCAGGAGGGTGAATCAGAAGAAGCAGAAGAAGGAGAAGGAGAAGGTGAAGTTAGGAGGGTGAATCAGAAGAAGCAGAAGAAGGAGAAGGAGCAGGTGATGTCAGGGGGATGAAGCAGAAGAAGTAGAAGAAGGAGAAGGAGAAGGTGAAGTCAGGACGGTGAAGCAGAAGAAGCAGAAGAAGGAGAAGGAGAAGGTGAAGTCTGGAGGGTGAATCAGAAGAAGTATAAGAAGGAGAAGGAGAAGGTCAAGTCTGGAGGGTGAATCAGAAGAAGTAGAAGAAGGAGAAGGAGAAGGTGAAGTCAGGAGGGTGAATCAGAAGAAGCAGAAGAAGGAGAAGGAGAAGGTGAAGTAAGGAGGGTGAATCAGAAGAAGGAGAAGGAGAAGGTGAAGTCTGGAGTGTGAAGCAGAAGAAGCAAAAGAAGGAGAAAAAGAAGGTGAAGTCTGGAGGGTGAATCAGAAGAAGTAGAAGAAGGAGAAGGAGAAGGTGAAGTGTGGAGGGTGAAGCAGAAGAAGTAGAAGAAGGAGAAGGAGAAGGTGAAGTCAGGAGGGTGAATCAGAAGAAGTAGAAGAAGGAGAAGGAGAAGGTGAAGTCAGGAGGGTGAATCAGAGAAGCAGAAGAAGGAGAAGGAGAAGGTGAAGTCTGGAGGGTGAATCAGAAGAATCAGAAGAAGGAGAAGGAGAAGGTGAAGTCTGGAGGGTGAATCAGAAGAAGCAGAAGAAAGAGAAGGAGAAGGTGAAGTCTGGAGGGTGAATCAGAAGAAGCAGAAGAAGGAGAAGGAGAAGGTGAAGTCTGGAGGGAGAAGCAGAAGAAGTAGAAGAAGGAGAAGGAGAAGGTGAAGTCTGGAGGGTGAATCAGAAGAAGTAGAAGAAGGAGAAGGAGAAGGTGAAGTCTGGAGGGTGAATCAGAAGAAGAAGAAGAAGGAGAAGGAGAAGGTGAAGTCTGGAGGGTGAATCAGAAGGAACAGAAGAAGGAGAAGGAGAAGGTGAAGTCTGGAGGGTGAATCAGAAGAAGTAGAAGAAGGAGAAGGAGAAGGTGTAGTCTGGAGTGTGAATCAGAAGAAGTAGACGAAGGAGAAGGAGAAGGTGAAGTCTGGAGGGTGAACCAGAAGAAGCAGAAGAAGGAGAAGGAGAAGGTGAAGTCTGGAGGGTGAATCAGAAGAAGTAGAAGAAGGAGAAGGAGAAGGTGAAGTCTGGAGGGTGAATCAGAAGAAGCAGAAGAAGGAGAAGGAGAAGGTGAAGTCTGGAGGGTGAATCAGAAGAAGCAGAAGAAGGAGAAGGAGAAGGTGAAGTCTGGAGGGTGAAACAGGAAAAGCAGAATAAGGAGAAGGAGACGGTGAAGTCAGGAGGGTGAATCAGAAGAAGCAGAAGAAGGAGAAGGAGAAGGTGAAGTAAGGAGGGTGAATCAGAAGAAGCAGAAGAAGGAGAAGGAGAAGGTGAAGTCTGGTGTGTGAAGCAGAAGAAGCAAAAGAAGGAGAAGGAGAAGGTGAAGTCTGGAGGGTGAATCAGAAGAAGTAGAAGAAGGAGAAGGAGAAGGTGAAGTCTGGAGGGTGAAGCAGAAGAAGTAGAAGAAGGAGAAGGAGAAGGTGAAGTCTGGAGGGTGAATCAGAGGAAGCAGAAGAAGGAGAAGGAGAAGGTGAAGTCAGGAGGGTGAATCAGAAGAAGCAGAAGAAGGAGAAGGAGAAGGTGAAGTTAGGAGGGTGAATCAGAAGAAGCAGAAGAAGGAGAAGGAGCAGGTGATGTCAGGGGGATGAAGCAGAAGAAGTAGAAGAAGGAGAAGGAGAAGGTGAAGTCAGGACGGTGAAGCAGAAGAAGGAGAAGGAGAAGGTGAAGTCTGGAGGGTGAATCAGATGAAGTAGAAGAAGGAGAAGGAGAAGGTCAAGTCTGGAGGGTGAATCAGGAGAAGTAGAATAAGGAGAAGGAGAAGGTGAAGTCTGGAGGGTGAAGCAGAAGAAGTAGAAGAAGGAGAAGGAGAAGCTGAAGTCATGAGGGTGAATCAGAAGAAGTAGAAGAAGGAGAAGGAGAAGGTGAAGTCAGGAGGGTGAATCAGAAGAAGCAGAAGAAGGAGAAGGAGAAGGTGAAGTCTGGAGGGTGAATCAGAAGAATCAGAAGAAGGAGAAGGAGAAGGTGAAGTCTGGAGGGTGAATCAGAAGAAGCAGAAGAAAGAGAAGGAGAAGGTGAAGTCTGGAGGGTGAATCAGAAGAAGTAGAAGAAGGAGAAGGAGAAGGTGAAGTCTGGAGTGTGAATCAGAAGAAGCAGAAGAAGGAGAAGGAGAAGGTGAAGTCTAGAGGGTGAATCAGAAGAAGCAGAATAAGGAGAAGGAGAAGGTGAAGTCTGGAGGGTGAATCAGAAGAAGCAGAAGAAGGAGAAGGAGAAGGTGAAGTCTGGAGGGTGAATCAGAAGAAGTAGAAGAAGGAGAAGGAGAAGGTGAAGTCTGGAGGGTGAAGCAGAAGAAGTAGAAGAAGGAGAAGGAGAAGGTGAAGTCAGGAGAGTGAATCAGAAGAAGTAGAAGAAGGAGAAGGAGAAGGTGAAGTCAGGAGGGTGAATCAGAAGAAGCAGAAGAAGGAGAAGGAGAAGGTGAAGTCTGGAGGGTGAATCAGAAGAATCAGAAGAAGGAGAAGGAGAAGGTGAAGTCTGGAGGGTGAATCAGAAGAAGCAGAGGAAGGAGAAGGAGAAGGTGAAGTCTGGAGGGTGAATCAGAAGATGCAGAATAAGGAGAAGGAGAAGGTGAAGTCTGGAGGGTGAATCAGAAGAAGCAGAAGAAGGAGAAGGAGAAGGTGAAGTCTGGAGGGTGAATCAGAAGAAGCAGAAGAAGGAGAAGGAGAAGGTGAAGTCTGGAGGGTGAAACAGAACAAGCAGAATAAGGAGAAGGAGAAGGTGAAGTCTGGAGGGTGAAGCAGAAGAAGTAGAAGAAGGAGAAGGAGAAGGTGAAGTCAGGAGGGTGAATCAGAAGAAGCAGAAGAAGGAGAAGGAGAAGGTGAAGTCTGGAGGGTGAATCAGAAGAAGCAGAGGAAGGAGAAGGAGAAGGTGAAGTCAGGAGGGTGAATCAGAAGAAGCAGAAGAAGGAGAAGGAGAAGGTGAAGTAAGGAGGGTGAATCAGAAGAAGCAGAAGAAGGAGAAGGAGAAGGTGAAGTCTGGAGTGTGAAGCAGAAGAAGCAAAAGAAGGAGAAGGAGAAGGTGAAGTCTGGAGGGTGAATCAGAAGAAGTAGAAGAAGGAGAAGGAGAAGGTGAAGTCTGGAGGGTGAAGCAGAAGAAGTAGAAGAAGGAGAAGGAGAAGGTGAAGTCAGGAGGGTGAATCAGAAGAAGCAGAAGAAGGAGAAGGAGAAGGTGAAGTCTGGAGGGTGAATCAGAAGAATGAGAAGAAAGAGAAGGAGAAGGTGAAGTCTGGAGGGTGAATCAGAAGAAGCAGAAGAAGGAGAAGGAGAAGGTGAAGTCAGGAGGGTGAATCAGAAGAAGCAGAAGAAGGAGAAGGAGAAGGTGAAGTTAGGAGGGTGAATCAGAAGAAGCAGAAGAAGGAGAAGGAGCAGGTGATGTCAGGGGGATGAAGCAGAAGAAGTAGAAGAAGGAGAAGGAGAAGGTGAAGTCAGGACGGTGAAGCAGAAGAAGCAGAAGAAGGAGAAGGAGAAGGTGAAGTCTGGAGGGTGAATCAGATGAAGTAGAAGAAGGAGAAGGAGAAGGTGAAGACTGGAGGGTGAATCAGAATAAGCAGATGAAGGAGAAGGAGAAGATGAAGTCTGGAGGGTGAATCAGAAGAAGTAGAAGAAGGAGAAGGAGAAGGTGAAGTCTGGAGGGTGAAGCAGAAGAAGTAGAAGAAGGAGAAGGAGAAGGTGAAGTCAGGAGGGTGAATCAGAAGAAGTAGAAGAAGAAGAAGGAGAAGGTGAAGTCAGGAGGGTGAATCAGAAGAAGCAAAAGAAGGAGAAGGAGAAGGTGAAGTCTGGAGGGTGAATCAGAAGAATCAGAAGAAGGAGAAGTAGAAGGTGAAGTCTGGAGGGTGAATCAGAAGAAGCAGAAGAAAGAGAAGGAGAAGGTGAAGTCTGGAGGGTGAAGCAGAAGAAACAGAAGAAGGAGAAGGAGAAGGTGAAGACTGGAGGGTGAATCAGAAGAAGTAGAAGAAGGAGAAGGAGAAGGTGAAGTCTGGAGGGTGAATCAGAAGAAGTAGAAGAAGGAGAAGGAGAAGGTGAAGTCTGGAGGGTGAATTAGAAGAAGCAGAAGAAGGAGAAGGAGAAGGAGAAGTCTGGAGGGTGAATCAGAAGAAGCAGAAGAAGGAGAAGGAGAAGGTGAAGTCTGGAGGGTGAAGCAGAAGAAGTAGAAGAAGGAGAAGGAGAAGGTGAAGTCAGGAGGGTGAATCAGAAGAAGTAGAAGAAGGAGAAGGAGAAGGTGAAGTCAGGAGGGTGAATCAGAAGAAGCAGAAGAAGGAGAAGGAGAAGGTGAAGTCTGGAGGGTGAATCAGAAGAATCAGAAGAAGGAGAAGGAGAAGGTGAAGTCTGGAGGGTGAATCAGAAGAAGCCGAAGAAGGAGAAGGAGAAGGTGAAGTCTGGAGGGTGAATCAGAAGAAGCAGAAGAAGGAGAAGGAGAAGGTGAAGTCAGGAGGGTGAATCAGAAGAAGCAGAAGAAGGAGAAGGAGAAGGTGAAGTTAGGAGGGTGAATCAGAAGAAGCAGAAGAAGGAGAAGGAGCAGGTGATGTCAGCGGGATGAAGCAGAAGAAGTAGAAGAAGGAGAAGGAGATGGTGAAGTCAGGACGGTGAAGCAGAAGAAGCAGAAGAAGGAGAAGGAGAATGTGAAGTCTGGAGGGTGAATCAGAATAAGTAGAAGAAGGAGAAGGAGAAGGTCAAGTCTGGAGGGTGAATCAGAAGAAGTAGAAGAAGGAGAAGGAGAAGGTGAAGTCTGGAGGGTGAAGCAGAAGAAGTAGAAGAAGGAGAAGGAGAAGGTGAAGTCAGGAGGGTGAACCAGAAGAAGTAGAAGAAGGAGAAGGAGAAGGTGAAGTCAGGAGGGTGAATCAGAAGAAGCAGAAGAAGGAGAAGAAGAAGGTGAAGTCTGGAGGGTGAATCAGAAGAATCAGAAGAAGGAGAAGGAGAAGGTGAAGTCTGGAGGGTGAATCAGAAGAAGCAGAAGAAAGAGAAGGAGAAGGTGAAGTCTGGAGGGTGAAGCAGAAGAAACAGAAGAAGGAGAAGGAGAAGGTGAAGACTGGAGGGTGAATCAGAAGAAGTAGAAGAAGGAGAAGGAGAAGGTGAAGTCTGGAGGGTGAATCAGAAGAAGTAGAAGAAGGAGAAGCAGGAGGTGATGCCTGGAGGGTGAATCAGAAGAAGCAGAAGAATGAGAAGGGGAAGGTGAAGTCTGGAGGGTGAATCAGAAGAAGCAGAAGAAGGAGAAGGAGAAGATGAAGTCTGGAGGGTGAATCAGAAGAAGTAGAAGAAGGAGAAGGAGAAGGTGAGGTCTGGAGGGTGAATCAGAAGAAGCAGAAGAAGGAGAAGGAGAAGGTGAAGTCTGGAGGGTGAATCAGAAGAAGCAGAAGAAGGAGAAGGAGAAGGTGAAGTCTGGAGGGTGAATCAGAAGAAGCAGAAGAAGGAGAAGGAGAAGGTGAAGTCAGGAGGGTGAATCAGAAGAAGCAGAAGAAGGAGAAGGAGCAGGTGATGTCAGGGGGATGAAGCAGAAGAAGTAGAAGAAGGAGAAGGAGAAGGTGAAGTCCGGACGGTGAAGCAGAAGAAGCAGAAGAAGGAGAAGGAGGAGGTGAAGTCTGGAGGGTGAATCAGAAGAAGTAGAAGAAGGAGAAGGAGAAGGTCAAGTCTGGAGGGTGAATCAGAAGAAGTAGAAGAAGGAGAAGGAGAAGGTGAAGTCTGGAGGGTGAAGCAGAAGAAGTAGAAGAAGGAGAAGGAGAAGGTGAAGTCAGGAGGGTGAATCAGAAGAAGCAGAAGAAGGAGAAGAAGAAGGTGAAGTCTGGAGTGTGAATCAGAAGAATCAGAAGAAGGAGAAGGAGAAGGTGAAGTCTGGAGGGTGAATCAGAAGAAGCAGAAGAAAGAGACGGAGAAGGTGAAGTCTGGAGGGTGAATCAGAAGAAGTAGAAGAAGGAGAAGGAGAAGGTGAAATCTGGAGTGTGAATCAGAAGAAGCAGAAGAAGGAGAAGGAGAAGGTGAAGTCTGGAGGGTGAATCAGAAGAAGCAGAATAAGGAGAAGGAGAAGGTGAAGTCTGGAGGGTGAATCAGAAGAAGCAGAAGAAGGAGAAGGAGAAGGTGAAGTCTGGAGGGTGAATCAGAAGAAGTAGAAGAAGGAGAAGGAGAAGGTGAAGTCTGGAGGGTGAAGCAGAAGAAGTAGAAGAAGGAGAAGGAGAAGGTGAAGTCAGGAGGGTGAATCAGAAGAAGTAGAAGAAGGAGAAGGAGAAGGTGAAGTCAGGAGGGAGAATCAGAAGAAGCAGAAGAAGGAGAAGGAGAAGGTGAAGTCTGGAGGGTGAATCAGAAGAATCAGAAGAAGGAGAAGGAGAAGGTGAATTCTGGAGGGTGAATCAGAAGAAGCAGAGGAAGGAGAAGGAGAAGGTGAAGTCTGGAGGGTGAATCAGAAGAAGCAGAATAAGGAGAAGGAGAAGGTGAAGTCTGGAGGGTGAATCAGAAGAAGCAGAATAAGGAGAAGGAGAAGATGAAGTCTGGAGGGTGAATCAGAAGAAGTAGAAGAAGGAGAAGGAGAAGGTGAAGTCTGGAGGGTGAAGCAGAAGAAGTAGAAGAAGGAGAAGGAGAAGGTGAAGTCAGGAGGGTGAATCAGAAGAAGCAGAAGAAGGAGAAGGAGAAGGTGAAGTCTGGAGGGTGAATCAGAAGAATCAGAAGAAGGAGAAGGAGAAGGTGCAGTCTGGAGGGTGAATCAGAAGAAGCAGAAGAAAGAGAAGGAGAAGGTGAAGTCTGGAGGGTGAAGCAGAAGAAACAGAAGAAGGAGAAGGAGAAGGTGAAGACTGGAGGGTGAATCAGAAGAAGTAGAAGAAGGAGAAGGAGAAGGTGAAGTCTGGAGGGTGAATCAGAAGAAGTAGAAGAAGGAGAAGGAGAAGGTGAAGTCTGGAGGGTGAATCAGAAGAAGCAGAAGAAGGAGAAGGAGAAGTTGAAGTCTGGAGGGTGAATCAGAAGAAGCAGAAGAAGGAGAAGGAGAAGATGAAGTCTGGAGGGTGAATCAGAAGAAGTAGAAGAAGGAGAAGGTGAAGTCTGGAGGGTGAATCAGAAGTAGTAGAAGAAGGAGAAGGAGAAGGTGAAGTCTGGACGGTGAATCAGAAGAAACAGAAGAAGGAGAAGGAGAAGCTAAAGTCTGGAGGGTGAATCAGAAGAAGTAGAAGAAGGAGAAGGAGAAGGTGTAGTCTGGAGGGTGAATCAGAAGAAGTAGACGAAGGAGAAGGAGAAGGAGAAGTCTGGAGGGTGAATCAGAAGAAGTAGAAGAAGGAGAAGGAGAAGGTGAAGTCAGGACGGTGAAGCAGAAGAAGCAGAAGAAGGAGAAGGAGAAGGTGAAGTCTGGAGGGTGAATCAGAATAAGTAGAAGAAGGAGAAGGAGAAGGTCAAGTCTGGAGGGTGAATCAGAAGAAGTAGAAGAAGGAGAAGGAGAAGGTCAAGTCTGGAGGGTGGAGCAGAAGAAGTAGAAGAAGGAAAAGGAGAAGGTGAAGTCAGGAGGGTGAATCAGAAGAAGTAGAAGAAGAAGAAGGAGAAGGTGAAGTCAGGAGGGTGAATCAGAAGAAGCAGAAGAAGGAGAAGGAGAAGGTGAAGTCTGGAGGGTGAATCAGAAGAATCAGAAGAAGGAGAAGGAGAAGGTGAAGTCTGGAGTGTGAATCAGAAGAAGCAGAAGAAACAGAAGGAGAAGGTGAAGTCTGGAGGGTGAATCAGAAGAAGCAGAAGAAGGAGAAGGAGAAGGTGAAGTCAGGAGGGTGAATCAGAAGAAGCAGAAGAAGGAGAAGGAGAAGGTGAAGTTAGGAGGGTGAATCAGAAGAAGCAGAAGAAGGAGAAGGAGCAGGTGATGTCAGGGGGATGAAGCAGAAGAAGTAGAAGAAGGAGAAGGAGAAGGTGAAGTCAGGACGGTGAAGCAGAAGAAGCAGAAGAAGGAGAAGGAGAAGGTGAAGTCTGGAGGGTGAATCAGAAGAAGTATAAGAAGGAGAAGGAGAAGGTCAAGTCTGGAGGGTGAATCAGAAGAAGTAGAAGAAGGAGAAGGAGAAGGTGAAGTCAGGAGGGTGAATCAGAAGAAGCAGAAGAAGGAGAAGGAGAAGGTGAAGTAAGGAGGGTGAATCAGAAGAAGGAGAAGGAGAAGGTGAAGTCTGGAGTGTGAAGCAGAAGAAGCAAAAGAAGGAGAAAAAGAAGGTGAAGTCTGGAGGGTGAATCAGAAGAAGTAGAAGAAGGAGAAGGAGAAGGTGAAGTGTGGAGGGTGAAGCAGAAGAAGTAGAAGAAGGAGAAGGAGAAGGTGAAGTCAGGAGGGTGAATCAGAAGAAGTAGAAGAAGGAGAAGGAGAAGGTGAAGTCAGGAGGGTGAATCAGAGAAGCAGAAGAAGGAGAAGGAGAAGGTGAAGTCTGGAGGGTGAATCAGAAGAATCAGAAGAAGGAGAAGGAGAAGGTGAAGTCTGGAGGGTGAATCAGAAGAAGCAGAAGAAAGAGAAGGAGAAGGTGAAGTCTGGAGGGTGAATCAGAAGAAGCAGAAGAAGGAGAAGGAGAAGGTGAAGTCTGGAGGGAGAAGCAGAAGAAGTAGAAGAAGGAGAAGGAGAAGGTGAAGTCTGGAGGGTGAATCAGAAGAAGTAGAAGAAGGAGAAGGAGAAGGTGAAGTCTGGAGGGTGAATCAGAAGAAGAAGAAGAAGGAGAAGGAGAAGGTGAAGTCTGGAGGGTGAATCAGAAGGAACAGAAGAAGGAGAAGGAGAAGGTGAAGTCTGGAGGGTGAATCAGAAGAAGTAGAAGAAGGAGAAGGAGAAGGTGTAGTCTGGAGTGTGAATCAGAAGAAGTGGACGAAGGAGAAGGAGAAGGTGAAGTCTGGAGGGTGAACCAGAAGAAGGAGAAGGAGAAGGTGAAGTCTGGAGGGTGAATCAGAAGAAGTAGAAGAAGGAGAAGGAGAAGGTGAAGTCTGGAGGGTGAATCAGAAGAAGCAGAAGAAGGAGAAGGAGAAGGTGAAGTCTGGAGGGTGAATCAGAAGAAGCAGAAGAAGGAGAAGGAGAAGGTGAAGTCTGGAGGGTGAAACAGGAAAAGCAGAATAAGGAGAAGGAGACGGTGAAGTCAGGAGGGTGAATCAGAAGAAGCAGAAGAAGGAGAAGGAGAAGGTGAAGTAAGGAGGGTGAATCAGAAGAAGCAGAAGAAGGAGAAGGAGAAGGTGAAGTCTGGAGTGTGAAGCAGAAGAAGCAAAAGAAGGAGAAGGAGAAGGTGAAGTCTGGAGGGTGAATCAGAAGAAGTAGAAGAAGGAGAAGGAGAAGGTGAAGTCTGGAGGGTGAAGCAGAAGAAGTAGAAGAAGGAGAAGGAGAAGGTGAAGTCTGGAGGGTGAATCAGAGGAAGCAGAAGAAGGAGAAGGAGAAGGTGAAGTCAGGAGGGTGAATCAGAAGAAGCAGAAGAAGGAGAAGGAGAAGGTGAAGTTAGGAGGGTGAATCAGAAGAAGCAGAAGAAGGAGAAGGAGCAGGTGATGTCAGTGGGATGAAGCAGAAGAAGTAGAAGAAGGAGAAGGAGAAGGTGAAGTCAGGACGGTGAAGCAGAAGAAGCAGAAGAAGGAGAAGGAGAAGGTGAAGTCTGGAGGGTGAATCAGATGAAGTAGAAGAAGGAGAAGGAGAAGGTCAAGTCTGGAGGGTGAATCAGGAGAAGTAGAATAAGGAGAAGGAGAAGGTGAAGTCTGGAGGGTGAAGCAGAAGAAGTAGAAGAAGGAGAAGGAGAAGCTGAAGTCATGAGGGTGAATCAGAAGAAGTAGAAGAAGGAGAAGGAGAAGGTGAAGTAAGGAGGGTGAATCAGAAGAAGCAGAAGAAGGAGAAGGAGAAGGTGAAGTCTGGAGGGTGAATCAGAAGAATCAGAAGAAGGAGAAGGAGAAGGTGAAGTCTGGAGGGTGAATCAGAAGAAGCAGAAGAAAGAGAAGGAGAAGGTGAAGTCTGGAGGGTGAATCAGAAGAAGTAGAAGAAGGAGAAGGAGAAGGTGAAGTCTGGAGTGTGAATCAGAAGAAGCAGAAGAAGGAGAAGGAGAAGGTGAAGTCTAGAGGGTGAATCAGAAGAAGCAGAATAAGGAGAAGGAGAAGGTGAAGTCTGGAGGGTGAATCAGAAGAAGCAGAAGAAGGAGAAGGAGAAGGTGAAGTCTGGAGGGTGAATCAGAAGAAGTAGAAGAAGGAGAAGGAGAAGGTGAAGTCTGGAGGGTGAAGCAGAAGAAGTAGAAGAAGGAGAAGGAGAAGGTGAAGTCAGGAGGGTGAATCAGAAGAAGTAGAAGAAGGAGAAGGAGAAGGTGAAGTCAGGAGGGTGAATCAGAAGAAGCAGAAGAAGGAGAAGGAGAAGGTGAAGTCTGGAGGGTGAATCAGAAGAATCAGAAGAAGGAGAAGGAGAAGGTGAAGTCTGGAGGGTGAATCAGAAGAAGCAGAGGAAGGAGAAGGAGAAGGTGAAGTCTGGAGGGTGAATCAGAAGATGCAGAATAAGGAGAAGGAGAAGGTGAAGTCTGGAGGGTGAATCAGAAGAAGCAGAAGAAGGAGAAGGAGAAGGTGAAGTCTGGAGGGTGAATCAGAAGAAGCAGAAGAAGGAGAAGGAGAAGGTGAAGTCTGGAGGGTGAAACAGAACAAGCAGAATAAGGAGAAGGAGAAGGTGAAGTCAGGAGGGTGAATCAGAAGAAGCAGAAGAAGGAGAAGGAGAAGGTGAAGTAAGGAGGGTGAATCAGAAGAAGCAGAAGAAGGAGAAGGAGAAGGTGAAGTCTGGAGTGTGAAGCAGAAGAAGCAAAAGAAGGAGAAGGAGAAGGTGAAGTCTGGAGGGTGAATCAGAAGAAGTAGAAGAAGGAGAAGGAGAAGGTGAAGTCTGGAGGGTGAAGCAGAAGAAGTAGAAGAAGGAGAAGGAGAAGGTGAAGTCAGGAGGGTGAATCAGAAGAAGCAGAAGAAGGAGAAGGAGAAGGTGAAGTCTGGAGGGTGAATCAGAAGAATGAGAAGAAGGAGAAGGAGAAGGTGAAGTCTGGAGGGTGAATCAGAAGAAGCAGAAGAAAGAGAAGGAGAAGGTGAAGTCTGGAGGGTGAATCAGAGGAAGCAGAAGAAGGAGAAGGAGAAGGTGAAGTCAGGAGGGTGAATCAGAAGAAGCAGAAGAAGGAGAAGGAGAAGGTGAAGTTAGGAGGGTGAATCAGAAGAAGCAGAAGAAGGAGAAGGAGCAGGTGATGTCAGGGGGATGAAGCAGAAGAAGTAGAAGAAGGAGAAGGAGAAGGTGAAGTCAGGACGGTGAAGCAGAAGAAGCAGAAGAAGGAGAAGGAGAAGGTGAAGTCTGGAGGGTGAATCAGATGAAGTAGAAGAAGGAGAAGGAGAAGGTGAAGACTGGAGGGTGAATCAGAATAAGCAGATGAAGGAGAAGGAGAAGATGAAGTCTGGAGGGTGAATCAGAAGAAGTAGAAGAAGGAGAAGGAGAAGGTGAAGTCTGGAGGGTGAAGCAGAAGAAGTAGAAGAAGGAGAAGGAGAAGGTGAAGTCAGGAGGGTGAATCAGAAGAAGTAGAAGAAGAAGAAGGAGAAGGTGAAGTCAGGAGGGTGAATCAGAAGAAGCAAAAGAAGGAGAAGGAGAAGGTGAAGTCTGGAGGGTGAATCAGAAGAATCAGAAGAAGGAGAAGTAGAAGGTGAAGTCTGGAGGGTGAATCAGAAGAAGCAGAAGAAAGAGAAGGAGAAGGTGAAGTCTGGAGGGTGAAGCAGAAGAAACAGAAGAAGGAGAAGGAGAAGGTGAAGACTGGAGGGTGAATCAGAAGAAGTAGAAGAAGGAGAAGGAGAAGGTGAAGTCTGGAGGGTGAATCAGAAGAAGTAGAAGAAGGAGAAGGAGAAGGTGAAGTCTGGAGGGTGAATTAGAAGAAGCAGAAGAAGGAGAAGGAGAAGGAGAAGTCTGGAGGGTGAATCAGAAGAAGCAGAAGAAGGAGAAGGAGAAGGTGAAGTCTGGAGGGTGAAGCAGAAGAAGTAGAAGAAGGAGAAGGAGAAGGTGAAGTCAGGAGGGTGAATCAGAAGAAGTAGAAGAAGGAGAAGGAGAAGGTGAAGTCAGGAGGGTGAATCAGAAGAAGCAGAAGAAGGAGAAGGAGAAGGTGAAGTCTGGAGGGTGAATCAGAAGAATCAGAAGAAGGAGAAGGAGAAGGTGAAGTCTGGAGGGTGAATCAGAAGAAGCCGAAGAAGGAGAAGGAGAAGGTGAAGTCTGGAGGGTGAATCAGAAGAAGCAGAAGAAGGAGAAGGAGAAGGTGAAGTCAGGAGGGTGAATCAGAAGAAGCAGAAGAAGGAGAAGGAGAAGGTGAAGTTAGGAGGGTGAATCAGAAGAAGCAGAAGAAGGAGAAGGAGCAGGTGATGTCAGCGGGATGAAGCAGAAGAAGTAGAAGAAGGAGAAGGAGAAGGTGAAGTCAGGACGGTGAAGCAGAAGAAGCAGAAGAAGGAGAAGGAGAATGTGAAGTCTGGAGGGTGAATCAGAATAAGTAGAAGAAGGAGAAGGAGAAGGTCAAGTCTGGAGGGTGAATCAGAAGAAGTAGAAGAAGGAGAAGGAGAAGGTGAAGTCTGGAGGGTGAAGCAGAAGAAGTAGAAGAAGGAGAAGGAGAAGGTGAAGTCAGGAGGGTGAACCAGAAGAAGTAGAAGAAGGAGAAGGAGAAGGTGAAGTCAGGAGGGTGAATCAGAAGAAGCAGAAGAAGGAGAAGGAGAAGTTGAAGTCTGGAGGGTGAATCAGAAGATGTAGAAGAAGGAGAAGGAGAAGGTGTTGTCTGGAGGGTGAATCAGAAGAAGTAGACGAAGGAGAAGGAGAAGGTGAAGTCTGGAGGGTGAATCAGAAGAAGCAGAATAAGGAGAAGGAGAAGGTGAGGTCTGGAGGTTGAATCAGAAGAAGCAGAAAAAGGAGAAGGAGAAGGTGAAGTCTGAAGGGTGAATCAGAAGAAGTAGAAGAAGGAGAAGGAGAAGGTGAAGTCAGGAGGGTGAATCAGAAGAAGTAGAAGAAGGAGAAGGAGAAGGTGAAGTCAGGAGGGTGAATCAGAAGAAGCAGAAGAAGGAGAAGGAGAAGGTGAAGTCTGGAGGGTGAATCAGAAGAATCAGAAGAAGGAGAAGGAGAAGGTGAAGTCTGGAGGGTGAATCAGAAGAAGCAGAAGAAAGAGAAGGAGAAGGTGAAGTCTGGAGGGTGAAGCAGAAGAAACAGAAGAAGGAGAAGGAGAAGGTGAAGACTGGTGGGTGAATCAGAAGAAGTAGAAGAAGGAGAAGGAGAAGGTGAAGTCTGGAGGGTGAATCAGAAGAAGTAGAAGAAGGAGAAGGAGAAGGTGATGTCTGGAGGGTGAATCAGAAGAAGCAGAAGAAGGAGAAGGAGAAGGTGAAGTCTGGAGGGTGAATCAGAAGAAGCAGAAGAAGGAGAAGGAGAAGATGAAGTCTGGAGGGTGAATCAGAAGAAGTAGAAGAAGGAGAAGGAGAAGGTGAGGTCTGGAGGGTGTATCAGAAGAAGCAGAAGAAGGAGAAGGAGAAGGTGAAGTCTTGAGGGTGAATCAGAAGAAGCAGAAGAAGGAGAAGGAGAAGGTGAAGTCTGGAGGGTGAATCAGAAGAAGCAGAAGAAGGAGAAGGAGAAGGTGAAGTCAGGAGGGTGAATCAGAAGAAGCAGAAGAAGGATAAGGAGAAGGTGAAGTTAGGAGGGTGAATCAGAAGAAGCAGAAGAAGGAGAAGGAGCAGGTGATGTCAGGGGGATGAAGCAGAAGAAGTAGAAGAAGGAGAAGGAGAAGGTGAAGTCCGGACAGTGAAGCAGAAGAAGCAGAAGAAGGAGAAGGAGAAGGTGAAGTCTGGAGGGTGAATCAGAAGAAGTAGAAGAAGGAGAAGGAGAAGGTCAAGTCTGGAGGGTGAATCAGAAGAAGTAGAAGAAGGAGAAGGAGAAGGTGAAGTCTGGAGGGTGAAGCAGAAGAAGTAGAAGAAGGAGAAGGAGAAGGTGAAGTCGGGAGGGTGAATCAGAAGAAGTAGAAGAAGGAGAAGGAGAAGGTGAAGTCAGGAGGGTGAATCAGAAGAAGCAGAAGAAGGAGAAGAAGAAGGTGAAGTCTGGAGGGTGAATCAGAAGAATCAGAAGAAGGAGAAGGAGAAGGTGAAGTCTGGAGGGTGAATCAGAAGAAGCAGAAGAAAGAGAAGGAGAAGGTGAAGTCTGGAGGGTGAATCAGAAGAAGTAGAAGAAGGAGAAGGAGAAGGTGAAGTCTGGAGTGTGAATCAGAAGAAGCAGAAGAAGGAGAAGGAGAAGGTGAAGTCTGGAGGGTGAATCAGAAGAAGTAGAAGAAGGAGAAGGAGAAGGTGAAGTCTGGAGGGTGAAGCAGAAGAAGTAGAAGAAGGAGAAGGAGAAGGTGAAGTCAGGAGGGTGAATCAGAAGAAGTAGAAGAAGGAGAAGGAGAAGGTGAAGTCAGGAGGGTGAATCAGAAGAAGCAGAAGAAGGAGAAGGAGAAGGTGAAGTCTGGAGGGTGAACCAGAAGAATCAGAAGAAGGAGAAGGAGAAGGTGAAGTCTGGAGGGTGAATCAGAAGAAGCAGAGGAAGGAGAAGGAGAAGGTGAAGTCTGGAGGGTGAATCAGAAGAAGCAGAATAAGGAGAAGGAGAAGGTGAAGTCTGGAGGGTGAATCAGAAGAAGCAGAATAAGGAGAAGGAGAAGGTGAAGTCTGGAGGGTGAATCAGAAGAAGCAGAAGAAGGAGAAGGAGAAGATGAAGTCTGGAGGGTGAATCAGAAGAAGTAGAAGAAGGAGAAGGAGAAGGTGAAGTCTGGAGGGTGAAGCAGAAGAAGTAGAAGAAGGAGAAGGAGAAGGTGAAGTCAGGAGGGTGAATCAGAAGAAGCAGAAGAAGGAGAAGGAGAAGGTGAAGTCTGGAGGGTGAATCAGAAGAATCAGAAGAAGGAGAAGGAGAAGGTGAAGTCTGGAGGGTGAATCAGAAGAAGCAGAAGAAAGAGAAGGAGAAGGTGAAGTCTGGAGGGTGAAGCAGAAGAAACAGAAGAAGGAGAAGGAGAAGGTGAAGACTGGAGGGTGAATCAGAAGAAGTAGAAGAAGGAGAAGGAGAAGGTGAAGTCTGGAGGGTGAATCAGAAGAAGTAGAAGAAGGAGAAGGAGAAGGTGAAGTCTGGAGGGTGAATCAGAAGAAGCAGAAGAAGGAGAAGGAGAAGGTGAAGTCTGGACGGTGAATCAGAAGAAACAGAAGAAGGAGAAGGAGAAGGTGAAGTCTGGAGGGTGAATCAGAAGAAGTAGTAGAAGGAGAAGGAGAAGGTGTAGTCTGGAGGGTGAATCAGAAGAAGTAGACGAAGGAGAAGGAGAAGGAGAAGTCTGGAGGGTGAATCAGAAGAAGCAGAAGAAGGAGAAGGAGAAGGTGAAGTCTGGAGGGTGAATCAGAAGAAGTAGAAGAAGGAGAAGGAGAAGGTGAAGTCCGGAGGGTGAATCAGAAGAAGCAGAAGAAGGAGAAGGAGAAGGTGAAGTCTGGAGGGTGAATCAGAAGAAGCAGAAGAAGGAGAAGTAGAAGGAGGAGTCTGGAGGGTGAATCAGAAGAAGCAGAAGAAGGAGAAGGAGAAGGTGAAGTCTGGAGGGTGAAGCAGAAGAAGTAGAAGAAGGAGAAGGAGGAGGTGAAGTCAGGAGGGTGAATCAGAAGAAGTAGAAGAAGGAGAAGGAGAAGGTGAAGTCAGGAGGGTGAATCAGAAGAAGCAGAAGAAGGAGAAGGAGAAGGTGAAGTCTGGAGGGTGAATCAGAAGAATCAGAAGAAGGAGAAGGAGAAGGTGAAGTCTGGAGGGTGAATCAGAAGAAGCAGAAGAAGGAGAAGGAGAAGGTGAAGTCTGGAGGGTGAATCAGAAGAAGCAGAAGAAGGAGAAGGAGAAGGTGAAGTCAGGAGGGTGAATCAGAAGAAGCAGAAGAAGGAGAAGGAGAAGGTGAAGTTAGGAGGGTGAATCAGAAGAAGCAGAAGAAGGAGAAGGAGCAGGTGATGTCAGCGGGATGAAGCAGAAGAAGTAGAAGAAGGAGAAGGAGAAGGTGAAGTCAGGACGGTGAAGCAGAAGAAGCAGAAGAAGGAGAAGGAGAAGGTGAAGTCTGGAGGGTGAATCAGAATAAGTAGAAGAAGGAGAAGGAGAAGGTCAAGTCTGGAGGGTGAATCAGAAGAAGTAGAAGAAGGAGAAGGAGAAGGTGAAGTCTGGAGGGTGAAGCAGAAGAAGTAGAAGAAGGAGAAGGAGAAGGTGAAGTCAGGAGGGTGAATCAGAAGAAGTAGAAGAAGAAGAAGGAGAAGGTGAAGTCAGGAGGGTGAATCAGAAGAAGCAGAAGAAGGAGAAGGAGAAGGTGAAGTCTGGAGGGTGAATCAGAAGAATCAGAAGAAGGAGAAGGAGAAGGTGAAGTCTGGAGGGTGAATCAGAAGAAGCAGAAGAAAGAGAAGGAGAAGGTGAAGTCTGGAGGGTGAATCAGAAGAAGCAGAAGAAGGAGAAGGAGAAGGTGAAGTCAGGAGGGTGAATCAGAAGAAGCAGAAGAAGGAGAAGGAGAAGGTGAAGTTAGGAGGGTGAATCAGAAGAAGCAGAAGAAGGAGAAGGAGCAGGTGATGTCAGGGGGATGAAGCAGAAGAAGTAGAAGAAGGAGAAGGAGAAGGTGAAGTCAGGACGGTGAAGCAGAAGAAGCAGAAGAAGGAGAAGGAGAAGGTGAAGTCTGGAGGGTGAATCAGAAGAAGTAGAAGAAGGAGAAGGAGAAGGTCAAGTCTGGAGGGTGAATCAGAAGAAGTAGAAGAAGGAGAAGGAGAAGGTGAAGTCTGGAGGGTGAAGCAGATGAAGTAGAAGAAGGAGAAGGAGAAGGTGAAGTCAGGAGGGTGAATCAGAAGAAGTAGAAGAAGGAGAAGGAGAAGGTGAAGTCAGGAGGGTGAATCAGAAGAAGCAGAAGAAGGAGAAGGAGAAGGTGAAGTCTGGAGGGTGAATCAGAAGAAGCAGAAGAAGGAGAAGGAGAAGATGAAATCTGGAGGGTGAATCAGAAGAAGTAGAAGAAGGAGAAGGAGAAGGTGAGGTCTGGAGGGTGAATCAGAAGAAGTAGAAGAAGGAGAAGGAGAAGGTGAAGTCTGGAGGGTGAAACAGAAGAAGCAGAAGAAGAAGAAGGAGAAGGTGAAGTCTGGAGGGTGAATCAGAAGAAGCAGAAGAAGGAGAAGGAGAAGGTGAAGTCTGGAGGGTGAATCAGAAGAAGCAGAAGAAGGAGAAGGAGAAGATGAAATCTGGAGGGTGAATCAGAAGAAGCAGAAGAAAGAGAAGGAGAAGGTGAAGTCTGGAGGGTGAATCAGAAGAAGTAGAAGAAGGAGAAGGAGAAGGTGAAGTCTGGAGGGTGAATCAGAAGAAGCAGAAGAAGGAGAAGGAGAAGGTGAAGTCTGGAGGGTGAATCAGAAGAAGCAGAAGAAGGAGAAGGAGAAGGTGAAGTCTGGAGGGTGAATCAGAAGAAGCAGAAGAAGGCGAAGGAGAAGTTGAAGTCTGGAGGGTGAATCAGAAGAAGCAGAATAAGGAGAAGTGAAGGTGAAGTATGGAGGGTGAATCAGAAGAGGCAGAAGAAGGAGAAGGAGAAGGTGAAGTCTGGAGGGTGAATCAGAAGAAGTAGAAGAAGGAAAAGGAGAAGGTGAAGTCTGGAGGGTGAAGCAGAAGAAGTAGAAGAAGGAGAAGGAGAAGGTGAAGTCAGGAGTGTGAATCAGAAGAAGTAGAAGAAGCAGAAGGAGAAGGTGAAGTCAGGAGGGTGAATCAGAAGAAGCAGAAGAAGGAGAAGGAGAAGGTGAAGTCTGGAGGGTGAATCAGAAGAAGCAGAATAAGGAGAAGGAGAAGGTGAAGTCTGGAGGGTGAATCAGAAGAAGCAGAATAAGCAGAAGGAGAAGGTGAAGTCTGGAGGGTGAATCAGAAGAAGCAGAAGAAGGAGAAGGAGAAGATGAAGTCTGGAGGGTGAATCAGAAGAAGTAGAAGAAGGAGAAGGAGAAGGTGAAGTCTGGAGGGTGAAGCAGAAGAAGTAGAAGAAGGAGAAGGAGAAGGTGAAGTCAGGAGGGTGAATCAGAAGAAGTAGAAGAAGGAGAAGGAGAAGGTGAAGTCAGGAGGGTGAATCAGAAGAAGCAGAAGAAGGAGAAGGAGAAGGTGAAGTCTGGAGGGTGAATCAGAAGAATCAGAAGAAGGAGAAGGAGAAGGTGAAGTCTGGAGGGTGAATCACAAGAAGCAGAAGAAAGAGAAGGAGAAGGTGAAGTCTGGAGGGTGAAGCAGAAGAAACAGAAGAAGGAGAAGGAGAAGGTGAAGACTGGAGGGTGAATCAGAAGAAGTGGAAGAAGGAGAAGGAGAAGGTGAAGTCTGGAGGGTGAATCAGAAGAAGTAGAAGAAGGAGAAGGAGAAGGTGAAGTCTGGAGGGTGAATCAGAAGAAGCAGAAGAAGAAGAAGGAGAAGGTGAAGTCTGGAGGGTGAATCAGAAGAAGCAGAAGAAGGAGAAGGAGAAGATGAAGTCTGGAGGGTGAATCAGAAGAAGTAGAAGAAGGAGAAGGAGAAGGTGAAGTCTGGAGGGTGAATCAGAAGAAGCAGAAGAAAGAGAAGGAGAAGGTGAAGTCTGGAGGGTGAATCAGAAGAAGTAGAAGAAGGAGAAGGAGAAGGTGAAGTCTGGAGGGTGAATCAGAAGAAGCAGAAGAAGGAGAAGGAGAAGGTGAAGTCTGGAGAGTGAATCAGAAGAAGCAGAAGAAGGAGAAGGAGAAGGTGAAGTCTGGAGGGTGAATCAGAAGAAGCAGAAGAAGGAGAAGGAGAAGTTGAAGTCTGGAGGGTGAATCAGAAGAAGCAGAATAAGGAGAAGTGAAGGTGAAGTATGGAGGGTGAATCAGAAGAAGCAGAAGAAGGAGAAGGAGAAGGTGAAGTCTGGAGGGTGAATCAGAAGAAGTAGAAGAAGGAGAAGGAGAAGGTGAAGTCTGGAGGGTGAAGCAGAAGAAGTAGAAGAAGGAGAAGGAGAAGGTGAAGTCAGGAGGGTGAATCAGAAGAAGTAGAAGAAGGAGAAGGAGAAGGTGAAGTCAGCAGGGTGAATCAGAAGAAGAAGAAGAAAGAGAAGGAGAAGGTGAAGTCTGGAGGGTGAATCAGAAGAAGCAGAATAAGGAGAAGGAGAAGGTGAAGTCTGGAGGGTGAATCAGAAGAAGCAGAATAAGGAGAAGGAGAAGGTGAAGTCTGGAGGGTGAATCAGAAGAAGCAGAAGAAGGAGAAGGAGAAGATGAAGTCTGGAGGGTGAATCAGAAGAAGTAGAAGAAGGAGAAGGAGAAGGTGAAGTCTGGAGGGTGAATCAGAAGAAGTAGAAGAAGGAGAAGGAGAAGGTGAAGTCAGGAGGGTGAATCAGAAGAAGTAGAAGAAGGAGAAGGAGAAGGTGAAGTCAGGAGGGTGAATCAGAAGAAGTAGAAGAAGGAGAAGGAGAAGGTGAAGTCAGGAGGGTGAATCAGAAGAAGCAGAAGAAGGAGAAGGAGAAGGTGAAGTCTGGAGGGTGAATCAGAAGAATCAGAAGAAGGAGAAGGAGAAGGTGAAGTCTGGAGGGTGAATCACAAGAAGCAGAAGAAAGAGAAGGAGAAGGTGAAGTCTGGAGGGTGAAGCAGAAGAAACAGAAGAAGGAGAAGGAGAAGGTGAAGACTGGAGGGTGAATCAGAAGAAGTGGAAGAAGGAGAAGGAGAAGGTGAAGTCTGGAGGGTGAATCAGAAGAAGTAGAAGAAGGAGAAGGAGAAGGTGAAGTCTGGAGGGTGAATCAGAAGAAGCAGAAGAAGAAGAAGGAGAAGGTGAAGTCTGGAGGGTGAATCAGAAGAAGCAGAAGAAGGAGAAGGAGAAGATGAAGTCTGGAGGGTGAATCAGAAGAAGTAGAAGAAGGAGAAGGAGAAGGTGAAGTCTGGAGGGTGAATCAGAAGAAGCAGAAGAAAGAGAAGGAGAAGGTGAAGTCTGGAGGGTGAATCAGAAGAAGTAGAAGAAGGAGAAGGAGAAGGTGAAGTCTGGAGGGTGAATCAGAAGAAGCAGAAGAAGGAGAAGGAGAAGGTGAAGTCTGGAGAGTGAATCAGAAGAAGCAGAAGAAGGAGAAGGAGAAGGTGAAGTCTGGAGGGTGAATCAGAAGAAGCAGAAGAAGGAGAAGGAGAAGTTGAAGTCTGGTGGGTGAATCAGAAGAAGCAGAATAAGGAGAAGTGAAGGTGAAGTATGGAGGGTGAATCAGAAGAAGCAGAAGAAGGAGAAGGAGAAGGTGAAGTCTGGAGGGTGAATCAGAAGAAGTAGAAGAAGGAGAAGGAGAAGGTGAAGTCTGGAGGGTGAAGCAGAAGAAGTAGAAGAAGGAGAAGGAGAAGGTGAAGTCAGGAGGGTGAATCAGAAGAAGTAGAAGAAGGAGAAGGAGAAGGTGAAGTCAGCAGGGTGAATCAGAAGAAGAAGAAGAAAGAGAAGGAGAAGGTGAAGTCTGGAGGGTGAATCAGAAGAAGCAGAATAAGGAGAAGGAGAAGGTGAAGTCTGGAGGGTGAATCAGAAGAAGCAGAATAAGGAGAAGGAGAAGGTGAAGTCTGGAGGGTGAATCAGAAGAAGCAGAAGAAGGAGAAGGAGAAGATGAAGTCTGGAGGGTGAATCAGAAGAAGTAGAAGAAGGAGAAGGAGAAGGTGAAGTCTGGAGGGTGAATCAGAAGAAGTAGAAGAAGGAGAAGGAGAAGGTGAAGTCAGGAGGGTGAATCAGAAGAAGTAGAAGAAGGAGAAGGAGAAGGTGAAGTCAGGAGGGTGAATCAGAAGAAGCAGAAGAAGGAGAAGGAGAAGGTGAAGTCTGGAGGGTGAATCAGAAGAATCAGAAGAAGGAGAAGGTGAAGTCTGGAGGGTGAATCAGAAGAAGCAGAAGAAAGAGAAGGAGAAGGTGAAGTCTGGAGGGTGAAGCAGAAGAAACAGAAGAAGGAGAAGGAGAAGGTGAAATCAGGAGGGTGAATCAGAAGAAGCAGAAGAAGGAGAAGGAGAAGGTGAAGTCTGTAGGGTGAATCAGAAGAATCAGAAGAAGGAGAAGGAGAAGGTGAAGTCTGGAGGGTGAATCAGAAGAAGCAGAAGAAGGAGAAGGAGAAGGAGGAGTCTGGAGGGTAAATCAGAAGAAGCAGAAGAAGGAGAAGGAGAAGGTGAAGTCTGGAGGGTGAAGCAGAAGAAGTAGAAGAAGGAGAAGGAGAAGGTGAAGTCAGGAGGGGGAATCAGAAGAAGTAGAAGCAGGAGAAGGAGAAGGTGAAGTCAGGAGGGTGAATCAGAAGAAGCAGAAGAAGGAGAAGGAGAAGGTGAAGTCTGGAGGGTGAATCAGAAGAATCAGAAGAAGGAGAAGGAGAAGGTGAAGTCTGGAGGGTGAATCAGAAGAAGCAGAAGAAGGAGAAGGAGAAGGTGAAGTCTGGAGAGTGAATCAGAAGAAGCAGAAGAAGGAGAAGGAGAAGGTGAAGTCAGGAGGGTGAATCAGAAGAAGCAGAAGAAGGAGAAGGAGAAGGTGAAGTCTGGATGGTGAATCAGAAGAAGCAGAAGAAGGAGAAGGAGAAGATGAAATCTGGAGGGTGAATCAGAAGAAATAGAAGAAGGAGAAGGAGAAGGTGAGGTCTGGAGGGTGAATCAGAAGAAGTAGAAGAAGGAGAAGGAGAAGGTGAAGTCTGGAGGGTGAAACAGAAGAAGCAGAAGAAGAAGAAGGAGAAGGTGAAGTCTGGAGGGTGAATCAGAAGAAGCAGAAGAAGGAGAAGGAGAAGGTGAAGTCTGGAGGGTGAATCAGAAGAAGCAGAAGAAGGAGAAGGAGAAGATGAAATCTGGAGGGTGAATCAGAAGAAGCAGAAGAAAGAGAAGGAGAAGGTGAAGTCTGGAGGGTGAATCAGAAGAAGTAGAAGAAGGAGAAGGAGAAGGTGAAGTCTGGAGGGTGAATCAGAAGAAGCAGAAGAAGGAGAAGGAGAAGGTGAAGTCTGGAGGGTGAATCAGAAGAAGCAGAAGAAGGAGAAGGAGAAGGTGAAGTCTGGAGGGTGAATCAGAAGAAGCAGAAGAAGGCGAAGGAGAAGTTGAAGTCTGGAGGGTGAATCAGAAGAAGCAGAATAAGGAGAAGTGAAGGTGAAGTATGGAGGGTGAATCAGAAGAGGCAGAAGAAGGAGAAGGAGAAGGTGAAGTCTGGAGGGTGAATCAGAAGAAGTAGAAGAAGGAGAAGGAGAAGGTGAAGTCAGGAGGGTGAATCAGAAGAAGCAGAAGAAGGAGAAGGAGAAGGTGAAGTTAGGAGGGTGAATCAGAAGAAGCAGAAGAAGGAGAAGGAGCAGGTGATGTCAGGGGGATGAAGCAGAAGATGTAGAAGAAGGAGAAGGAGAAGGTGAAGTCCGGACAGTGAAGCAGAAGAAGCAGAAGAAGTAGAAGGAGAAGGTGAAGTCTGGAGGGTGAATCAGAAGAAGTAGAAGAAGGAGAAGGAGAAGGTCAAGTCTGGAGGGTGAATCAGAAGAAGTAGAAGAAGGAGAAGGAGAAGGTGAAGTCTGGAGGGTGAAGCAGAAGAAGTAGAAGAAGGAGAAGGAGAAGGTGAAGTCAGGAGGGTGAATCAGAAGAAGTAGAAGAAGGAGAAGGAGAAGGTGAAGTCAGGAGGGTGAATCAGAAGAAGCAGAAGAAGGAGAAGAAGAAGGTGAAGTCTGGAGGGTGAATCAGAAGAATCAGAAGAAGGAGAAGGAGAAGGTGAAGTCTGGAGGGTGAATCAGAAGAAGCAGAAGAAAGAGAAGGAGAAGGTGAAGTCTGGAGGGTGAATCAGAAGAAGTAGAAGAAGGAGAAGGAGAAGGTGAAGTCTGGAGTGTGAATCAGAAGAAGCAGAAGAAGGAGAAGGAGAAGGTGAAGTCTGGAGGGTGAATAAGAAGAAGCAGAATAAGGAGAAGGAGAAGGTGAAGTCTGGAGGGTGAATCAGAAGAAGCAGAAGAAGGAGAAGGAGAAGGTGAAGTCTGGAGGGTGAATCAGAAGAAGTAGAAGAAGGAGAAGGAGAAGGTGAAGTCTGGAGGGTGAAGCAGAAGAAGCAGAAGAAGGAGAAGGAGAAGGTGAAGTCAGGAGGGTGAATCAGAAGAAGCAGAAGAAGGAGAAGGAGAAGGTGAAGTCTGGAGGGTGAATCAGAAGAATCAGAAGAAGGAGAAGGTGAAGTCTGGAGGGTGAATCAGAAGAAGCAGAAGAAAGAGAAGGAGAAGGTGAAGTCTGGAGGGTGAAGCAGAAGAAACAGAAGAAGGAGAAGGAGAAGGTGAAGACTGGAGGGTGAATCAGAAGAAGTGGAAGAAGGAGAAGGAGAAGGTGAAGTCTGGAGGGTGAATCAGAAGAAGTAGAAGAAGGAGAAGGAGAAGGTGAAGTCTGGAGGGTGAATCAGAAGAAGCAGAAGAAGGAGAAGGAGAAGGTGAAGTCTGGAGGGTGAATCAGAAGAAGCAGAAGAAGGAGAAGGAGAAGATGAAGTCTGGAGGGTGAATCAGAAGAAGTAGAAGAAGGAGAAGGAGAAGGTGAAGTCTGGATGGTGAATCAGAAGTAGTAGAAGAAGGAGAAGGAGAAGGTGAAGTCTGGACGGTGTATCAGAAGAAACAGAAGAAGGAGAAGGAGAAGGTGAAGTCTGGAGGGTGAATCAGAAGAAGTAGAAGAAGGAGAAGGAGAAGATGTAGTCTGGAGGGTGAATCAGAAGAAGTAGACGAAGGAGAAGGAGAAGGTGAAGTCTGGAGGGTGAATCAGAAGAAGCAGAAGAAGGAGATGGAGAAGGTGAAGTCTGGAGGGTGAATCAGAAGAAGTAGAAGAAGGAGAAGGAGAAGGTGAAGTCTGGAGGGTGAATCAGAAGAAGCAGAAGAAGGAGAAGGAGAAGGTGAAGTCTGGAGGGTGAATCAGAAGAAGCAGAAGAAGGAGAAGGAGAAGGTGAAGTCTGGAGGGTGAATCAGAAGAAGTAGAAGAAGGAGAAGGAGAAGGTGAAGTCTGGAGGGAGAATCAGAAGAAGTAGAAGAAGGAGAAGGAGAAGGTGAAGTCTGGAGGTTGAATCAGAAGAAGTAGAAGAAGGAGAAGGAGAAGGTGAAGTCTGGAGGGTGAAGCAGAAGAAGTAGAAGAAGGAGAAGGAGAAGGTGAAGTCAGGAGGGTGAATCAGAAGAAGTAGAAGAAGGAGAAGGAGAAGGTGAAGTCAGGAGGGTGAATCAGAAGAAGCAGAAGAAGGAGAAGGAGAAGGTGAAGTCTGGAGGGTGAATCAGAAGAATCAGAAGAAGGAGAAGGAGAAGGTGAAGTCTGGAGGGTGAATCAGAAGAAGCAGAAGAAAGAGAAGGAGATGGTGAAGTCTGGAGGGTGAATCAGAAGAAGTAGAAGAAGGAGAAGGAGAAGGTGAAGTCTGGAGGGTGAATCAGAAGAAGCAGAGGAAGGAGAAGGAGAAGGTGAAGTCTGGAGGGTGAATCAGAAGAAGCAGAAGAAGTAGAAGGAGAAGGTGAAGTCTGAAGGGTGAATCAGAAGAAGCAGAAGAAGGAGAAGGAGAAGGTGAAGTCTGGAGGGTGAATGAGAAGAAGCAGAATAAGGAGAAGGAGAAGGTGAAGTCTGGAGGGTGAAGCAGAAGAAGGAGAAGGAGAAGGTGAAGTCAGGAGGGTGAATCAGAAGAAGTAGAAGAAGGAGAAGGAGAAGGTGAAATCAGGAGGGTGAATCAGAAGAAGCAGAAGAAGGAGAAGGAGAAGGTGAAGTCTGTAGGGTGAATCAGAAGAATCAGAAGAAGGAGAAGGAGAAGGTGAAGTCTGGAGGGTGAATCAGAAGAAGCAGAAGAAGGAGAAGGAGAAGGAGGAGTCTGGAGGGTAAATCAGAAGAAGCAGAAGAAGGAGAAGGAGAAGGTGAAGTCTGGAGGGTGAAGCAGAAGAAGTAGAAGAAGGAGAAGGAGAAGGTGAAGTCAGGAGGGGGAATCAGAAGAAGTAGAAGCAGGAGAAGGAGAAGGTGAAGTCAGGAGGGTGAATCAGAAGAAGCAGAAGAAGGAGAAGGAGAAGGTGAAGTCTGGAGGGTGAATCAGAAGAATCAGAAGAAGGAGAAGGAGAAGGTGAAGTCTGGAGGGTGAATCAGAAGAAGCAGAAGAAGGAGAAGGAGAAGGTGAAGTCTGGAGAGTGAATCAGAAGAAGCAGAAGAAGGAGAAGGAGAAGGTGAAGTCAGGAGGGTGAATCAGAAGAAGCAGAAGAAGGAGAAGGAGAAGGTGAAGTCTGGATGGTGAATCAGAAGAAGCAGAAGAAGGAGAAGGAGAAGATGAAATCTGGAGGGTGAATCAGAAGAAATAGAAGAAGGAGAAGGAGAAGGTGAGGTCTGGAGGGTGAATCAGAAGAAGTAGAAGAAGGAGAAGGAGAAGGTGAAGTCTGGAGGGTGAAACAGAAGAAGCAGAAGAAGAAGAAGGAGAAGGTGAAGTCTGGAGGGTGAATCAGAAGAAGCAGAAGAAGGAGAAGGAGAAGGTGAAGTCTGGAGGGTGAATCAGAAGAAGCAGAAGAAGGAGAAGGAGAAGATGAAATCTGGAGGGTGAATCAGAAGAAGCAGAAGAAAGAGAAGGAGAAGGTGAAGTCTGGAGGGTGAATCAGAAGAAGTAGAAGAAGGAGAAGGAGAAGGTGAAGTCCGGACAGTGAAGCAGAAGAAGCAGAAGAAGGAGAAGGAGAAGGTGAAGTCTGGAGGGTGAATCAGAAGAAGTAGAAGAAGGAGAAGGAGAAGGTCAAGTCTGGAGGGTGAATCAGAAGAAGTAGAAGAAGGAGAAGGAGAAGGTGAAGTCTGGAGGGTGAAGCAGAAGAAGTAGAAGAAGGAGAAGGAGAAGGTGAAGTCAGGAGGGTGAATCAGAAGAAGTAGAAGAAGGAGAAGGAGAAGGTGAAGTCAGGAGGGTGAATCAGAAGAAGCAGAAGAAGGAGAAGAAGAAGGTGAAGTCTGGAGGGTGAATCAGAAGAATCAGAAGAAGGAGAAGGAGAAGGTGAAGTCTGGAGGGTGAATCAGAAGAAGCAGAAGAAAGAGAAGGAGAAGGTGAAGTCTGGAGGGTGAATCAGAAGAAGTAGAAGAAGGAGAAGGAGAAGGTGAAGTCTGGAGTGTGAATCAGAAGAAGCAGAAGAAGGAGAAGGAGAAGGTGAAGTCTGGAGGGTGAATAAGAAGAAGCAGAATAAGGAGAAGGAGAAGGTGAAGTCTGGAGGGTGAATCAGAAGAAGCAGAAGAAGGAGAAGGAGAAGGTGAAGTCTGGAGGGTGAATCAGAAGAAGTAGAAGAAGGAGAAGGAGAAGGTGAAGTCTGGAGGGTGAAGCAGAAGAAGTAGAAGAAGGAGAAGGAGAAGGTGAAGTCAGGAGGGTGAATCTGAAGAAGTAGAAGAAGGAGAAGGAGAAGGTGAAGTCAGGAGGGTGAATCAGAAGAAGCAGAAGAAGGAGAAGGAGAAGGTGAAGTCTGGAGGGTGAACCAGAAGAATCAGAAGAAGGAGAAGGAGAAGGTGAAGTCTGGAGGGTGAATCAGAAGAAGCAGAGGAAGGAGAAGGAGAAGGTGAAGTCTGGAGGGTGAATCAGAAGAAGCAGAACAAGGAGAAGGAGAAGGTGAAGTCTGGAGGGTGAATCAGAAGAAGCAGAATAAGGAGAAGGAGAAGGTGAAGTCTGGAGGGTGAATCAGAAGAAGCAGAAGAAGGAGAAGGAGAAGATGAAGTCTGGAGGGTGAATCAGAAGAAGTAGAAGAAGGAGAAGGAGAAGGTGAAGTCTGGAGGGTGAAGCAGAAGAAGTAGAAGAAGGAGAAGGAGAAGGTGAAGTCAGGAGGGTGAATCAGAAGAAGCAGAAGAAGGAGAAGGAGAAGGTGAAGTCTGGAGGGTGAATCAGAAGAATCAGAAGAAGGAGAAGGAGAAGGTGAAGTCTGGAGGGTGAATCAGAAGAAGCAGAAGAAAGAGAAGGAGAAGGTGAAGTCTGGAGGGTGAAGCAGAAGAAACAGAAGAAGGAGAAGGAGAAGGTGAAGACTGGAGGGTGAATCAGAAGAAGTAGAAGAAGGAGAAGGAGAAGGTGAAGTCTGGAGGGTGAATCAGAAGAAGTAGAAGAAGGAGAAGGAGAAGGTGAAGTCTGGAGGGTGAATCAGAAGAAGCAGAAGAAGGAGAAGGAGAAGGTGAAGTCTGGACGGTGAATCAGAAGAAACAGAAGAAGGAGAAGGAGAAGGTGAAGTCTGGAGGGTGAATCAGAAGAAGTAGTAGAAGGAGAAGGAGAAGGTGTAGTCTGGAGGGTGAATCAGAAGAAGTAGACGAAGGAGAAGGAGAAGGAGAAGTCTGGAGGGTGAATCAGAAGAAGCAGAAGAAGGAGAAGGAGAAGGTGAAGTCTTGAGGGTGAATCAGAAGAAGTAGAAGAAGGAGAAGGAGAAGGTGAAGTCTGGAGGGTGAATCAGAAGAAGCAGAAGAAGGAGAAGGAGAAGGAGGAGTCTGGAGGGTGAATCAGAAGAAGCAGAAGAAGGAGAAGGAGAAGGTGAAGTCTGGAGGGTGAAGCAGAAGAAGTAGAAGAAGGAGAAGGAGAAGGTGAAGTCAGGAGGGTGAATCAGAAGAAGTAGAAGAAGGAGAAGGAGAAGGTGAAGTCAGGAGGGTGAATCAGAAGAAGCAGAAGAAGGAGAAGGAGAAGGTGAAGTCTGGAGGGTGAATCAGAAGAATCAGAAGAAGGAGAAGGAGAAGGTGAAGTCTGGAGGGTGAATCAGAAGAAGCAGAAGAAGGAGAAGGAGAAGGTGAAGTCTGGAGGGTGAATCAGAAGAAGCAGAAGAAGGAGAAGGAGAAGGTGAAGTCAGGAGGGTGAATCAGAAGAAGCAGAAGAAGGAGAAGGAGAAGGTGAAGTTAGGAGGGTGAATCAGAAGAAGCAGAAGAAGGAGAAGGAGCAGGTGATGTCAGCGGGATGAAGCAGAAGAAGTAGAAGAAGGAGAAGGAGAAGGTGAAGTCAGGACGGTGAAGCAGAAGAAGCAGAAGAAGGAGAAGGAGAAGGTGAAGTCTGGAGGGTGAATCAGAATAAGTAGAAGAAGGAGAAGGAGAAGGTCAAGTCTGGAGGGTGAATCAGAAGAAGTAGAAGAAGGAGAAGGAGAAGGTGAAGTCTGGAGGGTGAAGCAGAAGAAGTAGAAGAAGGAGAAGGAGAAGGTGAAGTCAGGAGGGTCAATCAGAAGAAGTAGAAGAAGAAGAAGGAGAAGGTGAAGTCAGGAGGGTGAATCAGAAGAAGCAGAAGAAGGAGAAGGAGAAGGTGAAGTCTGGAGGGTGAATCAGAAGAATCAGAAGAAGGAGAAGGAGAAGGTGAAGTCTGGAGGGTGAATCAGAAGAAGCAGAAGAAAGAGAAGGAGAAGGTGAAGTCTGGAGGGTGAATCGGAAGAAGCAGAAGAAGGAGAAGGAGAAGGTGAAGTCAGGAGGGTGAATCAGAAGAAGCAGAAGAAGGAGAAGGAGAAGGTGAAGTTAGGAGGGTGAATCAGAAGAAGCAGAAGAAGGAGAAGGAGCAGGTGATGTCAGGGGGATGAAGCAGAAGAAGTAGAAGAAGGAGAAGGAGAAGGTGAAATCAGGACGGTGAAGCAGAAGAAGCAGAAGAAGGAGAAGGAGAAGGTGAAGTCTGGAGGGTGAATCAGAAGAAGTAGAAGAAGGAGAAGGAGAAGGTCAAGTCTGGAGGGTGAATCAGAAGAAGTAGAAGAAGGAGAAGGAGAAGGTGAAGTCTGGAGGGTGAAGCAGAAGAAGTAGAAGAAGGAGAAGGAGAAGGTGAAGTCAGGAGGGTGAATCAGAAGAAGTAGAAGAAGGAGAAGGAGAAGGTGAAGTCAGGAGGGTGAATCAGAAGAAGCAGAAGAAGGAGAAGGAGAAGGTGAAGTCTGGAGGGTGAATCAGAAGAAGCAGAAGAAGGAGAAGGAGAAGATGAAATCTGGAGGGTGAATCAGAAGAAGTAGAAGAAGGAGAAGGAGAAGGTGAGGTCTGGAGGGTGAATCAGAAGAAGTAGAAGAAGGAGAAGGAGAAGGTGAAGTCTGGAGGGTGAAACAGAAGAAGCAGAAGAAGAAGAAGGAGAAGGTGAAGTCTGGAGGGTGAATCAGAAGAAGCAGAAGAAGGAGAAGGAGAAGGTGAAGTCTGGAGGGTGAATCAGAAGAAGCAGAAGAAGGAGAAGGAGAAGATGAAATCTGGAGGGTGAATCAGAAGAAGCAGAAGAAAGAGAAGGAGAAGGTGAAGTCTGGAGGGTGAATCAGAAGAAGTAGAAGAAGGAGAAGGAGAAGGTGAAGTCTGGAGGGTGAATCAGAAGAAGCAGAAGAAGGAGAAGGAGAAGGTGAAGTCTGGAGGGTGAATCAGAAGAAGCAGAAGAAGGAGAAGGAGAAGGTGAAGTCTGGAGGGTGAATCAGAAGAAGCAGAAGAAGGCGAAGGAGAAGTTGAAGTCTGGAGGGTGAATCAGAAGAAGCAGAATAAGGAGAAGTGAAGGTGAAGTATGGAGGGTGAATCAGAAGAGGCAGAAGAAGGAGAAGGAGAAGGTGAAGTCTGGAGGGTGAATCAGAAGAAGTAGAAGAAGGAAAAGGAGAAGGTTGAGTCTGGAGGGTGAAGCAGAAGAAGTAGAAGAAGGAGAAGGAGAAGGTGAAGTCAGGAGGGTGAATCAGAAGAAGTAGAAGAAGGAGAAGGAGAAGGTGAAGTCAGGAGGGTGAATCAGAAGAAGCAGAAGAAGGAGAAGGAGAAGGTGAAGTCTGGAGGGTGAATCAGAAGAAGCAGAATAAGGAGAAGGAGAAGGTGAAGTCTGGAGGGTGAATCAGAAGAAGCAGAATAAGGAGAAGGAGAAGGTGAAGTCTGGAGGATGAATCAGAAGAAGCAGAAGAAGGAGAAGGAGAAGATGAAGTCTGGAGGGTGAATCAGAAGAAGTAGAAGAAGGAGAAGGAGAAGGTGAAGTCTGGAGGGTGAAGCAGAAGAAGTAGAAGAAGGAGAAGGAGAAGGTGAAGTCAGGAGGGTGAATCAGAAGAAGTAGAAGAAGGAGAAGGAGAAGGTGAAGTCAGGAGGGTGAATCAGAAGAAGCAGAAGAAGGAGAAGGAGAAGGTGAAGTCTGGAGGGTGAATCAGAAGAATCAGAAGAAGGAGAAGGAGAAGGTGAAGTCTGGAGGGTGAATCAGAAGAAGCAGAAGAAAGAGAAGGAGAAGGTGAAGTCTGGAGGGTGAAGCAGAAGAAACAGAAGAAGGAGAAGGAGAAGGTGAAGACTGGAGGGTGAATCAGAAGAAGTGGAAGAAGGAGAAGGAGAAGGTGAAGTCTGGAGGGTGAATCAGAAGAAGTAGAAGAAGGAGAAGGAGAAGGTGAAGTCTGGAGGGTGAATCAGAAGAAGCAGAAGAAGGAGAAGGAGAAGGTGAAGTCTGGAGGGTGAATCAGAAGAAGCAGAAGAAGGAGAAGGAGAAGATGAAGTCTGGAGGGTGAATCAGAAGAAGTAGAAGAAGGAGAAGGAGAAGGTGAAGTCTGGAGGGTGAATCAGAAGAAGCAGAAGAAAGAGAAGGAGAAGGTGAAGTCTGGAGGGTGAATCAGAAGAAGTAGAAGAAGGAGAAGGAGAAGGTGAAGTCTGGAGGGTGAATCAGAAGAAGCAGAAGAAGGAGAAGGAGAAGGTGAAGTCTGGAGAGTGAATCAGAAGAAGCAGAAGAAGGAGAAGGAGAAGGTGAAGTCTGGAGGGTGAATCAGAAGAAGCAGAAGAAGGAGAAGGAGAAGTTGAAGTCTGGAGGGTGAATCAGAAGAAGCAGAATAAGGAGAAGTGAAGGTGAAGTATGGAGGGTGAATCAGAAGAAGCAGAAGAAGGAGAAGGAGAAGGTGAAGTCTGGAGGGTGAATCAGAAGAAGTAGAAGAAGGAGAAGGAGAAGGTGAAGTCTGGAGGGTGAAGCAGAAGAAGTAGAAGAAGGAGAAGGAGAAGGTGAAGTCAGGAGGGTGAATCAGAAGAAGTAGAAGAAGGAGAAGGAGAAGGTGAAGTCAGGAGGGTGAATCAGAAGAAGCAGAAGAAGTAGAAGGAGAAGGTGAATTCTGGAGGGTGAATCAGAAGAAGCAGAATAAGGAGAAGGAGAAGGTGAAGTCTGGAGGGTGAATCAGAAGAAGCAGAATAAGGAGAAGGAGAAGGTGAAGTCTGGAGGGTGAATCAGAAGAAGCAGAAGAAGGAGAAGGAGAAGATGAAGTCTGGAGGGTGAATCAGAAGAAGTAGAAGAAGGAGAAGGAGAAGGTGAAGTCTGGAGGGTGAATCAGAAGAAGTAGAAGAAGGAGAAGGAGAAGGTGAAGTCAGGAGGGTGAATCAGAAGAAGTAGAAGAAGGAGAAGGAGAAGGTGAAGTCAGGAGGGTGAATCAGAAGAAGCAGAAGAAGGAGAAGGAGAAGGTGAAGTCTGGAGGGTGAATCAGAAGAATCAGAAGAAGGAGAAGGTGAAGTCTGGAGGGTGAATCAGAAGAAGCAGAAGAAAGAGAAGGAGAAGCTGAAGTCTGGAGGGTGAAGCAGAAGAAACAGAAGAAGGAGAAGAAGAAGATGAAGACTGGAGGGTGAATCAGAAGAAGTGGAAGAAGGAGAAGGAGAAGGTGAAGTCTGGAGGGTGAATCAGAAGAAGTAGAAGAAGGAGAAGGAGAAGCTGAAGTCTGGAGGGTGAATCAGAAAAAGCAGAAGAAGGAGAAGGAGAAGGTGAAGTCTGGAGGGTGAATCAGAAGAAGCAGAAGAAGGAGAAGGAGAAGATGAAGTCTGGAGGGTGAATCAGAAGAAGTAGAAGAAGGAGAAGGAGAAGGTGAAGTCTGGAGGGTGAATCAGAAGTAGTAGAAGAAGGAGAAGGAGAAGGTGAAGTCTGGACGGTGTATCAGAAGAAACAGAAGAAGGAGAAGGAGAAGGTGAATCTGGAGGGTGAATCAGAAGAAGTAGAAGAAGGAGAAGGAGAAGGTGTAGTCTGGAGGGTGAATCAGAAGAAGTAGACGAAGGAGAAGGAGAAGGTGAAGTCTGGAGGGTGAATCAGAAGAAGCAGAAGAAGGAGATGGAGAAGGTGAAGTCTGGAGGGTGAATCAGAAGAAGTAGAAGAAGGAGAAGGAGAAGGTGAAGTCTGGAGGGTGAATCAGAAGCAGCAGAAGGAGGAGAAGGAGAAGGTGAAGTCTGGAGGGTGAATCAGAAGAAGCAGAAGAAGGAGAAGGAGAAGGTGAAGTCTGGAGGGTGAATCAGAAGAAGTAGAAGAAGGAGAAGGAGAAGGTGAAGTCTGGAGGGAGAATCAGAAGAAGTAGAAGAAGGAGAAGGAGAAGGTGAAGTCTGGAGGTTGAATCAGAAGAAGTAGAAGAAGGAGAAGGAGAAGGTGAAGTCTGGAGGGTGAAGCAGAAGAAGTAGAAGAAGGAGAAGGAGAAGGTGAAGTCAGGAGGGTGAATCAGAAGAAGTAGAAGAAGGAGAAGGAGAAGGTGAAGTCAGGAGGGTGAATCAGAAGAAGCAGAAGAAGGAGAAGGAGAAGGTGAAGTCTGGAGGGTGAATCAGAAGAATCAGAAGAAGGAGAAGGAGAAGGTGAAGTCTGGAGGGTGAATCAGAAGAAGCAGAAGAAAGAGAAGGAGATGGTGAAGTCTGGAGGGTGAATCAGAAGAAGTAGAAGAAGGAGAAGGAGAAGGTGAAGTCCGGACAGTGAAGCAGAAGAAGCAGAAGAAGGAGAAGGAGAAGGTGAAGTCTGGAGGGTGAATCAGAAGAAGTAGAAGAAGGAGAAGGAGAAGGTCAAGTCTGGAGGGTGAATCAGAAGAAGTAGAAGAAGGAGAAGGAGAAGGTGAAGTCTGGAGGGTGAAGCAGAAGAAGTAGAAGAAGGAGAAGGAGAAGGTGAAGTCAGGAGGGTGAATCAGAAGAAGTAGAAGAAGGAGAAGGAGAAGGTGAAGTCAGGAGGGTGAATCAGAAGAAGCAGAAGAAGGAGAAGAAGAAGGTGAAGTCTGGAGGGTGAATCAGAAGAATCAGAAGAAGGAGAAGGAGAAGGTGAAGTCTGGAGGGTGAATCAGAAGAAGCAGAAGAAAGAGAAGGAGAAGGTGAAGTCTGGAGGGTGAATCAGAAGAAGTAGAAGAAGGAGAAGGAGAAGGTGAAGTCTGGAGTGTGAATCAGAAGAAGCAGAAGAAGGAGAAGGAGAAGGTGAAGTCTGGAGGGTGAATAAGAAGAAGCAGAATAAGGAGAAGGAGAAGGTGAAGTCTGGAGGGTGAATCAGAAGAAGCAGAAGAAGGAGAAGGAGAAGGTGAAGTCTGGAGGGTGAATCAGAAGAAGTAGAAGAAGGAGAAGGAGAAGGTGAAGTCTGGAGGGTGAAGCAGAAGAAGTAGAAGAAGGAGAAGGAGAAGGTGAAGTCAGGAGGGTGAATCTGAAGAAGTAGAAGAAGGAGAAGGAGAAGGTGAAGTCAGGAGGGTGAATCAGAAGAAGCAGAAGAAGGAGAAGGAGAAGGTGAAGTCTGGAGGGTGAACCAGAAGAATCAGAAGAAGGAGAAGGAGAAGGTGAAGTCTGGAGGGTGAATCAGAAGAAGCAGAGGAAGGAGAAGGAGAAGGTGAAGTCTGGAGGGTGAATCAGAAGAAGCAGAACAAGGAGAAGGAGAAGGTGAAGTCTGGAGGGTGAATCAGAAGAAGCAGAATAAGGAGAAGGAGAAGGTGAAGTCTGGAGGGTGAATCAGAAGAAGCAGAAGAAGGAGAAGGAGAAGATGAAGTCTGGAGGGTGAATCAGAAGAAGTAGAAGAAGGAGAAGGAGAAGGTGAAGTCTGGAGGGTGAAGCAGAAGAAGTAGAAGAAGGAGAAGGAGAAGGTGAAGTCAGGAGGGTGAATCAGAAGAAGCAGAAGAAGGAGAAGGAGAAGGTGAAGTCTGGAGGGTGAATCAGAAGAATCAGAAGAAGGAGAAGGAGAAGGTGAAGTCTGGAGGGTGAATCAGAAGAAGCAGAAGAAAGAGAAGGAGAAGGTGAAGTCTGGAGGGTGAAGCAGAAGAAACAGAAGAAGGAGAAGGAGAAGGTGAAGACTGGAGGGTGAATCAGAAGAAGTAGAAGAAGGAGAAGGAGAAGGTGAAGTCTGGAGGGTGAATCAGAAGAAGTAGAAGAAGGAGAAGGAGAAGGTGAAGTCTGGAGGGTGAATCAGAAGAAGCAGAAGAAGGAGAAGGAGAAGGTGAAGTCTGGACGGTGAATCAGAAGAAACAGAAGAAGGAGAAGGAGAAGGTGAAGTCTGGAGGGTGAATCAGAAGAAGTAGTAGAAGGAGAAGGAGAAGGTGTAGTCTGGAGGGTGAATCAGAAGAAGTAGACGAAGGAGAAGGAGAAGGAGAAGTCTGGAGGGTGAATCAGAAGAAGCAGAAGAAGGAGAAGGAGAAGGTGAAGTCTTGAGGGTGAATCAGAAGAAGTAGAAGAAGGAGAAGGAGAAGGTGAAGTCTGGAGGGTGAATCAGAAGAAGCAGAAGAAGGAGAAGGAGAAGGAGGAGTCTGGAGGGTGAATCAGAAGAAGCAGAAGAAGGAGAAGGAGAAGGTGAAGTCTGGAGGGTGAAGCAGAAGAAGTAGAAGAAGGAGAAGGAGAAGGTGAAGTCAGGAGGGTGAATCAGAAGAAGTAGAAGAAGGAGAAGGAGAAGGTGAAGTCAGGAGGGTGAATCAGAAGAAGCAGAAGAAGGAGAAGGAGAAGGTGAAGTCTGGAGGGTGAATCAGAAGAATCAGAAGAAGGAGAAGGAGAAGGTGAAGTCTGGAGGGTGAATCAGAAGAAGCAGAAGAAGGAGAAGGAGAAGGTGAAGTCTGGAGGGTGAATCAGAAGAAGCAGAAGAAGGAGAAGGAGAAGGTGAAGTCAGGAGGGTGAATCAGAAGAAGCAGAAGAAGGAGAAGGAGAAGGTGAAGTTAGGAGGGTGAATCAGAAGAAGCAGAAGAAGGAGAAGGAGCAGGTGATGTCAGCGGGATGAAGCAGAAGAAGTAGAAGAAGGAGAAGGAGAAGGTGAAGTCAGGACGGTGAAGCAGAAGAAGCAGAAGAAGGAGAAGGAGAAGGTGAAGTCTGGAGGGTGAATCAGAATAAGTAGAAGAAGGAGAAGGAGAAGGTCAAGTCTGGAGGGTGAATCAGAAGAAGTAGAAGAAGGAGAAGGAGAAGGTGAAGTCTGGAGGGTGAAGCAGAAGAAGTAGAAGAAGGAGAAGGAGAAGGTGAAGTCAGGAGGGTCAATCAGAAGAAGTAGAAGAAGAAGAAGGAGAAGGTGAAGTCAGGAGGGTGAATCAGAAGAAGCAGAAGAAGGAGAAGGAGAAGGTGAAGTCTGGAGGGTGAATCAGAAGAATCAGAAGAAGGAGAAGGAGAAGGTGAAGTCTGGAGGGTGAATCAGAAGAAGCAGAAGAAAGAGAAGGAGAAGGTGAAGTCTGGAGGGTGAATCGGAAGAAGCAGAAGAAGGAGAAGGAGAAGGTGAAGTCAGGAGGGTGAATCAGAAGAAGCAGAAGAAGGAGAAGGAGAAGGTGAAGTTAGGAGGGTGAATCAGAAGAAGCAGAAGAAGGAGAAGGAGCAGGTGATGTCAGGGGGATGAAGCAGAAGAAGTAGAAGAAGGAGAAGGAGAAGGTGAAATCAGGACGGTGAAGCAGAAGAAGCAGAAGAAGGAGAAGGAGAAGGTGAAGTCTGGAGGGTGAATCAGAAGAAGTAGAAGAAGGAGAAGGAGAAGGTCAAGTCTGGAGGGTGAATCAGAAGAAGTAGAAGAAGGAGAAGGAGAAGGTGAAGTCTGGAGGGTGAAGCAGAAGAAGTAGAAGAAGGAGAAGGAGAAGGTGAAGTCAGGAGGGTGAATCAGAAGAAGTAGAAGAAGGAGAAGGAGAAGGTGAAGTCAGGAGGGTGAATCAGAAGAAGCAGAAGAAGGAGAAGGAGAAGGTGAAGTCTGGAGGGTGAATCAGAAGAAGCAGAAGAAGGAGAAGGAGAAGATGAAATCTGGAGGGTGAATCAGAAGAAGTAGAAGAAGGAGAAGGAGAAGGTGAGGTCTGGAGGGTGAATCAGAAGAAGTAGAAGAAGGAGAAGGAGAAGGTGAAGTCTGGAGGGTGAAACAGAAGAAGCAGAAGAAGAAGAAGGAGAAGGTGAAGTCTGGAGGGTGAATCAGAAGAAGCAGAAGAAGGAGAAGGAGAAGGTGAAGTCTGGAGGGTGAATCAGAAGAAGCAGAAGAAGGAGAAGGAGAAGATGAAATCTGGAGGGTGAATCAGAAGAAGCAGAAGAAAGAGAAGGAGAAGGTGAAGTCTGGAGGGTGAATCAGAAGAAGTAGAAGAAGGAGAAGGAGAAGGTGAAGTCTGGAGGGTGAATCAGAAGAAGCAGAAGAAGGAGAAGGAGAAGGTGAAGTCTGGAGGGTGAATCAGAAGAAGCAGAAGAAGGAGAAGGAGAAGGTGAAGTCTGGAGGGTGAATCAGAAGAAGCAGAAGAAGGCGAAGGAGAAGTTGAAGTCTGGAGGGTGAATCAGAAGAAGCAGAATAAGGAGAAGTGAAGGTGAAGTATGGAGGGTGAATCAGAAGAGGCAGAAGAAGGAGAAGGAGAAGGTGAAGTCTGGAGGGTGAATCAGAAGAAGTAGAAGAAGGAAAAGGAGAAGGTTGAGTCTGGAGGGTGAAGCAGAAGAAGTAGAAGAAGGAGAAGGAGAAGGTGAAGTCAGGAGGGTGAATCAGAAGAAGTAGAAGAAGGAGAAGGAGAAGGTGAAGTCAGGAGGGTGAATCAGAAGAAGCAGAAGAAGGAGAAGGAGAAGGTGAAGTCTGGAGGGTGAATCAGAAGAAGCAGAATAAGGAGAAGGAGAAGGTGAAGTCTGGAGGGTGAATCAGAAGAAGCAGAATAAGGAGAAGGAGAAGGTGAAGTCTGGAGGATGAATCAGAAGAAGCAGAAGAAGGAGAAGGAGAAGATGAAGTCTGGAGGGTGAATCAGAAGAAGTAGAAGAAGGAGAAGGAGAAGGTGAAGTCTGGAGGGTGAAGCAGAAGAAGTAGAAGAAGGAGAAGGAGAAGGTGAAGTCAGGAGGGTGAATCAGAAGAAGTAGAAGAAGGAGAAGGAGAAGGTGAAGTCAGGAGGGTGAATCAGAAGAAGCAGAAGAAGGAGAAGGAGAAGGTGAAGTCTGGAGGGTGAATCAGAAGAATCAGAAGAAGGAGAAGGAGAAGGTGAAGTCTGGAGGGTGAATCAGAAGAAGCAGAAGAAAGAGAAGGAGAAGGTGAAGTCTGGAGGGTGAAGCAGAAGAAACAGAAGAAGGAGAAGGAGAAGGTGAAGACTGGAGGGTGAATCAGAAGAAGTGGAAGAAGGAGAAGGAGAAGGTGAAGTCTGGAGGGTGAATCAGAAGAAGTAGAAGAAGGAGAAGGAGAAGGTGAAGTCTGGAGGGTGAATCAGAAGAAGCAGAAGAAGGAGAAGGAGAAGGTGAAGTCTGGAGGGTGAATCAGAAGAAGCAGAAGAAGGAGAAGGAGAAGATGAAGTCTGGAGGGTGAATCAGAAGAAGTAGAAGAAGGAGAAGGAGAAGGTGAAGTCTGGAGGGTGAATCAGAAGAAGCAGAAGAAAGAGAAGGAGAAGGTGAAGTCTGGAGGGTGAATCAGAAGAAGTAGAAGAAGGAGAAGGAGAAGGTGAAGTCTGGAGGGTGAATCAGAAGAAGCAGAAGAAGGAGAAGGAGAAGGTGAAGTCTGGAGAGTGAATCAGAAGAAGCAGAAGAAGGAGAAGGAGAAGGTGAAGTCTGGAGGGTGAATCAGAAGAAGCAGAAGAAGGAGAAGGAGAAGTTGAAGTCTGGAGGGTGAATCAGAAGAAGCAGAATAAGGAGAAGTGAAGGTGAAGTATGGAGGGTGAATCAGAAGAAGCAGAAGAAGGAGAAGGAGAAGGTGAAGTCTGGAGGGTGAATCAGAAGAAGTAGAAGAAGGAGAAGGAGAAGGTGAAGTCTGGAGGGTGAAGCAGAAGAAGTAGAAGAAGGAGAAGGAGAAGGTGAAGTCAGGAGGGTGAATCAGAAGAAGTAGAAGAAGGAGAAGGAGAAGGTGAAGTCAGGAGGGTGAATCAGAAGAAGCAGAAGAAGTAGAAGGAGAAGGTGAATTCTGGAGGGTGAATCAGAAGAAGCAGAATAAGGAGAAGGAGAAGGTGAAGTCTGGAGGGTGAATCAGAAGAAGCAGAATAAGGAGAAGGAGAAGGTGAAGTCTGGAGGGTGAATCAGAAGAAGCAGAAGAAGGAGAAGGAGAAGATGAAGTCTGGAGGGTGAATCAGAAGAAGTAGAAGAAGGAGAAGGAGAAGGTGAAGTCTGGAGGGTGAATCAGAAGAAGTAGAAGAAGGAGAAGGAGAAGGTGAAGTCAGGAGGGTGAATCAGAAGAAGTAGAAGAAGGAGAAGGAGAAGGTGAAGTCAGGAGGGTGAATCAGAAGAAGCAGAAGAAGGAGAAGGAGAAGGTGAAGTCTGGAGGGTGAATCAGAAGAATCAGAAGAAGGAGAAGGTGAAGTCTGGAGGGTGAATCAGAAGAAGCAGAAGAAAGAGAAGGAGAAGCTGAAGTCTGGAGGGTGAAGCAGAAGAAACAGAAGAAGGAGAAGAAGAAGATGAAGACTGGAGGGTGAATCAGAAGAAGTGGAAGAAGGAGAAGGAGAAGGTGAAGTCTGGAGGGTGAATCAGAAGAAGTAGAAGAAGGAGAAGGAGAAGGTGAAGTCTGGAGGGTGAATCAGAAAAAGCAGAAGAAGGAGAAGGAGAAGGTGAAGTCTGGAGGGTGAATCAGAAGAAGCAGAAGAAGGAGAAGGAGAAGATGAAGTCTGGAGGGTGAATCAGAAGAAGTAGAAGAAGGAGAAGGAGAAGGTGAAGTCTGGAGGGTGAATCAGAAGTAGTAGAAGAAGGAGAAGGAGAAGGTGAAGTCTGGACGGTGTATCAGAAGAAACAGAAGAAGGAGAAGGAGAAGGTGAATCTGGAGGGTGAATCAGAAGAAGTAGAAGAAGGAGAAGGAGAAGGTGTAGTCTGGAGGGTGAATCAGAAGAAGTAGACGAAGGAGAAGGAGAAGGTGAAGTCTGGAGGGTGAATCAGAAGAAGCAGAAGAAGGAGATGGAGAAGGTGAAGTCTGGAGGGTGAATCAGAAGAAGTAGAAGAAGGAGAAGGAGAAGGTGAAGTCTGGAGGGTGAATCAGAAGCAGCAGAAGGAGGAGAAGGAGAAGGTGAAGTCTGGAGGGTGAATCAGAAGAAGCAGAAGAAGGAGAAGGAGAAGGTGAAGTCTGGAGGGTGAATCAGAAGAAGTAGAAGAAGGAGAAGGAGAAGGTGAAGTCTGGAGGGAGAATCAGAAGAAGTAGAAGAAGGAGAAGGAGAAGGTGAAGTCTGGAGGTTGAATCAGAAGAAGTAGAAGAAGGAGAAGGAGAAGGTGAAGTCTGGAGGGTGAAGCAGAAGAAGTAGAAGAAGGAGAAGGAGAAGGTGAAGTCAGGAGGGTGAATCAGAAGAAGTAGAAGAAGGAGAAGGAGAAGGTGAAGTCAGGAGGGTGAATCAGAAGAAGCAGAAGAAGGAGAAGGAGAAGGTGAAGTCTGGAGGGTGAATCAGAAGAATCAGAAGAAGGAGAAGGAGAAGGTGAAGTCTGGAGGGTGAATCAGAAGAAGCAGAAGAAAGAGAAGGAGATGGTGAAGTCTGGAGGGTGAATCAGAAGAAGTAGAAGAAGGAGAAAGAGAAGGTGAAGTACGGAGGGTGAATCAGAAGAAGCAGAGGAAGGAGAAGGAGAAGGTGAAGTCTGGAGGGTGAATCAGAAGAAGCAGAAGAAGTAGAAGGAGAAGGTGAAGTCTGGAGGGTGAATCAGAAGAAGCAGAAGTAGGAGAAGGAGAAGGTGAAGTCTGGAGGGTGAATGAGAAGAAGCAGAATAAGGAGAAGGAGAAGGTGAAGTCTGGAGGGTGAATCAGAAGAAGAAGAAGAAGGAGAAGGAGAAGGTGAAGTCTGGAGGGTGAAGCAGAAGAAGGAGAAGGAGAAGGTGAAGTCAGGAGGGTGAATCAGAAGAAGTAGAAGAAGGAGAAGGAGAAGGTGAAATCAGGAGGGTGAATCAGAAGAAGCAGAAGAAGGAGAAGGAGAAGGTGAAGTCTGTAGGGTGAATCAGAAGAATCAGAAGAAGGAGAAGGAGAAGGTGAAGTCTGGAGGGTGAAGCAGAAGAAACAGAAGAAGGAGAAGGAGAAGGTGAAGACTGGAGGGTGAATCAGAAGAAGTAGAAGAAGGAGAAGGAGAAGGTGAGGTCTGGAGGGTGAATCAGAAGAAGTAGAAGAAGGAGAAGGAGAAGGTGAGGTCTGGAGGGTGAATCAGAAGAAGCAGAAGAAGGAGAAGGAGAAGGTGAAGTCTGGAGGATGAATCAGAAGAAGCAGAAGAAGGAGAAGGAGAAGATGAAGTCTGGAGGGTGAATCAGAAGAAGTAGAAGAAGGAGAAGGAGAAGGTGAGGTCTGGAGGGTGAATCAGAAGAAGCAGAAGAAGGAGAAGGAGAAGGTGAAGTCTGGAGGGTGAATCAGAAGAAGCAGAAGAAGGAGAAGGAGAAGGTGAAGTCTGGAGGGTGAATCAGAAGAAACAGAAGAAGGAGAAGGAGAAGGTGAAGTCTGGAGGGTGAATCAGAAGAAGTAGAAGAAGGAGAAGGAGAAGGTGTAGTCTGGAGGGTGAATCAGAAGAAGCAGAAGAAGGAGAAGGTGAAGTCTGGAGGGTGAATCAGAAGAAGCAGAAGAAGGAGAAGGAGAAGGTGAAGTCTGGAGGGTGAATCAGAAGAAGCAGAAGAAGGAGAAGGAGAAGGTGAAGTCAGGAGGGTGAATCAGAAGAAGCAGAAGACGGAGAAGGAGAAGGTGAAGTTAGGAGGGTGAATCAGAAGAAGCAGAAAAAGGAGAAGGAGCAGGTGATGTCAGGGGGATGAAGCGGAATAAGTAGAAGAAGGAGAAGGAGAAGGTGAAGTCAGGACCGTGAAGCAGAAGAAGCAGAAGAAGGAGAAGGAGAAGGTGAAGTCTGGAGGGTGAATCAGAAGAAGTAGAAGAAGGAAAAGGAGAAGGTCAAGTCTGGAGGGTGAATCAGAAGAAGTAGAAGAAGGAGAAGGAGAAGGTGAAGTCTGGAGGGTGAAGCAGAAGAATAGAAGAAGGAGAAGGAGAAGGTGAAGTCAGGATGGTGAATCAGAAGAAGTAGAAGAAGGAGAAGGAGAAGGTGAAGTCACGGGGTGAATCAGAAGAAGCAGAAGAAGGAGAAGGAGAAGGTGAAGTCTGGAGGGTGAATCAGAAGAATCAGAAGAAGGAGAAGGAGAAGGTGAAGTCTGGAGGGTGAATCAGAAGAAGCAGAAGAAAGAGAAGGAGAAGGTGAAGTCTGGAGGGTGAATCAGAAGAAGTAGAAGAAGGAGAAGGAGAAGGTGAAGTCTGGAGGGTGAATCAGAAGAAGCAGAGGAAGGAGAAGGAGAAGGTGAAGTCTGGAGGGTGAATCAGAAGAAGCAGAAGAAGGAGAAGGAGAAGGTGAAGTCTGCAGATTGAATCAGAAGAAGCAGAAGAAGGAGAAGGAGAAGGTGAAGTCTGGAGGGTGAATCAGAGGAAGCAGAATAAGGAGAAGGAGAAGGTGAAATCTGGAGGGTGAATCAGAAGAAGCAGAAGAAGGAGAAGGAGAAGGTGAAGTCTGGAGGGTGAATCAGAAGAAGTAGAAGAAGGAGAAGGAGAAGTTGAAGTCTGGTGGGTGAAGCAGAAGATTTAGAAGATGGAGAAGGAGAAGGTGAAGTCAGGAGGGTGAATCAGAAGAAGTAGAAGAAGGAGAAGGAGAAGGTGAAGTCAGGAGGGTGAATCAGAAGAAGCAGAAGATGGAGAAGGAGAAGGTGAAGTCTGGAGGGTGAATCAGAAGAATCAGAAGAAGGAGAAGAAGAAGGTGAAGTCTGGAGGGTGAATCAGAAGAATCAGAAGAAGGAGAAGGAGAAGGTGAAGTCTGGAGGGTGAATCAGAAGAAGTAGAAGAAGGAGAAGGAGAAGGTGAAGTCTGGAGGGTGAATCAGAAGAAGTAGAAGAAGGAGAAGGAGAAGGTGAAGTCTGGAGGGTGAAGCAGAAGAAGTAGAAGAAGGAGAAGGAGAAGGTGAAGTCAGGTGGGTGAATCAGAAGAAGTAGAAGAAGGAGAAGGAGAAGGTGAAGTCAGGAGGGTGAATCAGAAGAAGCAGAAGAAGGAGAAGGAGAAGGTGAAGTCTGGAGGATGAATCAGAAGAATCAGCAGAAGGAGAAGGAGAAGGTGAAGTCTGGAGGGTGAATCAGAAGAAGCAGAAGAAAGAGAAGGAGAAGGTGAAGTCTGGAGGGTGAAGCAGAAGAAACAGAAGAAGGAGAAGGAGAAGGTGAAGACTGGAGGGTGAATCAGAAGAAGTAGAAGAAGGAGAAGGAGAAGGTGAAGTCTGGAGGGTGAATCAGAAGAAGTAGAAGAAGGAGAAGGAGAAGGTGAAGTCTGAAGGGTGAATCAGAAGAAGCAGAAGAAGGAGAAGGAGAAGATGAAGTCTGGAGGGTGAATCAGAAGAAGTAGAAGAAGGAGAAGGAGAAGGTGAAGTCTGGAGGGTGAATCAGAAGTAGTAGAAGAAGGAGAAGGAGAAGGTGAAGTCTGGAGGGTGAATCAGAAGAAACAGAAGAAGGAGAAGGAGAAGGTGAAGTCTGGAGGGTGAATCAGAAGAAGTAGAAGAAGGAGAAGGAGAAGGTGTAGTCTGGAGGGTGAATCAGAAGAAGTAGACGAAGGAGAAGGAGAAGGTGAAGTCTGGAGGGTGAATCAGATGAAGCAGAAGAAGGAGATGGAGAAGGTGAAGTCTGGAGGGTGAATCAGAAGAAGTAGAAGAAGGAGAAGGAGAAGGTGAAGTCTGGAGGGTGAATCAGAAGAAGCAGAAGAAGGAGAAGGAGAAGGTGAAGTCTGGAGGGTGAATCAGAAGAAGCAGAAGAAGGAGAAGGAGAAGGTGAAGTCTGGAGGATGATTCAGAAGAAGCAGAATAAGGAGAAGGAGAAGGTGAAGTCTGGAGGGTGAATCAGAAGAAGCAGAAGAAGGAGAAGGAGAAGGTGAAGTCTGGAGGGTGAATCAGAAGAAGTAGAAGAAGGAGAAGGAGAAGGTGAAGTCTGGAGGGTGAATCAGAAGAAGTAGAAGAAGGAGAAGGAGAAGGTGAAGTCTGGAGGGTGAATCAGAAGACGCAGAAGAAGGAGAAGGAGAAGGTGAAGTCTGGAGGGTGAAGCAGAAGAAATAGAAGAAGGAGAAGGAGAAGGTGAAGTCAGGAGGGTGAATCAGAAGATGTAGAAGAAGGAGAAGGAGAAGGTGAAGTCAGGAGGGTGAATCAGAAGAAGCAGAAGAAGGAGAAGGAGAAGGTAAAGTCTGGAGGGTGAATCAGAAGAATCAGAAGAAGGAGAAGGAGAAGGTGAAGTCTGGAGGGTGAATCAGAAGAAGCAGAAGAAAGAGAAGGAGAAGGTGAAGTCTGGAGGGTGAATCAGAAGAAGTAGAAGAAGGAGAAGGAGAAGGTGAAGTCTGGAGGGTGAATCAGAAGAAGCAGAAGAAGGAGAAGGAGAAGGTGAAGTCTGGAGGGTGAATCAGAAGAAGTAGACGAAGGAGAAGGAGAAGGTGAAGTCTGGAGGGTGAATCAGAAGAAGCAGAAGAAGGAGATGGAGAAGGTGAAGTCTGGAGGGTGAATCAGAAGAAGTAGAAGAAGGAGAAGGAGAAGGTGAAGTCTGGAGGGTGAATCAGAAGAAGCAGAAGAAGGAGAAGGAACCGGTGAAGTCCGGAGGGTGAATCAGAAGAAGCAGAAGAAGGAGAAGGAGAAGGTGAAGTCTGGAGGGTGATTCAGAAGAAGCAGAATAAGGAGAAGGAGAAGGTGAAGTCTGGAGGGTGAATCAGAAGAAGCAGAAGAAGGAGAAGGAGAAGGTGAAGTCTGGAGGGTGCATCAGAAGAAGTAGAAGAAGGAGAAGGAGAAGGTGAAGTCTGGAGGGTGAATCAGAAGAAGTAGAAGAAGGAGAAGGAGAAGGTGAAGTCTGGAGGGTGAAGCAGAAGAAGTAGAAGAAGGAGAAGGAGAAGGTGAAGTCAGGAGGGTGAATCAGAAGATGTAGAAGAAGGAGAAGGAGAAGGTGAAGTCAGGAGGGTGAATCAGAAGAAGCAGAAGAAGGAGAAGGAGAAGGTGAAGTCTGGAGGGTGAATCAGAAGAAGTAGAAGAAGGAGAAGGAGAAGGTGAAGTCTGGAGGGTGAATCAGAAGAAGCAGAAGAAGGAGAAGGAGAAGGTGAAGTCTGGAGGGTGAATCAGAAGAAGCAGAAGAAGGAGAAGGAGAAGGTGAAGTCTGGAGGGTGAATCAGAAGAAGCAGAATAAGGAGAAGGAGAAGGTGAAGTCTGGAGGGTGAATCAGAAGAAGCAGAAGAAGCAGAAGGAGAAGGTGAAGTCTGGAGGGTGAATCAGAAGAAGTAGAAGAAGGAGAAGGAGAAGGTGAAGTCTGGAGGGTGAAGCAGAAGAAGTAGAAGAAGGAGAAGGAGAAGGTGAAGTCAGGAGGGTGAATCAGAAGAAGTAGAAGACGGAGAAGGAGAAGGTGAAGTCAGGAGGGTGAATCAGAAGAAGCAGAAGAAGGAGATAGAGAAGGTGAAGTCTGGAGGGTGAATCAGAAGAATCAGAAGAAGGAGAAGGAGAAGGTGAAGTCTGGAGGGTGAAGCAGAAGAAGCAGAAGAAAGAGAAGGAGAAGGTGAAGTCTGGAGGGTGAAGCAGAAGAAACAGAAGAAGGAGAAGGAGAAGGTGTAGACTGGAGGGTGAATCAGAAGAAGTAGAAGAAGGAGAAGGAGAAGGTGAAGTCTGGAGGGTGAATCAGAAGAAGTAGAAGAAGGAGAAGGAGAAGGTGAAGTCTGGAGGGTGAATCAGAAGAAGCAGAAGAAGGAGAAGGAGAAGGTGAAGTCTGGAGGGTGAATCAGAAGAAGCAGAAGAAGGAGAAGGAGAAGATGAAGTCTGGAGGGTGAATCAGAAGAAGTAGAAGAAGGAGAAGGAGAAGGTGAGGTCTGGAGGGTGAATCAGAAGAAGCAGAAGAAGGAGAAGGAGAAGGTGAAGTCTGGAGGGTGAATCAGAAGAAGCAGAAGAAGGAGAAGGAGAAGGTGAAGTCTGGAGGGTGAATCAGAAGAAGCAGAAGAAGGAGAAGGAGAAGGTGAAGTCAGGAGGGTGAATCAGAAGAAGCAGAAGAAGGAGAAGGAGAAGGTGAAGTTAGGAGGGTGAATCAGAAGAAGCAGAAAAAGGAGAAGGAGCAGGTGAAGTCAGGGGGGTGTAGCAGAAGAAGTAGAAGAAGGAGAAGGAGAAGGTGAAGTCAGGACGGTGAAGCAGAAGAAGCAGAAGAAGGAGAAGGAGAAGGTGAAGCCTGGAGGGCGCAGCAGAAGAAGCAGAAGAAGGAGAAGGAGAAGGTGAAGTCTGGAGTGTGAAGCAGAAGAAGCAGAAGAAGGAGAAGGAGAAGGTGAAGTCTGGAGGGCGCAGCAGAAGAAGCAGAAGAAGGAGAATGAGAAGGTGAAGTCTGGAGGGTGAATCAGAAGAAGCAGAAGAAGGAGAAGGAGAAGGTGAAGTCTGGAGGGTGAATCAGAAGAAGTAGAAGAAGGAGAAGGAGAAGGTGAAGTCTGGAGGGTGAAGCAGAAGAAGTAGAAGAAGGAGAAGGAGAAGGTGAAGTCAGGAGGGTGAATCAGAAGAAGCAGAAGAAAGAGAAGGAGAAGGTGAAGTCTGGAGGGTGAAGCAGAAGAAACAGAAGAAGGAGAAGGAGAAGGTGAAGACTGGAGGGTGAATCAGAAGAAGTAGAAGAAGGAGAAGGAGAAGGTGAAGTCTGGAGGGTGAATCAGAAGAAGTAGAAGAAGGAGAAGGAGAAGTTGAAGTCTGGAGGGTGAATCAGAAGAAGCAGAAGAAGGAGAAGGAGAAGGTGAAGTCTGGAGGGTGAATCAGAAGAAGCAGAAGAAGGAGAAGGAGAAGATGAAGTCTGGAGGGTGAATCAGAAGAAGTAGAAGAAGGAGAAGGAGAAGGTGAAGTCTGGAGGGTGAATCAGAAGAAGTAGAAGAAGGAGAAGGAGAAGATGAAGTCTGGAGGGTGAATCAGAAGAAACAGAAGAAGGAGAAGGAGAAGGTGAAGTCTGGAGGGTGAATCAGAAGAAGTAGAAGAAGGAGAAGGAGAAGGTGTAGTCTGGAGGGTGAATCAGAAGAAGTAGACGAAGGAGAAGGAGAAGGTGAAGTCTGGAGGGTGAATCAGAAGAAGCAGAAGAAGGAGAAGGAGAAGGTGAAGTCTGGAGGGTGAATCAGAAGAAGTAGAAGAAGGAGAAGGAGAAGGTGATGTCTGGAGGGTGAATCAGAAGAAGCAGAAGAAGGTGAAGGAGAAGGTGAAGTCTGGAGGGTGAATCAGAAGAAGCAGAAGAAGGAGAAGGAGAAGGTGAAGTCTAGAGGGTGAATCAGAAGAAGTAGAAGAAGGAGAAGGAGAAGTTGAAGTCTGGAGGGTGAAGCAGAAGAAGTAGAAGATGGAGAAGGAGAAGGTGAAGTCAGGAGGGTGAATCAGAAGAAGTAGAAGAAGGAGAAGGAGAAGGTGAAGTCAGGAGGGTGAATCAGAAGAAGCAGAAGATGGAGAAGGAGAAGGTGAAGTCTGGAGGGTGAATCAGAAGAATCAGAAGAAGGAGAAGGAGAAGGTGAAGTCTGGAGGGTGAATCAGAAGAAGCAGAGGAAGGAGAAGGAGAAGGTGAAGTCTGGAGGGTGAATCAAAAGAAGCAGAATAAGGAGAAGGAGAAGGTGAAGTCTGGAGGGTGAATCAGAAGAAGCAGAATAAGGAGAAGGAGAAGGTGAAGTCTGGAGGGTGAATCAGAAGAAGCAGAAGAAGGAGAAGGAGAAGGTGAAGTCTGGAGGGTGAATCAGAAGAAGTAGAAGAAGGAGAAGGAGAAGGTGAAGTCTGGAGGGTGAAGCAGAAGAAGTAGAAGAAGGAGAAGGAGAAGGTGAAGTCAGGAGGGTGAATCACAAGAAGTAGAAGAAGGAGAAGGAGAAGGTGAAGTCAGGAGGGTGAATCAGAAGAAGCAGAAGAAGGAGAAGGAGAAGGTGAAGTCTGGAGGGTGAATCAGAAGAATCAGAAGAAGGAGAAGGAGAAGGTGAAGTCTGGAGGGTGAATCAGAAGAAGCAGAAGAAAGAGAAGGAGAAGGTGAAGTCTGGAGGGTGAAGCAGAAGAAACAGAAGAAGGAGAAGGAGAAGGTGAAGACTGGAGGGTGAATCAGAAGAAGTAGAAGAAGGAGAAGGAGAAGGTGAAGTCTGGAGGGTGAATCAGAAGAAGTAGAAGAAGGAGAAGGAGAAGGTGAAGTCTGGAGGGTGAATCAGAAGAAGCAGAAGAAGGAGAAGGAGAAGGTGAAGTCTGGAGGGTGAATCAGAAGAAGCAGAAGAAGGAGAAGGAGAAGATGAAGTCTGGAGGGTGAATCGGAAGAAGTAGAAGAAGGAGAAGGAGAAGGTGAAGTCTGGAGGGGGAATCAGAAGAAGTACAAGAAAGAGAAGGAGAAGTTGAAGTCTGGAGGGTGAATCAGAAGAAGCAGAAGAAGGAGAAGGAGAAGGTGAAGTCTGGAGGGTGAATCAGAAGAAGCAGAAGAAGGAGAAGGAGAAGATGAAGTCTGGAGGGTGAATCAGAAGAAGTAGAAGAAGGAGAAGGAGAAGGTGAAGTCTGGAGGGTGAATCAGAAGAAGTAGAAGAAGGAGAAGGAGAAGATGAAGTCTGGAGGGTGAATCAGAAGAAACAGAAGAAGGAGAAGGAGAAGGTGAAGTCTGGAGGGTGAATCCGAAGAAGTAGAAGAAGGAGAAGGAGAAGGTGAAGTCCGGAGGGTGAATCAGAAGAAGCAAAAGAAGGAGAAGGAGAAGGTGAAGTCTGGAGGGTGAATCAGAAGAAGCAGAAGAAGGAGAAGGAGAAGGTGAAGTCTGGAGGGTGAATCAGAAGAAGTAGATGAAGGAGAAGGAGAAGGTGAAGTCTGGAGGGTGAATCAGAAGAAGCAGAAGAAGGAGATGGAGAAGGTGAAGTCTGGAGGGTGAATCAGAAGACGTAGAAGAAGGAGAAGTTGAAGTCTGGAGGGTGAATCAGAAGAAGCAGAAGAAGGAGAAGGAGAAGGTGAAGTCTGGAGGGTGAATCAGAAGAAGCAGAAGAAGGAGAAGGAGAAGGTGAAGTCTGGAGGGTGATTCAGAAGAAGCAGAATAAGGAGAAGGAGAAGGTGAAGTCTGGAGGGTGAATCAGAAGAAGCAGAAGAAGGAGAAGGAGAAGGTGAAGTCTGGAGGGTGAATCAGAAGAAGTAGAAGAAGGAGAAGGAGAAGGTGAAGTCAGGAGGGTGAATCAGAAGAAGCAGAAGAAGGAGAAGGAGAAGGTGAAGTCTGGAGGGTGAATCAGAAGAAGTAGAAGAAGGAGAAGGAGAAGGTGAAGTCTGGAGGGTGAATCAGAAGAAGCAGAAGAAGGAGAAGGAGAAGGTGAAGTCTGGAGGGTGAATCAGAAGAAGCAGAAGAAGGAGAAGGAGAAGGTGAAGTCTGGAGGGTGAATCAGAAGAAGCAGAATAAGGAGAAGGAGAAGGTTAAGTCTGGAGGGTGAATCAGAAGAAGCAGAAGCAGGAGAAGGAGAAGGTGAAGTCTGGAGGGTGAATCAGAAGAAGTAGAAGAAGGAGAAGGAGAAGGTGAAGTCTGGAGGGTGAAGCAGAAGAAGTAGAAGAAGGAGAAGGAGAAGGTGAAGTCAGGAGGGTGAATCAGAAGAAGTAGAAGAAGGAGAAGGAGAAGGTGAAGTCTGGAGGGTGAATCAGAAGAAGCAGAAGCAGGAGAAGGAGAAGGTGAAGTCTGGAGGGTGAATCAGAAGAAGTAGAAGAAGGAGAAGGAGAAGGTGAAGTCAGGAGGGTGAATCAGAAGAAGTAGAAGAAGGAGAAGGAGAAGGTGAAGTCAGGAGGGTGAATCAGAAGAAGCAGAAGAAGGAGATAGAGAAGGTGAAGTCTGGAGGGTGAATCAGAAGTATCAGAAGAAGGAGAAGGAGAAGGTGAAGTCTGGAGTGTGAAGCAGAAGAAGCAGAAGAAAGAGAAGGAGAAGGTGAAGACTGGAGGGTGAATCAGAAGAAGTAGAAGAAGGAGAAGGAGCAGGTGAAGTCAGGGGGGTGTAGCAGAAGAAGTAGAAGAAGGAGAAGGAGAAGGTGAAGTCAGGACGGTGAAGCAGAAGAAGCAGAAGAAGGAGAATGAGAAGGTGAAGCCTGGAGGGCGCAGCAGAAGAAGCAGAAGAAGGAGAAGGAGAAGGTGAAGTCTGGAGTGTGAAGCAGAAGAAGCAGAAGAAGGAGAAGGAGAAGGTGAAGTCTGGAGGGCGCAGCAGAAGAAGCAAAAGAAGGAGAATGAGAAGGTGAAGTCTGGAGGGTGAATCAGAAGAAGCAGAAGAAGGAGAAGGAGAAGGTGAAGTTAGGAGGGTGAATCAGAAGAAGCAGAAGAAGGAGAAGGAGCAGGTGAAGTCAGGGGGGTGTAGCAGAAGAAGTAGAAGAAGGAGAAGGGGAAGGTGAAGTCAGGACGGTGAAGCAGAAGAAGCAGAAGAAGGAGAAGGAGAAGGTGAAGCCTGGAGGGCGCAGCAGAAGAAGCAGAAGAAGGAGAAGGAGAAGGTGAAGTCTGGAGTGTGAAGCAGAAGAAGCAGAAGAAGGAGAAGGAGAAGGTGAAGTCTGGAGGGCGCAGCAGAAGAAGCAGAAGAAGGAGAATGAGAAGGTGAAGTCTGGAGGGTGAATCAGAAGAAGCAGAAGAAGGAGAAGGAGAAGGTGAAGTCTGGAGGGTGAATCAGAAGAAGTAGAAGAAGGAGAAGGAGAAGGTGAAGTCAGGAGGGTGAATCAGAAGAAGCAGAAGAAGGAGAAGTAGAAGGTGAAGTCTGGAGGGTGAATCAGAAGAAGTAAAAGAAGGAGAAGGAGAAGGTGAAGTCTGGAGGGTGAATCAGAAGAAGCAGAAGAAGGAGAAGGAGAAGGTGAAGTCTGGAGGGTGAATCAGAAGAAGCAGAAGAAGGAGAAGGAGAAGGTGAAGTCTGGAGGGTGAATCAGAAGAAGCAGAATAAGGAGAAGGAGAAGGTTAAGTCTACAGGGTGAATCAGAAGAAGCAGAAGAAGGAGAAGGAGAAGGTGAAGTCTGGAGGGTGAATCAGAAGAAGCAGAAGAAGGAGAAGGAGAAGGTGAAGTCTGGAGGGTGAAGCAGAAGAAGTAGAAGAAGGAGAAGGAGAAGGTGAAGTCAGGAGGGTGAATCAGAAGAAGTAGAAGAAGGAGAAGGAGAAGGTGAAGTCAGGAGGGTGAATCAGAAGAAGCAGAAGAAGGAGATAGAGAAGGTGAAGTCTGGAGGGTGAATCAGAAGAATCAGAAGAAGGAGAAGGAGAAGGTGAAGTCTGGAGGGTGAAGCAGAAGAAGCAGAACAAAGAGAAGGAGAAGGTGAAGTCTGGAGGGTGAAGCAGAAGAAACAGAAGAAGGAGAAGGAGAAGGTGAAGACTGGAGGGTGAATCAGAAGAAGTAGAAGAAGGAGAAGGAGAAGGTGAAGTCTGGAGGGTGAATCAGAAGAAGTAGAAGAAGGAGAAGGAGAAGGTGAAGTCTGGAGGGTGAATCAGAAGAAGCAGAAGAAGGAGAAGGAGAAGGTGAAGTCTGGAGGGTGAATCAGAAGAAGCAGAAGAAGGAGAAGGAGAAGATGAAGTCTGGAGGGTGAATCAGAAGAAGTAGAAGAAGGAGAAGGAGAAGGTGAGGTCTGGAGGGTGATTCAGAAGAAGCAGAAGAAGGAGAAGGAGAAGGTGAAGTCTGGAGGGTGAATCAGAAGAAGCAGAAGAAGGAGAAGGAGAAGGTGAAGTCTGGAGGGGGAATCAGAAGAAGCAGAAGAAGGAGAAGGAGAAGGTGAAGTCAGGAGGGTGAATCAGAAGAAGCAGAAGAAGTAGAAGGAGAAGGTGAAGTTAGGAGGGTGAATCAGAAGAAGCAGAAGAAGGAGAAGGAGCAGGTGAAGTCAGGGGGGCGTAGCAGAAGAAGTAGAAGAAGGAGAAGGAGAAGGTGAAGTCAGGACGGTGAAGCAGAAGAAGCAGAAGAAGGAGAATGAGAAGGTGAAGCCTGGAGGGCGCAGCAGAAGAAGCAGAAGAAGGAGAAGGAGAAGGTGAAGTCTGGAGTGTGAAGCAGAAGAAGCAGAAGAAGGAGAAGGAGAAGGTGAAGCCTGGAGGGCGCAGCAGAAGAAGCAAAAGAAGGAGAATGAGAAGGTGAAGTCTGGAGGGTGAATCAGAAGAAGCAGAAGAAGGAGAAGGAGAAGGTGAAGTCTGGAGGTTGAATCAGAAGAAGTAGAAGAAGGAGAAGGAGAAGGTGAAGTCTGGAGGGTGAAGCAGAAGAAGTAGAAGAAGGAGAAGGAGAAGGTGAAGTCAGGAGGGTGAATCAGAAGAAGTAGAAGAAGGAGAAGGAGAAGGTGAAGTTAGGAGGGTGAATCAGAAGAAGCAGAAGAAGGAGAAGGTGAAGTCTGGAGGTTGAATCAGAAGAATCAGAAGAAGGAGAAGGAGAAGGTGAAGTCTGGAGGGTGAATCAGAAGAAGCAGAAGAAAGAGAAGGAGAAGGTGAAGTCTGGAGGGTGAAGCAGAAGAAACAGAAGAAGGAGAAGGAGAAGGTGAAGACTGGAGGGTGAATCGGAAGAAGTAGAAGAAGGAGAAGGAGAAGGTGAAGTCTGGAGGGTGAATCAGAAGATGTAGAAGAAGGAGAAGGAGAAGTTGAAGTCTGGAGGGTGAATCAGAAGAAGCAGAAGAAGGAGAAGGAGAAGATGAGGTCTGGAGGGTGAATCAGAAGAAGTAGAAGAAGGAGAAGGAGAAGGTGAAGTCTGGAGGGTGAATCAGAAGAAGTAGAAGAAGGAGAAGGAGAAGATGAAGACTGGAGGGTGAATCAGAAGAAGTAGAAGAAGGAGAAGGAGAAGGTGTAGTCTGGAGGGTGAATCAGAAGAAGTAGACGAAGGAGAAGGAGAAGGTGAAGTCTGGAGGGTGAATCAGAAGAAGCAGAAGAAGGAGAAGGAGAAGGTGAAGTCTGGAGGGTGAATCAGATGAAGTAGAACAAGGAGAAGGAGAAGGTGAAGTCTGGAGGGTGAATCAGAAGAAGCAGAAGAAGGAGAAGGAGAAGGTGAAGTCTGGAGGGTGAATCAGAAGAAGCAGAAGAAGAAGGAGAAGGTGAAGTCTGGAGGGGGAATCAGAAGAAGTAGAAGAAGGAGAAGGAGAAGTTGAAGTCTGGAGGGTGAAGCAGAGGAAGTAGAAGATGGAGAAGGAGAACGTGAAGTCAGGAGGGTGAATCAGAAGATGTAGAAGAAGGAGAAGGAGAAGGTGAAGTCTGGAGGGTGAATCAGAAGAAGTAGAAGAAGGAGAAGGAGAAGGTGAAGTCTGGAGGGTGAATCAGAAGAAGTAGAAGAAGGAGAAGGAGAAGGTGAAGTCTGGAGGGTGAATCAGAAGAAGCAGAAGAAGGAGAAGGAGAAGGTGAAGTCTGGAGGGTGAATCAGAAGAAGCAGAAGAAGGAGAAGGAGAAGATGAAGTCTGGAGGGTGAATCAGAAGAAGTAGAAGAAGGAGAAGGAGAAGGTGAGGTCTGGAGGGTGATTCAGAAGAAGCAGAAGAAGGAGAAGGAGAAGGTGAAGTCTGGAGGGTGAATCAGAAGAAGCAGAAGAAGGAGAAGGAGAAGGTGAAGTCTGGAGGGGGAATCAGAAGAAGCAGAAGAAGGAAAAGGAGAAGGTGAAGTCAGGAGGGTGAATCAGAAGAAGCAGAAGAAGTAGAAGGAGAAGGTGAAGTTAGGAGGGTGAATCAGAAGAAGCAGAAGAAGGAGAAGGAGCAGGTGAAGTCAGGGGGGCGTAGCAGAAGAAGTAGAAGAAGGAGAAGGAGAAGGTGAAGTCAGGACGGTGAAGCAGAAGAAGCAGAAGAAGGAGAATGAGAAGGTGAAGCCTGGTGGGCGCAGCAGAAGAAGCAGAAGAAGGAGAAGGAGAAGGTGAAGTCTGGAGTGTGAAGCAGAAGAAGCAGAAGAAGGAGAAGGAGAAGGTGAAGCCTGGAGGGCGCAGCAGAAGAAGCAAAAGAAGGAGAATGAGAAGGTGAAGTCTGGAGGGTGAATCAGAAGAAGCAGAAGAAGGAGAAGGAGAAGGTGAAGTCTGGAGGTTGAATCAGAAGAAGTAGAAGAAGGAGAAGGAGAAGGTGAAGTCTGGAGGGTGCAGCAGAAGAAGTAGAAGAAGGAGAAGGAGAAGGTGAAGTCAGGAGGGTGAATCAGAAGAAGTAGAAGAAGGAGAAGGAGAAGGTGAAGTTAGGAGGGTGAATCAGAAGAAGCAGAAGAAGGAGAAGGAGAAGGTGAAGTCTGGAGGTTGAATCAGAAGAATCAGAAGAAGGAGAAGGAGAAGGTGAAGTCTGGAGGGTGAATCAGAAGAAGCAGAAGAAAGAGAAGGAGAAGGTGAAGTCTGGAGGGTGAAGCAGAAGAAACAGAAGAAGGAGAAGGAGAAGGTGAAGACTGGAGGGTGAATCAGAAGAAGTAGAAGAAGGAGAAGGAGAAGGTGAAGTCTGGAGGGTGAATCAGAAGATGTAGAAGAAGGAGAAGGAGAAGTTGAAGTCTGGAGGGTGAATCAGAAGAAGCAGAAGAAGGAGAAGGAGAAGATGAGGTCTGGAGGGTGAATCAGAAGAAGTAGAAGAAGGAGAAGGAGAAGGTGAAGTCTGGAGGGTGAATCAGAAGAAGTAGAAGAAGGAGAAGGAGAAGATGAAGACTGGAGGGTGAATCAGAAGAAGTAGAAGAAGGAGAAGGAGAAGGTGTAGTCTGGAGGGTGAATCAGAAGAAGTAGACGAAGGAGAAGGAGAAGGTGAAGTCTGGAGGGTGAATCAGAAGAAGCAGAAGAAGGAGAAGGAGAAGGTGAAGTCTGGAGGGTGAATCAGATGAAGTAGAACAAGGAGAAGGAGAAGGTGAAGTCTGGAGGGTGAATCAGAAGAAGCAGAAGAAGGAGAAGGAGAAGGTGAAGTCTGGAGGGTGAATCAGAAGAAGCAGAAGAAGAAGGAGAAGGTGAAGTCTGGAGGGGGAATCAGAAGAAGTAGAAGAAGGAGAAGGAGAAGTTGAAGTCTGGAGGGTGAAGCAGAGGAAGTAGAAGATGGAGAAGGAGAACGTGAAGTCAGGAGGGTGAATCAGAAGATGTAGAAGAAGGAGAAGGAGAAGGTGAAGTCAGGAGGGTGAATCAGAAGAAGCAGAAGAAGGAGAAGGAGAAGGTGAAGTCTGGAGGGTGAATCAGAAGAAGTAGAAGAAGGAGAAGGAGAAGGTGAAGTCTGGAGGGAGAATCAGAAGAAGCAGAAGAAGGAGAAGGAGAAGGTGAAGTCTGGAGGGTGAATCAGAAGAAGCAGAAGAAGGAGAAGGAGAAGGTGAAGTCGGGAGGGTGAATCAGAAGAAGCAGAATAAGGAGAAGGAGAAGGTTAAGTCTGGAGGGTGAATCAGAAGAAGCAGAAGAAGGAGAAGGAGAAGGTGAAGTCTGGAGGGTGAATCAGAAGAAGTAGAAGAAGGAGAAGGAGAAGGTGAAGTCTGGAGGGTGAAGCAGAAGAAGTAGAAGAAGGAGAAGGAGAAGGTGAAGTCAGGAGGGTGAATCAGAAGAAGTAGAAGAAGGAGAAGGAGAATGTGAAGTCAGGAGGGTGAATCAGAAGAAGCAGAAGAAGGAGATAGAGAAGGTGAAGTCTGGAGGGTGAATCAGAAGAATCAGAAGAAGGAGAAGGAGAAGGTGAAGTCTGGAGGGTGAAGCAGAAGAAGCAGAAGAAAGAGAAGGAGAAGGTGAAGTCTGGAGGGTGAAGCAGAAGAAACAGAAGAAGGAGAAGGAGAAGGTGAAGACTGGAGGGTGAATCAGAAGAAGTAGAAGAAGGAGAAGGAGAAGGTGAAGTCTGGAGGGTGAATCAGAAGAAGTAGAAGAAGGAGAAGGAGAAGGTGAAGTCTGGAGGGTGAATCAGAAGAAGCAGAAGAAGGAGAAGGAGAAGGTGAAGTCTGGAGGGTGAATCAGAAGAAGCAGAAGAAGGAGAAGGTGAAGATGAAGTCTGGAGGGTGAATCAGAAGAAGTAGAAGAAGGAGAAGGAGAAGGTGAAGTTAGGAGGGTGAATCAGAAGAAGCAGAAGGAGGAGAAGGAGCAGGTGAAGTCAGGGGGGTGTAGCAGAAGAAGTAGAAGAAGGAGAAGGAGAAGGTGAAGTCAGGACGGTGAAGCAGAAGAAGCAGAAGAAGGAGAAGGAGAAGGTGAAGCCTGGAGGGCGCAGCAGAAGAAGCAGAAGAAGGAGAAGGAGAAGGTGAAGTCTGGAGTGTGAAGCAGATGAAGCAGAAGAAGGAGAAGGAGAAGGTGAAGTCTGGAGGGCGCAGCAGAAGAAGCAGAAGAAGGAGAATGAGAAGGTGAAGTCTGGAGGGTGAATCAGAAGAAGCAGAAGAAGGAGAAGGAGAAGGTGAAGTCTGGAGGATGAATCAGAAGAAGTAGAAGAAGGAGAAGGAGAAGGTGAAGTCTGGAGGGTGAAGCAGAAGAAGTAGAAGAAGGAGAAGGAGAAGGTGAAGTCAGGAGGGTGAATCAGAAGAAGTAGAAGAAGGAGAAGGAGAAGGTGAAGTCAGGAGGGTGAATCAGAAGAAGCAGAAGAAGGAGAAGGAGAAGGTGAAGTCTGGAGGGTGAATCAGAAGAATCAGAAGAAGGAGAAGGAGAAGGTGAAGTCTGGAGGGTGAATCAGAAGAAGCAGAAGAAAGAGAAGGAGAAGGTGAAGTCTGGAGAGTGAAGCAGAAGAAACAGAAGAAGGAGAAGGAGAAGGTGAAGACTGGAGGGTGAATCAGAAGAAGTAGAAGAAGGAGAAGGAGAAGGTGAAGTCTGGAGGGTGAATCAGAAGAAGTAGAAGAAGGAGAAGGAGAAGTTGAAGTCTGGAGGGTGAATCAGAAGAAGCAGAAGAAGGAGAAGGAGAAGGTGAAGTCTGGTGGGTGAATCAGAAGAAGCAGAAGAAGGAGAAGGAGAAGATGAAGTCTGGAGGGTGAATCAGAAGAAGTAGAAGAAGGAGAAGGAGAAGGTGAAGTCTGGAGGGTGAATCAGAAGAAGTAGAAGAAGGAGAAGGAGAAGATGAAGTCTGGAGGGTGAATCAGAAGAAACAGAAGAAGGAGAAGGAGAAGGTGAAGTCTGGAGGGTGAATCAGAAGAAGTAGAAGAAGGAGAAGGAGAAGGTGTAGTCTGGAGTGTGAATCAGAAGAAGTAGACGAAGGAGAAGGAGAAGGTGAAGTCTGGAGGGTGAATCAGAAGAAGCAGAAGAAGGAGAAGGAGAAGGTGAAGTCTGGAGGGTGAATCAGATGAAGTAGAAGAAGGAGAAGGAGAAGGTGAAGTCTGGAGGGGGAATCAGAAGAAGCAGAAGAAGGAGAAGGAGAAGGTGAAGTCTGGAGGGTGAATCAGAAGAAGCAGAAGAAGGAGAAGGAGAAGGTGAAGTCTGGAGGGTGAATCAGAAGAAGTAGAAGAAGGAGAAGGAGAAGTTGAAGTCTGGAGGGTGAAGCAGAGGAAGTAGAAGATGGAGAAGGAGAAGGTGAAGTCAGGAGGGTGAATCAGAAGAAGTAGAAGAAGGAGAAGGAGAAGGTGAAGTCAGGAGGGTGAATCAGAAGAAGCAGAAGATGGAGAAGGAGAAGGTGAAGTCTGGAGGGTGAATCAGAAGAATCAGAAGAAGGAGAAGGAGAAGGTGAAGTCTGGAGGGTGAATCAGAAGAAGCAGAGGAAGGAGAAGGAGAAGGTGAAGTCTGGAGGGTGAATCAGAAGAAGCAGAATAAGGAGAAGGAGAAGGTGAAGTCTGGAGGGTGAATCAGAAGAAGCAGAATAAGGAGAAGGAGAAGGTGAAGTCTGGAGGGTGAATCAGAAGAAGCAGAAGAAGGAGAAGGAGAAGGTGAAGTCTGGAGGGTGAATCAGAAGAAGCAGAAGAAGGAGAAGGAGAAGTTGAAGTCTGGAGGGTGAAGCAGAAGAAGTAGAAGAAGGAGAAGGAGAAGCTGAAGTCAGGAGGGTGAATCAGAAGAAGTAGAAGAAGGAGAAGGAGAAGGTGAAGTCAGGAGGGTGAATCAGAAGAAGCAGAAGAAGGAGAAGGAGAAGGTGAAGACTGGAGGGTGAATCAGAAGAATCAGAAGAAGGAGAAGGAGAAGGTGAAGTCTGGAGGGTGAATCAGAAGAAGCAGAAGAAAGAGAAGGAGAAGGTGAAGTCTGGAGGGAGAAGCAGAAGAAACAGAAGAAGGAGAAGGAGAAGGTGAAGACTGGAGGGTGAATCAGAAGAAGTAGAAGAAGGAGAAGGAGAAGGTGAAGTCTGGAGGGTGAATCAGAAGAAGTAGAAGAAGGAGAAGGAGAAGGTGAAGTCTGGAGGGTGAATCAGAAGAAGCAGAAGAAGGAGAAGGAGAAGGTGAAGTCTGGAGGGTGAATCAGAAGAAGCAGAAGAAGGAGAAGGAGAAGATGAAGTCTGGAGGGTGAATCGGAAGAAGTAGAAGAAGGAGAAGGAGAAGGTGAAGTCTGGAGGTTGAATCAGAAGAAGTAGAAGAAGGAGAAGGAGAAGTTGAAGTCTGGAGGGTGAATCAGAAGAAGCAGAAGAAGGAGAAGGAGAAGATGAAGTCTGGAGGGTGAATCAGAAGAAGTAGAAGAAGGAGAAGGAGAAGGTGAAGTCTGGAGGGTGAATCAGAAGAAGTAGAAGAAGGAGAAGGAGAAGATGAAGTCTGGAGGGTGAATCAGAAGAAACAGAAGAAGGAGAAGGAGAAGATGAAGTCTGGAGGGTGAATCAGAAGAAGTAGAAGAAGGAGAAGGAGAAGGTGTAGTCTGGAGGGTGAATCAGAAGAAGTAGACGAAGGAGAAGGAGAAGGTGAAGTCTGGAGGGTGAATCAGAAGAAGCAGAAGAAGGAGAAGGAGAAGGTGAAGTCTGGAGGGTGAATCAGAAGAAGTAGAAGAAGGAGAAGGAGAAGGTGAAGTCTGGAGGGTGAATCAGAAGAAGCAGAAGAAGGAGAAGGAGAAGGTGAAGTCTGGAGGGTGAATCAGAAGAAGCAGAAGAAGGAGAAGGAGAAGGTGAAGTCTGGAGGGTGAATCAGAAGAAGTAGAAGAAGGAGAAGGAGAAGTTGAAGTCTGGAGGGTGAAGCAGAAGAAGTAGAAGAAGGAGAAGGAGAAGGTGAAGTCAGGAGGGTGAATCAGAAGAAGTAGAAGAAGGAGAAGGAGAAGGTGAAGTCAGGAGGGTGAATCAGAAGAAGCAGAAGAAGGAGATAGAGAAGGTGAAGTCTGGAGGGTGAATCAGAAGAATCAGAAGAAGGAGAAGGAGAAGGTGAAGTCTGGAGGGTGAAGCAGAAGAAGCAGAAGAAAGAGAAGGAGATGGTGAAGTCTGGAGGGTGAAGCAGAAGAAACAGAAGAAGGAGAAGGAGAAGGTGAAGACTGGAGGGTGAATCAGAAGAAGTAGAAGAAGGAGAAGGAGAAGGTGAAGTCTGGAGGGTGAATCAGAAGAAGTAGAAGAAGGAGAAGGAGAAGGTGAAGTCTGGAGGGTGAATCAGAAGAAGCAGAAAAGGAGAAGGAGAAGGTGAAGTCTGGAGGGTGAATCAGAAGAAGCAGAAGAAGGAGAAGGAGAAGGTGAAGTCTGGAGGGTGAAGCAGAAGAAGTAGAAGAAGGAGAAGGAGAAGGTGAAGTCAGGAGGGTGAATCAGAAGAAGCAGAAGAAGGAGATGGAGAAGGTGAAGTCTGGAGGGTGAATCAGAAGAATCAGAAGAAGGAGAAGGAGAAGGTGAAGTCTGGAGGGTGAAGCAGAAGAAGCAGAAGAAAGAGAAGGAGAAGGTGATATCTGGAGGGTGAAGCAGAAGAAGCAGAAGAAGGAGAAGGAGAAGGTGATATCTGGAGGGTGAAGCAGAAGAAACAGAAGAAGGAGAAGGAGAAGGTGAAGACTGGAGGGTGAATCAGAAGAAGCAGACGAAGGAGATAGAGAAGGTGAAGTCTGGAGGGTGAATCAGAAGAATCAGAAGAAGGAGAAGGAGAAGGTGAAGTCTGGAGGGTGAAGCAGAAGAAGCAGAAGAAAGAGAAGGAGAAGGTGATATCTGGAGGGTGAAGCAGAAGAAACAGAAGAAGGAGAAGGAGAAGGTGAAGACTGGAGGGTGAATCAGAAGAAGTAGAAGAAGGAGAAGGAGAAGGTGAAGTCTGGAGGATGAATCAGAAGAAGTAGAAGAAGGAGAAGGAGAAGGTGAAGTCTGGAGGGTGAATCAGAAGAAGCAGAAGGTTAAGGAGAAGGTGAAGTCTGGAGGGTGAATCAGAAGAAGCAGAAGAAGGAGAAGGAGAAGATGAAGTCAGGAGGGTGAATCAGAAGAAGCAGAAGAAGGAGAAGGAGAAGGTGAAGACTGGAGGGTGAATCAGAAGAATCAGAAGAAGGAGAAGGAGAAGGTGAAGTCTGGAGGGTGAATCAGAAGAAGCAGAAGAAAGAGAAGGAGAAGGTGAAGTCTGGAGGGAGAAGCAGAAGAAACAGAAGAAGGAGAAGGAGAAGGTGAAGACTGGAGGGTGAATCAGAAGAAGTAGAAGAAGGAGAAGGAGAAGGTGAAGTCTGGAGGGTGAATCAGAAGAAGTAGAAGAAGGAGAAGGAGAAGGTGAAGTCTGGAGGGTGAATCAGAAGAAGCAGAAGAAGGAGAAGGAGAAGGTGAAGTCTGGAGGGTGAATCAGAAGAAGCAGAAGAAGGAGAAGGAGAAGATGAAGTCTGGAGGGTGAATCGGAAGAAGTAGAAGAAGGAGAAGGAGAAGGTGAAGTCTGGAGGTTGAATCAGAAGAAGTAGAAGAAGGAGAAGGAGAAGTTGAAGTCTGGAGGGTGAATCAGAAGAAGCAGAAGAAGGAGAAGGAGAAGATGAAGTCTGGAGGGTGAATCAGAAGAAGTAGAAGAAGGAGAAGGAGAAGGTGAAGTCTGGAGGGTGAATCAGAAGAAGTAGAAGAAGGAGAAGGAGAAGATGAAGTCTGGAGGGTGAATCAGAAGAAACAGAAGAAGGAGAAGGAGAAGCTGTAGTCTGGAGGGTGAATCAGAAGAAGTAGACGAAGGAGAAGGAGAAGGTGAAGTCTGGAGGGTGAATCAGAAGAAGCAGAAGAAGGAGAAGGAGAAGGTGAAGTCTGGAGGGTGAATCAGAAGAAGTAGAAGAAGGAGAAGGAGAAGGTGAAGTCTGGAGGGTGAATCAGAAGAAGCAGAAGAAGGAGAAGGAGAAGGTGAAGTCTGGAGGGTGAATCAGAAGAAGCAGAAGAAGGAGAAGGAGAAGGTGAAGTCTGGAGGGTGAATCAGAAGAAGTAGAAGAAGGAGAAGGAGAAGTTGAAGTCTGGAGGGTGAAGCAGAAGAAGTAGAAGAAGGAGAAGGAGAAGGTGAAGTCAGGAGGGTGAATCAGAAGAAGTAGAAGAAGGAGAAGGAGAAGGTGAAGTCAGGAGGGTGAATCAGAAGAAGCAGAAGAAGGAGATAGAGAAGGTGAAGTCTGGAGGGTGAATCAGAAGAATCAGAAGAAGGAGAAGGAGAAGGTGAAGTCTGGAGGGTGAAGCAGAAGAAGCAGAAGAAAGAGAAGGAGATGGTGAAGTCTGGAGGGTGAAGCAGAAGAAACAGAAGAAGGAGAAGGAGAAGGTGAAGACTGGAGGGTGAATCAGAAGAAGTAGAAGAAGGAGAAGGAGAAGGTGAAGTCTGGAGGGTGAATCAGAAGAAGTAGAAGAAGGAGAAGGAGAAGGTGAAGTCTGGAGGGTGAATCAGAAGAAGCAGAAAAGGAGAAGGAGAAGGTGAAGTCAGGAGGGTGAATCAGAAGAAGCAGAAGAAGGAGAAGGAGAAGGTGAAGTCTGGAGGGTGAAGCAGAAGAAGTAGAAGAAGGAGAAGGAGAAGGTGAAGTCAGGAGGGTGAATCAGAAGAAGCAGAAGAAGGAGATGGAGAAGGTGAAGTCTGGAGGGTGAATCAGAAGAATCAGAAGAAGGAGAAGGAGAAGGTGAAGTCTGGAGGGTGAAGCAGAAGAAGCAGAAGAAAGAGAAGGAGAAGGTAATATCTGGAGGGTGAAGCAGAAGAAGCAGAAGAAGGAGAAGGAGAAGGTGATATCTGGAGGGTGAAGCAGAAGAAACAGAAGAAGGAGAAGGAGAAGGTGAAGACTGGAGGGTGAATCAGAAGAAGCAGACGAAGGAGATAGAGAAGGTGAAGTCTGGAGGGTGAATCAGAAGAATCAGAAGAAGGAGAAGGAGAAGGTGAAGTCTGGAGGGTGAAGCAGAAGAAGCAGAAGAAAGAGAAGGAGAAGGTGATATCTGGAGGGTGAAGCAGAAGAAACAGAAGAAGGAGAAGGAGAAGGTGAAGACTGGAGGGTGAATCAGAAGAAGTAGAAGAAGGAGAAGGAGAAGGTGAAGTCTGGAGGATGAATCAGAAGAAGTAGAAGAAGGAGAAGGAGAAGGTGAAGTCTGGAGGGTGAATCAGAAGAAGCAGAAGGTTAAGGAGAAGGTGAAGTCTGGAGGGTGAATCAGAAGAAGCAGAAGAAGGAGAAGGAGAAGATGAAGTCTGGAGGGTGAATCAGAAGAAGTAGAAGAAGGAGAAGGAGAAGGTGAGGTCTGGAGGGTGAATCAGAAGAAGCAGAAGAAGGAGAAGGAGAAGGTGAAGTCTGGAGGGTGAATCAGAAGAAGCAGAAGAAGGAGAAGGAGAAGGTGAAGTCTGGAGGGTGAATCAGAAGAAGCAGAAGAAGGAGAAGGAAAAGGTGAAGTCAGGAGGGTGAATCAGAAGAAGCAGAAGAAGGAGAAGGAGAAGGTGAAGTTAGGAGGGTGAAACAGAAGAAGCAGAAGAAGGAGAAGGAGCAGGTGAAGTCTGGAGGGTGGATCAGAAGAAGCAGAAGAAGTAGAAGGAGAAGGTGAAGTCAGGAGGGTGAATCAGAAGAAGCAGAAGAAGGAGAAGGAGAAGGTGAAGTTAGGAGGGTGAATCAGAAGAAGCAGAAGAAGGAGAAGGAGCAGGTGAAGTCAGGGGGGTGTAGCAGAAGAAGTAGAAGAAGGAGAAGGAGAAGGTGAAGTCAGGACGGTGAAGCAGAAGAAGCAGAAGAAGGAGAAGGATAAGGTGAAGCCTGGAGGGCGCAGCAGAAGAAGCAGAAGAAGGAGAAGGAGAAGGTGACGTCTGGAGTGTGAAGCAGAAGAAGCAGAAGAAGGAGAAGGAGAAGGTGAAGTCTGGAGGGCGCAGCAGAAGAAGCAGAAGAAGGAGAATGAGAAGGTGAAGTCTGGAGGGTGAATCAGAAGAAGCAGAAGAAGGAGAAGGAGAAGGTGAAGTCTGGAGGTTGAATCAGAAGAAGTAGAAGAAGGAGAAGGAGAAGGTGAAGTCTGGAGGGTGAAGCAGAAGAAGTAGAAGAAGGAGAAGGAGAAGGTGAAGTCAGGAGGGTGAATCAGAAGAAGTAGAAGAAGGAGAAGGAGAAGGTGAAGTCAGGAGGGTGAATCAGAAGAAGCAGAAGAAGGAGAAGGAGAAGGTGAAGTCTGGAGGGTGAATCAGAAGAATCAGAAGAAAGAGAAGGAGAAGGTGAAGTCTGGAGGGTGAAGCAGAAGAAACAGAAGAAGGAGAAGGAGAAGGTGAAGATTGGAGGGTGAATCAGAAGAAGTAGAAGAAGGAGAAGGAGAAGGTGAAGTCTGGAGGGTGAATCAGAAGAAGTAGAAGAAGGAGAAGGAGAAGTTGAAGTCTGGAGGGTGAATCAGAAGAAGCAGAAGAAGGAGAAGGAGAAGGTGAAGTCTGGAGGGTGAATCAGAAGAAGCAGAAGAAGGAGAAGGAGAAGATGAAGTCTGGAGGGTGAATCAGAAGAAGTAGAAGAAGGAGAAGGAGAAGGTGAAGTCTGGAGGGTGAATCAGAAGAAGTAAAAAAGGAGAAGGAGAAGATGAAGTCTGGAGGGTGAATCAGAAGAAACAGAAGAAGGAGAAGGAGAAGGTGAAGTCTGGAGGGTGAATCAGAAGAAGTAGAAGAAGGAGAAGGAGAAGGTGTAGTCTGGAGGGTGAATCAGAAGAAGTAGACGAAGGAGAAGGAGAAGGTGAAGTCTGGAGGGTGAATCAGAAGAAGCAGAAGAAGGAGAAGGAGAAGGTGAAGTCTGGAGGGTGAATCAGATGAAGTAGAAGAAGGAGAAGGAGAAGGTGAAGTCTGGAGGGTGAATCAGAAGAAGCAGAAGAAGGAGAAGGAGAAGGTGAAGTCTGGAGGGTGAATCAGAAGAAGCAGAAGAAGGAGAAGGAGAAGGTGAAGTCTGGAGGGTGAATCAGAAGAAGTAGAAGAAGGAGAAGGAGAAGTTGAAGTCTGGAGGGTGAAGCAGAAGAAGTAGAAGATGGAGAAGGAGAAGGTGAAGTCAGGAGGGTGAATCAGAAGAAGTAGAAGAAGGAGAAGGAGAAGGTGAAGTCAGGAGGGTGAATCAGAAGAAGCAGAAGATGGAGAAGGACAAGGTGAAGTCTGGAGGGTGAATCAGAAGAATCAGAAGAAGGAGAAGGAGAAGGTGAAGTCTGGAGGGTGAATCAGAAGAAGCAGAAGAAGGAGAAGGAGAAGGTGAAGTCTGGAGGGTGAATCAGAAGAAGCAGAAGAAGGAGAAGGAGAAGGTGAAGTCTGGAGGGTGAAGCAGAAGAAGTAGAAGAAGGAGAAGGAGAAGGTGAAGTCAGGAGGGTGAATCAGAAGAAGTAGAAGAAGGAGAAGGAGAAGGTGAAGTCAGGAGGGTGAATCAGAAGAAGCAGAAGAAGGAGAAGGAGAAGGTGAAGTCTGGAGGGTGAATCAGAAGAATCAGAAGAAGGAGAAGGAGAAGGTGAAGTCTGGAGGGTGAATCAGAAGAAGCAGAAGAAAGAGAAGGAGAAGGTGAAGTCTGGAGGGTGAAGCAGAAGAAACAGAAGAAGGAGAAGGAGAAGGTGAAGACTGGAGGGTGAATCAGAAGAAGTAGAAGAAGGAGAAGGAGAAGGTGAAGTCTGGAGGGTGAATCAGAAGAAGTAGAAGAAGGAGAAGGAGAAGGTGAAGTCTGGAGGGTGAATCAGAAGAAGCAGAAGAAGGAGAAGGAGAAGGTGAAGTCTGGAGGGTGAATCAGAAGAAGCAGAAGAAGGAGAAGGAGAAGATGAAGTCTGGAGGGTGAATCGGAAGAAGTAGAAGAAGGAGAAGGAGAAGGTGAAGTCTGGAGGGTGAATCAGAAGAAGCAGAAGAAGGAGAAGGAGAAGTTGAAGTCTGGAGGGTGAATCAGAAGAAGCAGAAGAAGGAGAAGGAGAAGGTGAAGTCTGGAGGGTGAATCAGAAGAAGCAGAAGAAGGAGAAGGAGAAGATGAAGTCTGGAGGGTGAATCAGAAGAAGTAGAAGAAGGAGAAGGAGAAGGTGAAGTCTGGAGGGTGAACCAGAAGAAGTAGAAGAAGGAGAAGGAGAAGATGAAGTCTGGAGGGTGAATCAGAAGAAACAGAAGAAGGAGGAGGAGAAGGTGAAGTCTGGAGGGTGAATCAGAAGAAGTAGAAGAAGGAGAAGGAGAAGGTGTAGTCTGGAGGGTGAATCAGAAGAAGTAGACGAAGGAGAAGGAGAAGGTGAAGTCTGGAGGGTGAATCAGAAGAAGCAGAAGAAGGAGAAGGAGAAGGTGAAGTCTGAAGGGTGAATCAGAAGAAGTAGAAGAAGGAGAAGGAGAAGGTGAAGTCTGGAGGGTGAATCAGAAGAAGCAGAAAAAGGAGAAGGAGAAGGTGAAGTCTGGAGGGTGAATCAGAAGAAGCAGAAGATGAAGAAGGAGAAGGTGAAGTCTGGAGGGTGAATCAGAAGAAGTAGCAGAAGGAGAAGGAGAAGTTGAAGTCTGGAGGGTGAAGCAGAACAAGTAGAAGATGGAGAAGGAGAAGGTGAAGTCAGGAGGGTGAATCAGAAGAAGTAGAAGAAGGAGAAGGAGAAGGTGAAGTCAGGAGGGTGAATCAGAAGAAGCAGAAGATGGAGAAGGAGAAGGTGAAGTCTGGAGGGTGAATCAGAAGAATCAGAAGAAGGAGAAGGAGAAGGTGAAGTCTGGAGGGTGAATCAGAAGAAGCAGAGGAAGGAGAAGGAGAAGGTGAAGTCTGGAGGGTGAATCAGAAGAAGCAGAATAAGGAGAAGGAGAAGGTGAAGTCTGGAGGGTGAATCAGAAGAAGCAGAATAAGGAGAAGGAGAAGGTGAAGTCTGGAGGGTGAATCAGAAGAAGCAGAAGAAGGAGAAGGAGAAGGTGAAGTCTGGAGGGTGAATCTGAAGAAGCAGAAGAAGGAGAAGGAGAAGGTGAAGTCTGGAGGGTGAAGCAGAAGAAGTAGAAGAAGGAGAAGGAGAAGGTGAAGTCAGGAGGGTGAATCAGAAGAAGTAGAAGAAGGAGAAGGAGAAGGTGAAGTCAGGAGGGTGAATCAGAAGAAGCAGAAGAAGGAGAAGGAGAAGGTGAAGTCTGGAGGGTGAATCAGAAGAATCAGAAGAAGGAGAAGGAGAAGGTGAAGTCTGGAGGGTGAATCAGAAGAAGCAGAAGAAAGAGAAGGAGAAGGTGAAGTCTGGAGGGTGAAGCAGAAGAAACAGAAGAAGGAGAAGGAGAAGGTGAAGACTGGAGGGTGAATCAGAAGAAGTAGAAGAAGGAGAAGGAGAAGGTGAAGTCTGGAGGGTGAATCAGAAGAAGTAGAAGAAGGAGAAGGAGAAGGTGAAGTCTGGAGGGTGAATCAGAAGAAGCAGAAGAAGGAGAAGGAGAAGGTGAAGTCTGGAGGGTGAATCAGAAGAAGCAGAAGAAGGAGAAGGAGAAGATGAAGTCTGGAGGGTGAATCGGAAGAAGTAGAAGAAGGAGAAGGAGAAGGTGAAGTCTGGAGGGTGAATCAGAAGAAGCAGAAGAAGGAGAAGGAGAAGTTGAAGTCTGGAGGGTGAATCAGAAGAAGCAGAAGAAGGAGAAGGAGAAGGTGAAGTCTGGAGGGTGAATCAGAAGAAGCAGAAGAAGGAGAAGGAGAAGATGAAGTCTGGAGGGTGAATCAGAAGAAGTAGAAGAAGGAGAAGGAGAAGGTGAAGTCTGGAGGGTGAATCAGAAGAAGTAGAAGAAGGAGAAGGAGAAGATGAAGTCTGGAGGGTGAATCAGAAGAAACAGAAGAAGGAGGAGGAGAAGGTGAAGTCTGGAGGGTGAATCAGAAGAAGTAGAAGAAGGAGAAGGAGAAGGTGAAGTCTGGAGGGTGAATCAGAAGAAGCAATAGAAGGAGAAGGAGAAGGTGAAGTCTGGAGGGTGAATCAGAAGAAGCAGAAGAAGGAGAAGGAGAAGGTGAAGTCTGGAGGGTGAATCAGAAGAAGTAGAAGAAGGAGAAGGAGAAGTTGAAGTCTGGAGGGTGAAGCAGAAGAAGTAGAAGATGGAGAAGGAGAAGGTGAAGTCAGGAGGGTGAATCAGAAGAAGTAGAAGAAGGAGAAGGAGAAGGTGAAGTCAGGAGGGTGAATCAGAAGAAGCAGAAGATGGAGAAGGAGAAGGTGAAGTCTGGAGGGTGAATCAGAAGAATCAGAAGAAGGAGAAGGAGAAGGTGAAGTCTGGAGGGTGAATCAGAAGAAGCAAAGGAAGGAGAAGGAGAAGGTGAAGTCTGGAGGGTGAATCAGAAGAAGCAGAATAAGGAGAAGGAGAAGGTGAAGTCTGGAGGGTGAATCAGAAGAAGCAGAAGAAGGAGAAGGAGAAGGTGAAGTCTGGAGGGTGAATCAGAAGAAGCAGAAGAATGAGAAGGAGAAGGTGAAGTCTGGAGGGTGAATCAGAAGAAGTAGAAGAAGGAGAAGGAGAAGGTGAAGTCTGGAGGGTGAAGCAGAAGAAGTAGAAGAAGGAGAAGGAGAAGGTGAAGTCAGGAGGGTGAATCAGAAGAAGTAGAAGAAGGAGAAAGAGAAGGTGAAGTCAGGAGGGTGAATCAGAAGAAGCAGAAGAAGGAGAAGGAGAAGGTGAAGTCTGGAGGGTGAATCAGAAGAATCAGAAGAAGGAGAAGGAGAAGGTGAAGTCTGGAGGGTGAATCAGAAGAAGCAGAAGAAAGAGAAGGAGAAGGTGAAGTCTGGAGGATGAAGCAGAAGAAACAGAAGAAGGAGAAGGAGAAGGTGAAGACTGGAGGGTGAATCAGAAGAAGTAGAAGAAGGAGAAGGAGAAGGTGAAGTCTGGATGGTGAATCAGAAGAAGTAGAAGAAGGAGAAGGAGAAGGTGAAGTCTGGAGGGTCAATCAGAAGATGCAGAAGAAGGAGAAGGAGAAGGTGAAGTCTGGAGGGTGAATCAGAAGAAGCAGAAGAAGGAGAAGGAGAAGATGAAGTCTGGAGGGTGAATCAGAAGAAGTAGAAAAAGGAGAAGGAGAAGGTGAAGTCTGGAGGGTGAATCAGAAGTAGTAGAAGAAGGAGAAGGAGAAGGTGAAGTCTGGAGGGTGAATCAGAAGAAACAGAAGAAGGAGAAGGAGAAGGTGAAGTCTGGAGGGTGAATCAGAAGAAGTAGAAGAAGGAGAAGGAGAAGGTGTACTCTGGAGGGTGAATCAGAAGAAGTAGACGAAGGAGAAGGAGAAGGTGAAGTCTGGAGGGTGAATCAGAAGAAGCAGAAGAAGGAGATGGAGAAGGTGAAGTCTGGAGGGTGAATCAGAAGAAGTAGAAGAAGGAGAAGGAGAAGGTGAAGTCTGGAGGGTGAACCAGAAGAAGCAGAAGAAGGAGAAGGAGAAGGTGAAGTCTGGAGGGTGATTCAGAAGAAGCAGAATAAGGAGAAGGAGAAGGTGATGTCTGGAGGGTGAATCAGAAGAAGCATAAGAAGGAGAAGGAGAAGGTAAAGTCTGGAGGGTGAATCAGAAGAAGTAGAAGAAGGAGAAGGAGAAGGTGAAGTCTGGAGGGTGAATCAGAAGAAGTAGAAGAAGGAGAAGCAGAAGGTGAAGTCTGGAGGGTGAATCAGAAGAAGTAGAAGAAGGAGAAGGAGAAGGTGAAGTCTGGAGGGTGAAGCAGAAGAAGTAGAAGAAGGAGAAGGAGAAGGTGAAGTCAGGAGGGTGAATCAGAAGATGTAGAAGAAGGAGAAGGAGAAGGTGAAGTCTGGAGGGTGAATCAGAAGAAGCAGAAGAAGGAGAAGGAGAAGGTAAAGTCTGGAGGGTGAATCAGAAGAAGCAGAAGAAGGAGAAGGAGAAGGTGAAGTCTGGAGGGTGAATCAGAAGAAGTAGACGAAGGAGAAGGTGAAGGTGAAGTCTGGAGGGTGAATCAGAAGAAGCAGAAGAAGGAGATGGAGAAGGTGAAGTCTGGAGGGTGAATCAGAAGAAGTAGAAGAAGGAGAAGGTGAAGGTGAAGTCTGGAGGGTGAATCAGAAGAAGCAGAAGAAGGAGAAGGAGAAGGTGAAGTCTGGAGGGTGAATCAGAAGAAGCAGAAGAAAGAGAAGGAGAAGGTGAAGTCTGGAGGGTGTAGCAGAAGAAACAGAAGAAGGAGAAGGAGAAGGTGAAGACTGGAGGGTGAATCAGAAGAAGTAGAAGAAGGAGAAGGAGAAGGTGAAGTCTGGAGGGTGAATCAGAAGAAGTAGAAGAAGGAGAAGGAGAAGGTGAAGTCTGGAGGGTGAATCAGAAGAAGCAGAAGAAGGAGAAGGAGAAGGTGAAGTCTGGAGGGTGAATCAGAAGAAGCAGAAGAAGGAGAAGGAGAAGATGAAGTCTGGAGGGTGAATCGGAAGAAGTAGAAGAAGGAGAAGGAGAAGGTGAAGTCTGGAGGGTGAATCAGAAGAAGCAGAAGAAGGAGAAGGAGAAGTTGAAGTCTGGAGGGTGAATCAGAAGAAGCAGAAGAAGGAGAAGGAGAAGGTGAAGTCTGGAGGGTGAATCAGAAGAAGCAGAAGAAGGAGAAGGAGAAGATGAAGTCTGGAGGGTGAATCAGAAGAAGTAGAAGAAGGAGAAGGAGAAGGTGAAGTCTGGAGGGTGAATCAGAAGAAGTAGAAGAAGGAGAAGGAGAAGATGAAGTCTGGAGGGTGAATCAGAAGAAACAGAAGAAGGAGGAGGAGAAGGTGAAGTCTGGAGGGTGAATCAGAAGAAGTAGAAGAAGGAGAAGGAGAAGGTGAAGTCTGGAGGGTGAATCAGAAGAAGCAATAGAAGGAGAAGGAGAAGGTGAAGTCTGGAGGGTGAATCAGAAGAAGCAGAAGAAGGAGAAGGAGAAGGTGAAGTCTGGAGGGTGAATCAGAAGAAGTAGAAGAAGGAGAAGGAGAAGTTGAAGTCTGGAGGGTGAAGCAGAAGAAGTAGAAGATGGAGAAGGAGAAGGTGAAGTCAGGAGGGTGAATCAGAAGAAGTAGAAGAAGGAGAAGGAGAAGGTGAAGTCAGGAGGGTGAATCAGAAGAAGCAGAAGATGGAGAAGGAGAAGGTGAAGTCTGGAGGGTGAATCAGAAGAATCAGAAGAAGGAGAAGGAGAAGGTGAAGTCTGGAGGGTGAATCAGAAGAAGCAAAGGAAGGAGAAGGAGAAGGTGAAGTCTGGAGGGTGAATCAGAAGAAGCAGAATAAGGAGAAGGAGAAGGTGAAGTCTGGAGGGTGAATCAGAAGAAGCAGAAGAAGGAGAAGGAGAAGGTGAAGTCTGGAGGGTGAATCAGAAGAAGCAGAAGAATGAGAAGGAGAAGGTGAAGTCTGGAGGGTGAATCAGAAGAAGTAGAAGAAGGAGAAGGAGAAGGTGAAGTCTGGAGGGTGAAGCAGAAGAAGTAGAAGAAGGAGAAGGAGAAGGTGAAGTCAGGAGGGTGAATCAGAAGAAGTAGAAGAAGGAGAAAGAGAAGGTGAAGTCAGGAGGGTGAATCAGAAGAAGCAGAAGAAGGAGAAGGAGAAGGTGAAGTCTGGAGGGTGAATCAGAAGAATCAGAAGAAGGAGAAGGAGAAGGTGAAGTCTGGAGGGTGAATCAGAAGAAGCAGAAGAAAGAGAAGGAGAAGGTGAAGTCTGGAGGATGAAGCAGAAGAAACAGAAGAAGGAGAAGGAGAAGGTGAAGACTGGAGGGTGAATCAGAAGAAGTAGAAGAAGGAGAAGGAGAAGGTGAAGTCTGGAGGGTGAATCAGAAGAAGTAGAAGAAGGAGAAGGAGAAGGTGAAGTCTGGAGGGTGAATCAGAAGATGCAGAAGAAGGAGAAGGAGAAGGTGAAGTCTGGAGGGTGAATCAGAAGAAGCAGAAGAAGGAGAAGGAGAAGATGAAGTCTGGAGGGTGAATCAGAAGAAGTAGAAGAAGGAGAAGGAGAAGGTGAAGTCTGGAGGGTGAATCAGAAGTAGTAGAAGAAGGAGAAGGAGAAGGTGAAGTCTGGAGGGTGAATCAGAAGAAACAGAAGAAGGAGAAGGAGAAGGTGAAGTCTGGAGGGTGAATCAGAAGAAGTAGAAGAAGGAGAAGGAGAAGGTGTAGTCTGGAGGGTGAATCAGAAGAAGTAGACGAAGGAGAAGGAGAAGGTGAAGTCTGGAGGGTGAATCAGAAGAAGCAGAAGAAGGAGATGGAGAAGGTGAAGTCTGGAGGGTGAATCAGAAGAAGTAGAAGAAGGAGAAGGAGAAGGTGAAGTCTGGAGGGTGAACCAGAAGAAGCAGAAGAAGGAGAAGGAGAAGGTGAAGTCTGGAGGGTGATTCAGAAGAAGCAGAATAAGGAGAAGGAGAAGGTGATGTCTGGAGGGTGAATCAGAAGAAGCAGAAGAAGGAGAAGGAGAAGGTAAAGTCTGGAGGGTGAATCAGAAGAAGTAGAAGAAGGAGAAGGAGAAGGTGAAGTCTGGAGGGTGAATCAGAAGAAGTAGAAGAAGGAGAAGGAGAAGGTGAAGTCTGGAGGGTGAATCAGAAGAAGTAGAAGAAGGAGAAGGAGAAGGTGAAGTCTGGAGGGTGAAGCAGAAGAAGTAGAAGAAGGAGAAGGAGAAGGTGAAGTCAGGAGGGTGAATCAGAAGATGTAGAAGAAGGAGAAGGAGAAGGTGAAGTCTGGAGGGTGAATCAGAAGAAGCAGAAGAAGGAGAAGGAGAAGGTAAAGTCTGGAGGGTGAATCAGAAGAAGCAGAAGAAGGAGAAGGAGAAGGTGAAGTCTGGAGGGTGAATCAGAAGAAGTAGACGAAGGAGAAGGTGAAGGTGAAGTCTGGAGGGTGAATCAGAAGAAGCAGAAGAAGGAGATGGAGAAGGTGAAGTCTGGAGGGTGAATCAGAAGAAGTAGAAGAAGGAGAAGGTGAAGGTGAAGTCTGGAGGGTGAATCAGAAGAAGCAGAAGAAGGAGAAGGAGAAGGTGAAGTCTGGAGGGTGAATCAGAAGAAGCAGAAGAAGGAGAAGGAGAAGGTGAAGTCTGGAGGGTGAATCAGAAGAAGCAGAAGGAGAAGGAGAAGGTGAAGTCTGGAGGGTGAATCAGAAGAAGCAGAATAAGGAGAAGGAGAAGGTGAAGTCTGGAGGGTGAATCAGAAGAAGCAGAAGAAGGAGAAGGAGAAGGTGAAGTCTGGAGGGTGAATCAGAAGAAGTAGAAGAAGGAGAAGGGGAAGGTGAAGTCTGGAGGGTGAAGCAGAAGAAGTAGAAGAAGGAGAAGGAGAAGGTGAAGTCAGGAGGGTGAATCAGAAGAAGTAGAAGAGGGAGAAGGAGAAGGTGAAGTCAGGAGGGTGAATCAGAAGAAGCAGAAGAAGGAGATAGAGAAGGTGAAGTCTGGAGGGTGAATCAGAAGAATCAGAAGAAGGAGAAGGAGAAGGTGAAGTCTGGAGGGTGAAGCAGAAGAAGCAGAAGAAAGAGAAGGAGAAGGTGATATCTGGAGGGTGAAGCAGAAGAAACAGAAGAAGGAGAAGGAGAAGTTGAAGACTGGAGGGTGAATCAGAAGAAGTAGAAGAAGGAGAAGGAGAAGGTGAAGTCTGGAGGATGAATCAGAAGAAGTAGAAGAAGGAGAAGGAGAAGGTGAAGTCTGGAGGGTGAATCAGAAGAAGCAGAAGGAGAAGGAGAAGGTGAAGTCTGGAGGGTGAATCAGAAGAAGCAGAAGAAGGAGAAGGAGAAGATGAAGTCTGGAGGGAGAATCAGAAGAAGTAGAAGAAGGAGAAGGAGAAGGTGAGGTCTGGAGGGAGAATCAGAAGAAGCAGAAGAAGGAGAAGGAGAAGGTGAAGTCTGGAGGGTGAATCAGAAGAAGCAGAAGAAGGAGAAGGAGAAGGTGAAGTCTGGAGGGTGAATCAGAAGAAGCAGAAGAAGGAGAAGGAGAAGGTGAAGTCAGGAGGGTGAATCAGAAGAAGCAGAAGAAGGAGAAGGAGAAGGTGAAGTTAGGAGGGTGAATCAGAAGAAGCAGAAGAAGGAGAAGGAGCAGGTGAAGTCTGGAGGTTGGATCAGAAGAAGCAGAAGAAGGAGAAGGAGAAGGTGAAGTCAGGAGGGTGAATCAGAAGAAGCAGAAGGAGGAGAAGGAGAAGGTGAAGTTAGGAGGGTGAATCAGAAGAAGCAGAAGAAGGAGAAGGAGCAGGTGAAGTCAGGGGGGTGTAGCAGAAGAAGTAGAAGAAGGAGAAGGAGAAGGTGAAGTCAGGACGGTGAAGCAGAAGAAGCAGAAGAAGGAGAAGGATAAGGTGAAGCCTGGAGGGCGCAGCAGAAGAAGCAGAAGAAGGAGAAGGAGAAGGTGACGTCTGGAGTGTGAAGCAGAAGAAGCAGAAGAAGGAGAAGGAGAAGGTGAAGTCTGGAGGGCGCAGCAGAAGAAGCAGAAGAAGGATAATGAGAAGGTGAAGTCTGGAGGGTGAATCAGAAGAAGCAGAAGAAGGAGAAGGAGAAGGTGAAGTCTGGAGGTTGAATCAGAAGAAGTAGAAGAAGGAGAAGGAGAAGGTGAAGTCTGGAGGGTGAAGCAGAATAAGTAGAAGAAGGAGAAGGAGAAGGTGAAGTCAGGAGGGTGAATCAGAAGAAGTAGAAGAAGGAGAAGGAGAAGGTGAAGTCAGGAGGGTGAATCAGAAGAAGCAGAAGAAGGAGAAGGAGAAGGTGAAGTCTGGAGGGTGAATCAGAAGAATCAGAAGAAAGAGAAGGAGAAGGTGAAGTCTGGAGGGTGAAGCAGAAGAAACAGAAGAAGGAGAAGGAGAAGGTGAAGACTGGAGGGTGAATCAGAAGAAGTAGAAGAAGGAGAAGGAGAAGGTGAAGTCTGGAGGGTGAATCAGAAGAAGTAGAAGGAGAAGGAGAAGTTGAAGTCTGGAGGGTGAATCAGAAGAAGCAGAAGAAGGAGAAGGAGAAGGTAGGTCTGGAGGGTGAATCAGAAGAAGCAGAAGAAGGAGAAGGAGAAGATGAAGCCTGGAGGGTGAATCAGAAGAAGTAGAAGAAGGAGAAGGAGAAGGTGAAGTCTGGAGGGTGAATCAGAAGAAGTAGAAGAAGGAGAAGGAGAAGATGAAGTCTGGAGGGTGAATCAGAAGAAACAGAAGAAGGAGAAGGAGAAGGTGAAGTCTGGAGGGTGAATCAGAAGAAGTAGAAGAAGGAGAAGGAGAAGGTGTAGTCTGGAGGGTGAATCAGAAGAAGTAGACGAAGGAGAAGGAGAAGGTGAAGTCTGGAGGGTGAATCAGAAGAAGCAGAAGAAGGAGAAGGAGAAGGTGAAGTCTGGAGGGTGAATCAGAAGAAGTAGAAGAAGGAGAAGGAGAAGTTGAAGTCTGGAGGGTGAAGCAGAAGAAGTAGAAGATGGAGAAGGAGAAGGTGAAGTCAGGAGGGTGAATCAGAAGAAGTAGAAGAAGGAGAAGGAGAAGGTGAAGTCAGGAGGGTGAATCAGAAGAAGCAGAAGATGGAGAAGGAGAAGGTGAAGTCTGGAGGGTGAATCAGAAGAATCAGAAGAAGGAGAAGGAGAAGGTGAAGTCTGGAGGGTGAATCAGAAGAAGCAAAGGAAGGAGAAGGAGAAGGTGAAGTCTGGAGGGTGAATCAGAAGAAGCAGAATAAGGAGAAGGAGAAGGTGAAGTCTGGAGGGTGAATCAGAAGAAGCAGAAGAAGGAGAAGGAGAAGGTGAAGTCTGGAGGGTGAATCAGAAGAAGCAGAAGAATGAGAAGGAGAAGGTGAAGTCTGGAGGGTGAATCAGAAGAAGTAGAAGAAGGAGAAGGAGAAGGTGAAGTCTGGAGGGTGAAGCAGAAGAAGTAGAAGAAGGAGAAGGTGAAGTCAGGAGGGTGAATCAGAAGAAGTAGAAGAAGGAGAAAGAGAAGGTGAAGTCAGGAGGGTGAATCAGAAGAAGCAGAAGAAGGAGAAGGAGAAGGTGAAGTCTGGAGGGTGAATCAGAAGAATCAGAAGAAGGAGAAGGAGAAGGTGAAGTCTGGAGGGTGAATCAGAAGAAGCAGAAGAAAGAGAAGGAGAAGGTGAAGTCTGGAGGATGAAGCAGAAGAAACAGAAGAAGGAGAAGGAGAAGGTGAAGACTGGAGGGTGAATCAGAAGAAGTAGAAGAAGGAGAAGGAGAAGGTGAAGTCTGTAGGGTGAATCAGAAGAAGTAGAAGAAGGAGAAGGAGAAGGTGAAGTCTGGAGGGTGAATCAGAAGATGCAGAAGAAGGAGAAGGAGAAGGTGAAGTCTGGAGGGAGAATCAGAAGAAGCAGAAGAAGGAGAAGGAGAAGATGAAGTCTGGAGGGTGAATCAGAAGAAGTAGAAGAAGGAGAAGGAGAAGGTGAAGTCTGGAGGGTGAATCAGAAGTAGTAGAAGAAGGAGAAGGAGAAGGTGAAGTCTGGAGGGTGAATCAGAAGAAACAGAAGAAGGAGAAGGAGAAGGTGAAGTCTGGAGGGTGAATCAGAAGAAGTAGAAGAAGGAGAAGGAGAAGGTGTAGTCTGGAGGGTGAATCAGAAGAAGTAGACGAAGGAGAAGGAGAAGGTGAAGTCTGGAGGGTGAATCAGAAGAAGCAGAAGAAGGAGATGGAGAAGGTGAAGTCTGGAGGGTGAATCAGAAGAAGTAGAAGAAGGAGAAGGAGAAGGTGAAGTCTGGAGGGTGAACCAGAAGAAGCAGAAGAAGGAGAAGGAGAAGGTGAAGTCTGGAGGGTGATTCAGAAGAAGCAGAATAAGGAGAAGGAGAAGGTGATGTCTGGAGGGTGAATCAGAAGAAGCAGAAGAAGGAGAAGGAGAAGGTAAAGTCTGGAGGGTGAATCAGAAGAAGTAGAAGAAGGAGAAGGAGAAGGTGAAGTCTGGAGGGTGAATCAGAAGAAGTAGAAGAAGGAGAAGGAGAAGGTGAAGTCTGGAGGGTGAATCAGAAGAAGTAGAAGAAGGAGAAGGAGAAGGTGAAGTCTGGAGGGTGAAGCAGAAGAAGTAGAAGAAGGAGAAGGAGAAGGTGAAGTCAGGAGGGTGAATCAGAAGATGTAGAAGAAGGAGAAGGTGAAGTCTGGAGGGTGAATCAGAAGAAGCAGAAGAAGGAGAAGGAGAAGGTAAAGTCTGGAGGGTGAATCAGAAGAAGCAGAAGAAGGAGAAGGAGAAGGTGAAGTCTGGAGGGTGAATCAGAAGAAGTAGACGAAGGAGAAGGTGAAGGTGAAGTCTGGAGGGTGAATCAGAAGAAGCAGAAGAAGGAGATGGAGAAGGTGAAGTCTGGAGGGTGAATCAGAAGAAGTAGAAGAAGGAGAAGGTGAAGGTGAAGTCTGGAGGGTGAATCAGAAGAAGCAGAAGAAGGAGAAGGAGAAGGTGAAGTCTGGAGGGTGAATCAGAAGAAGCAGAAGAAGGAGAAGGAGAAGGTGAAGTCTGGAGGGTGATTCAGAAGAAGCAGAATAAGGAGAAGGAGAAGGTGAAGTCTGGAGGGTGAATCAGAAGAAGCAGAAGAAGGAGAAGGAGAAGGTGAAGTCTGGAGGGTGAATCAGAAGAAGTAGAAGAAGGAGAAGGAGAAGGTGAAGTCTGGAGGGTGAATCAGAAGAAGTAGAAGAAGGAGAAGGAGAAGGTGAAGTCTGGAGGGTGAATCAGAAGAAGTAGAAGAAGGAGAAGGTGAAGGTGAAGTCTGGAGGGTGAAGCAGAAGAAGTCGAAGAAGGAGAAGGAGAAGGTGAAGTCAGGAGGGTGAATCAGAAGATGTAGAAGAAGGAGAAGGAGAAGGTGAAGTCAGGAGGGTGAATCAGAAGAAGCAGAAGAAGGAGAAGGAGAAGGTGAAGTCTGGAGGGTGAATCAGAAGAAGTAGAAGAAGGAGAAGGAGAAGGTGAAGTCTGGAGGGTGAATCAGAAGAAGCAGAAGAAGGAGAAGGAGAAGGTGAAGTCTGGAGGGTGAATCAGAAGAAGCAGAAGAAGGAGAAGGAGAAGGTGAAGTCTGGAGGGTGAATCAGAAGAAGCAGAAGGAGAAGGAGAAGGTGAAGTCTGGAGGGTGAATCAGAAGAAGCAGAATAAGGAGAAGGAGAAGGTGAAGTCTGGAGGGTGAATCAGAAGAAGCAGAAGAAGGAGAAGGAGAAGGTGAAGTCTGGAGGGTGAATCAGAAGAAGTAGAAGAAGGAGAAGGGGATGGTGAAGTCTGGAGGGTGAAGCAGAAGAAGTAGAAGAAGGAGAAGGAGAAGTTGAAGTCAGGAGGGTGAATCAGAAGAAGCAGAAGAGGGAGAAGGAGAAGGTGAAGTCAGGAGGGTGAATCAGAAGAAGCAGAAGAAGGAGATAGAGAAGGTGAAGTCTGGAGGGTGAATCAGAAGAATCAGAAGAAGGAGAAGGAGAAGGTGAAGTCTGGAGGGTGAAGCAGAAGAAGCAGAAGAAAGAGAAGGAGAAGGTGATATCTGGAGGGTGAAGCAGAAGAAACAGACGAAGGAGAAGGAGAAGGTGAAGACTGGAGGGTGAATCAGAAGAAGTAGAAGAAGGAGAAGGAGAAGGTGAAGTCTGGAGGATGAATCAGAAGAAGTAGAAGAAGGAGAAGGAGAAGGTGAAGTCTGGAGGGTGAATCAGAAGAAGCAGAAGGAGAAGGAGAAGGTGAAGTCTGGAGGGTGAATCAGAAGAAGCAGAAGAAGGAGAAGGAGAAGATGAAGTCTGGAGGGTCAATCAGAAGAAGTAGAAGAAGGAGAAGGAGAAGGTGAGGTCTGGAGGGAGAATCAGAAGAAGCAGAAGAAGGAGAAGGAGAAGGTGAAGTCTGGAGGGTGAATCAGAAGAAGCAGAAGAAGGAGAAGGAGAAGGTGAAGTCTGGAGGGTGAATCAGAAGAAGCAGAAGAAGGAGAAGGAGAAGGTGAAGTCAGGAGGGTGAATCAGAAGAAGCAGAAGAAGGAGAAGGAGAAGGTGAAGTTAGGAGGGTGAATCAGAAGAAGCAGAAGAAGGAGAAGGAGCAGGTGAAGTCTGGAGGTTGGATCAGAAGAAGCAGAAGAAGGAGAAGGAGAAGGTGAAGTCAGGAGGGTGAATCAGAAGATGTAGAAGAAGGAGAAGGAGAAGGTGAAGTCAGGAGGGTGAATCAGAAGAAGCAGAAGAAGGAGAAGGAGAAGGTGAAGTCTGGAGGGTGAATCAGAAGAAGTAGAAGAAGGAGAAGGAGAAGGTGAAGTCTGGAGGGTGAATCAGAAGAAGCAGAAGAAGGAGAAGGAGAAGGTGAAGTCTGGAGGGTGAATCAGAAGAAGCAGAAGAAGGAGAAGGAGAAGGTGAAGTCTGGAGGGTGAATCAGAAGAAGCAGAAGGAGAAGGAGAAGGTGAAGTCTGGAGGGTGAATCAGAAGAAGCAGAATAAGGAGAAGGAGAAGGTGAAGTCTGGAGGGTGAATCAGAAGAAGCAGAAGAAGGAGAAGGAGAAGGTGAAGTCTGGAGGGTGAACCAGAAGAAGCAGAAGAAGGAGAAGGAGAAGGTGAAGTCTGGAGGGTGATTCAGAAGAAGCAGAATAAGGAGAAGGAGAAGGTGATGTCTGGAGGGTGAATCAGAAGAAGCAGAAGAAGGAGAAGGAGAAGGTAAAGTCTGGAGGGTGAATCAGAAGAAGTAGAAGAAGGAGAAGGAGAAGGTGAAGTCTGGAGGGTGAATCAGAAGAAGTAGAAGAAGGAGAAGGAGAAGGTGAAGTCTGGAGGGTGAATCAGAAGAAGTAGAAGAAGGAGAAGGAGAAGGTGAAGTCTGGAGGGTGAAGCAGAAGAAGTAGAAGAAGGAGAAGGAGAAGGTGAAGTCAGGAGGGTGAATCAGAAGATGTAGAAGAAGGAGAAGGTGAAGTCTGGAGGGTGAATCAGAAGAAGCAGAAGAAGGAGAAGGAGAAGGTAAAGTCAGGAGGGTGAATCAGAAGAAGCAGAAGAAGGAGAAGGAGAAGGTGAAGTCAGGAGGGTGAATCAGAAGAAGCAGAAGAAGGAGAAGGAGAAGGTGAAGTCTGGAGGGTGAATCAGAAGAAGCAGAAGAAGGAGAAGGAGAAGGTGAAGTCAGGAGGGTGAATCAGAAGAAGCAGAAGAAGGAGAAGGAGAAGGTGAAGTTAGGAGGGTGAATCAGAAGAAGCAGAAGAAGGAGAAGGAGCAGGTGAAGTCTGGAGGTTGGATCAGAAGAAGCAGAAGAAGGAGAAGGAGAAGGTGAAGTCAGGAGGGTGAATCAGAAGATGTAGAAGAAGGAGAAGGAGAAGGTGAAGTCAGGAGGGTGAATCAGAAGAAGCAGAAGAAGGAGAAGGAGAAGGTGAAGTCTGGAGGGTGAATCAGAAGAAGTAGAAGAAGGAGAAGGAGAAGGTGAAGTCTGGAGGGTGAATCAGAAGAAGCAGAAGAAGGAGAAGGAGAAGGTGAAGTCTGGAGGGTGAATCAGAAGAAGCAGAAGAAGGAGAAGGAGAAGGTGAAGTCTGGAGGGTGAATCAGAAGAAGCAGAAGGAGAAGGAGAAGGTGAAGTCTGGAGGGTGAATCAGAAGAAGCAGAATAAGGAGAAGGAGAAGGTGAAGTCTGGAGGGTGAATCAGAAGAAGCAGAAGAAGGAGAAGGAGAAGGTGAAGTCTGGAGGGTGAACCAGAAGAAGCAGAAGAAGGAGAAGGAGAAGGTAAAGTCTGGAGGGTGAATCAGAAGAAGCAGAAGAAGGAGAAGGAGAAGGTGAAGTCTGGAGGGTGAATCAGAAGAAGTAGAAGAAGGAGAAGGTGAAGTCTGGAGGGTGAATCAGAAGAAGCAGAAGAAGGAGAAGGAGAAGGTAAAGTCTGGAGGGTGAATCAGAAGAAGCAGAAGAAGGAGAAGGAGAAGGTGAAGTCTGGAGGGTGAATCAGAAGAAGTAGACGAAGGAGAAGGTGAAGGTGAAGTCTGGAGGGTGAATCAGAAGAAGCAGAAGAAGGAGATGGAGAAGGTGAAGTCTGGAGGGTGAATCAGAAGAAGTAGAAGAAGGAGAAGGTGAAGGTGAAGTCTGGAGGGTGAATCAGAAGAAGCAGAAGAAGGAGAAGGAGAAGGTGAAGTCTGGAGGGTGAATCAGAAGAAGCAGAAGAAGGAGAAGGAGAAGGTGAAGTCTGGAGGGTGAATCAGAAGAAGTAGAAGAAGGAGAAGGGGATGGTGAAGTCTGGAGGGTGAAGCAGAAGAAGTAGAAGAAGGAGAAGGAGAAGGTGAAGTCAGGAGGGTGAATCAGAAGAAGTAGAAGAGGGAGAAGGAGAAGGTGAAGTCAGGAGGGTGAATCAGAAGAAGCAGAAGAAGGAGATAGAGAAGGTGAAGTCTGGAGGGTGAATCAGAAGTATCAGAAGAAGGAGAAGGAGAAGGTGAAGTCTGGAGGGTGAAGCAGAAGAAGCAGAAGAAAGAGAAGGAGAAGGTGATATCTGGAGGGTGAAGCAGAAGAAACAGAAGAAGGAGAAGGAGAAGGTGAAGACTGGAGGGTGAATCAGAAGAAGTAGAAGAAGGAGAAGGAGAAGGTGAAGTCTGGAGGATGAATCAGAAGAAGTAGAAGAAGGAGAAGGAGAAGGTGAAGTCTGGAGGGTGAATCAGAAGAAGCAGAAGGAGAAGGAGAAGGTGAAGTCTGGAGGGTGAATCAGAAGAAGCAGAAGAAGGAGAAGGAGAAGATGAAGTCTGGAGGGTCAATCAGAAGAAGTAGAAGAAGGAGAAGGAGAAGGTGAGGTCTGGAGGGAGAATCAGAAGAAGCAGAAGAAGGAGAAGGAGAAGGTGAAGTCTGGAGGGTGAATCAGAAGAAGCAGAAGAAGGAGAAGGAGAAGGTGAAGTCTGGAGGGTGAATTAGAAGAAGCAGAAGAAGGAGAAGGAGAAGGTGAAGTCAGGAGGGTGAATCAGAAGAAGCAGAAGAAGGAGAAGGAGAAGGTGAAGTTAGGAGGGTGAATCAGAAGAAGCAGAAGAAGGAGAAGGAGCAGGTGAAGTCTGGAGGTTGGATCAGAAGAAGCAGAAGAAGGAGAAGGAGAAGGTGAAGTCAGGAGGGTGAATCAGAAGATGTAGAAGAAGGAGAAGGAGAAGGTGAAGTCAGGAGGGTGAATCAGAAGAAGCAGAAGAAGGAGAAGGAGAAGGTGAAGTCTGGAGGGTGAATCAGAAGAAGTAGAAGAAGGAGAAGGAGAAGGTGAAGTCTGGAGGGTGAATCAGAAGAAGCAGAAGAAGGAGAAGGAGAAGGTGAAGTCTGGAGGGTGAATCAGAAGAAGCAGAAGAAGGAGAAGGAGAAGGTGAAGTCTGGAGGGTGAATCAGAAGAAGCAGAAGGAGAAGGAGAAGGTGAAGTCTGGAGGGTGAATCAGAAGAAGCAGAATAAGGAGAAGGAGAAGGTGAAGTCTGGAGGGTGAATCAGAAGAAGCAGAAGAAGGAGAAGGAGAAGGTGAAGTCTGGAGGGTGAATCAGAAGAAGTAGAAGAGGGAGAAGGAGAAGGTGAAGTCAGGAGGGTGAATCAGAAGAAGCAGAAGAAGGAGATAGAGAAGGTGAAGTCTGGAGGGTGAATCAGAAGTATCAGAAGAAGGAGAAGGAGAAGGTGAAGTCTGGAGGGTGAAGCAGAAGAAGCAGAAGAAAGAGAAGGAGAAGGTGATATCTGGAGGGTGAAGCAGAAGAAACAGAAGAAGGAGAAGGAGAAGGTGAAGACTGGAGGGTGAATCAGAAGAAGTAGAAGAAGGAGAAGGAGAAGGTGAAGTCTGGAGGATGAATCAGAAGAAGTAGAAGAAGGAGAAGGAGAAGGTGAAGTCTGGAGGGTGAATCAGAAGAAGCAGAAGGAGAAGGAGAAGGTGAAGTCTGGAGGGTGAATCAGAAGAAGCAGAAGAAGGAGAAGGAGAAGATGAAGTCTGGAGGGTCAATCAGAAGAAGTAGAAGAAGGAGAAGGAGAAGGTGAGGTCTGGAGGGAGAATCAGAAGAAGCAGAAGAAGGAGAAGGAGAAGGTGAAGTCTGGAGGGTGAATCAGAAGAAGCAGAAGAAGGAGAAGGAGAAGGTGAAGTCTGGAGGGTGAATTAGAAGAAGCAGAAGAAGGAGAAGGAGAAGGTGAAGTCAGGAGGGTGAATCAGAAGAAGCAGAAGAAGGAGAAGGAGAAGGTGAAGTTAGGAGGGTGAATCAGAAGAAGCAGAAGAAGGAGAAGGAGCAGGTGAAGTCTGGAGGTTGGATCAGAAGAAGCAGAAGAAGGAGAAGGAGAAGGTGAAGTCAGGAGGGTGAATCAGAAGATGTAGAAGAAGGAGAAGGAGAAGGTGAAGTCAGGAGGGTGAATCAGAAGAAGCAGAAGAAGGAGAAGGAGAAGGTGAAGTCTGGAGGGTGAATCAGAAGAAGTAGAAGAAGGAGAAGGAGAAGGTGAAGTCTGGAGGGTGAATCAGAAGAAGCAGAAGAAGGAGAAGGAGAAGGTGAAGTCTGGAGGGTGAATCAGAAGAAGCAGAAGAAGGAGAAGGAGAAGGTGAAGTCTGGAGGGTGAATCAGAAGAAGCAGAAGGAGAAGGAGAAGGTGAAGTCTGGAGGGTGAATCAGAAGAAGCAGAATAAGGAGAAGGAGAAGGTGAAGTCTGGAGGGTGAATCAGAAGAAGCAGAAGAAGGAGAAGGAGAAGGTGAAGTCTGGAGGGTGAATCAGAAGAAGTAGAAGAAGGAGAAGGGGAAGGTGAAGTCTGGAGGGTGAAGCAGAAGAAGTAGAAGAAGGAGAAGGAGAAGGTGAAGTCAGGAGGGTGAATCAGAAGAAGTAGAAGAGGGAGAAGGAGAAGGTGAAGTCAGGAGGGTGAATCAGAAGAAGCAGAAGAAGGAGATAGAGAAGGTGAAGTCTGGAGGGTGAATCAGAAGAATCAGAAGAAGGAGAAGGAGAAGGTGAAGTCTGGAGGGTGAAGCAGAAGAAGCAGAAGAAAGAGAAGGAGAAGGTGATATCTGGAGGGTGAAGCAGAAGAAACAGAAGAAGGAGAAGGAGAAGGTGAAGACTGGAGGGTGAATCAGAAGAAGTAGAAGAAGGAGAAGGAGAAGGTGAAGTCTGGAGGATGAATCAGAAGAAGTAGAAGAAGGAGAAGGAGAAGGTGAAGTCTGGAGGGTGAATCAGAAGAAGCAGAAGGAGAAGGAGAAGGTGAAGTCTGGAGGGTGAATCAGAAGAAGCAGAAGAAGGAGAAGGAGAAGATGAAGTCTGGAGGGTGAATCAGAAGAAGTAGAAGAAGGAGAAGGAGAAGGTGAGGTCTGGAGGGAGAATCAGAAGAAGCAGAAGAAGGAGAAGGAGAAGGTGAAGTCTGGAGGGTGAATCAGAAGAAGCAGAAGAAGGAGAAGGAGAAGGTGAAGTCTGGAGGGTGAATCAGAAGAAGCAGAAGAAGGAGAAGGAGAAGGTGAAGTCAGGAGGGTGAATCAGAAGAAGCAGAAGAAGGAGAAGGAGAAGGTGAAGTTAGGAGGGTGAATCAGAAGAAGCAGAAGAAGGAGAAGGAGAAGGTGAAGTCTGGAGGGTGAATCAGAAGAAGTAGAAGAAGGAGAAGGGGAAGGTGAAGTCTGGAGGGTGAAGCAGAAGAAGTAGAAGAAGGAGAAGGAGAAGGTGAAGTCAGGAGGGTGAATCAGAAGAAGTAGAAGAGGGAGAAGGAGAAGGTGAAGTCAGGAGGGTGAATCAGAAGAAGCAGAAGAAGGAGATAGAGAAGGTGAAGTCTGGAGGGTGAATCAGAAGAATCAGAAGAAGGAGAAGGAGAAGGTGAAGTCTGGAGGGTGAAGCAGAAGAAGCAGAAGAAAGAGAAGGAGAAGGTGATATCTGGAGGGTGAAGCAGAAGAAACAGAAGAAGGAGAAGGAGAAGGTGAAGACTGGAGGGTGAATCAGAAGAAGTAGAAGAAGGAGAAGGAGAAGGTGAAGTCTGGAGGATGAATCAGAAGAAGTAGAAGAAGGAGAAGGAGAAGGTGAAGTCTGGAGGGTGAATCAGAAGAAGCAGAAGGAGAAGGAGAAGGTGAAGTCTGGAGGGTGAATCAGAAGAAGCAGAAGAAGGAGAAGGAGAAGATGAAGTCTGGAGGGTGAATCAGAAGAAGTAGAAGAAGGAGAAGGAGAAGGTGAGGTCTGGAGGGAGAATCAGAAGAAGCAGAAGAAGGAGAAGGAGAAGGTGAAGTCTGGAGGGTGAATCAGAAGAAGCAGAAGAAGGAGAAGGAGAAGGTGAAGTCTGGAGGGTGAATCAGAAGAAGCAGAAGAAGGAGAAGGAGAAGGTGAAGTCAGGAGGGTGAATCAGAAGAAGCAGAAGAAGGAGAAGGAGAAGGTGAAGTTAGGAGGGTGAATCAGAAGAAGCAGAAGAAGGAGAAGGAGAAGGTGAAGTCTGGAGGGTGAATCAGAAGAAGTAGAAGAAGGAGAAGGGGAAGGTGAAGTCTGGAGGGTGAAGCAGAAGAAGTAGAAGAAGGAGAAGGAGAAGGTGAAGTCAGGAGGGTGAATCAGAAGAAGTAGAAGAGGGAGAAGGAGAAGGTGAAGTCAGGAGGGTGAATCAGAAGAAGCAGAAGAAGGAGATAGAGAAGGTGAAGTCTGGAGGGTGAATCAGAAGAATCAGAAGAAGGAGAAGGAGAAGGTGAAGTCTGGAGGGTGAAGCAGAAGAAGCAGAAGAAAGAGAAGGAGAAGGTGATATCTGGAGGGTGAAGCAGAAGAAACAGAAGAAGGAGAAGGAGAAGGTGAAGACTGGAGGGTGAATCAGAAGAAGTAGAAGAAGGAGAAGGAGAAGATGAAGTCAGGAGGGTGAATCAGAAGAAGCAGAAGAAGGAGAAGGAGAAGATGAAGTCTGGAGGGTCAATCAGAAGAAGTAGAAGAAGGAGAAGGAGAAGGTGAGGTCTGGAGGGAGAATCAGAAGAAGCAGAAGAAGGAGAAGGAGAAGGTGAAGTCTGGAGGGTGAATCAGAAGAAGCAGAAGAAGGAGAAGGAGAAGGTGAAGTCTGGAGGGTGAATCAGAAGAAGCAGAAGAAGGAGAAGGAGAAGGTGAAGTCAGGAGGGTGAATCAGAAGAAGCAGAAGAAGGAGAAGGAGAAGGTGAAGTTAGGAGGGTGAATCAGAAGAAGCAGAAGAAGGAGAAGGAGCAGGTGAAGTCTGGAGGTTGGATCAGAAGAAGCAGAAGAAGGAGAAGGAGAAGGTGAAGTCAGGAGGGTGAATCAGAAGATGTAGAAGAAGGAGAAGGAGAAGGTGAAGTCAGGAGGGTGAATCAGAAGAAGCAGAAGAAGGAGAAGGAGAAGGTGAAGTCTGGAGGGTGAATCAGAAGAAGTAGAAGAAGGAGAAGGAGAAGGTGAAGTCTGGAGGGTGAATCAGAAGAAGCAGAAGAAGGAGAAGGAGAAGGTGAAGTCTGGAGGGTGAATCAGAAGAAGCAGAAGAAGGAGAAGGAGAAGGTGAAGTCTGGAGGGTGAATCAGAAGAAGCAGAAGGAGAAGGAGAAGGTGAAGTCTGGAGGGTGAATCAGAAGAAGCAGAATAAGGAGAAGGAGAAGGTGAAGTCTGGAGGGTGAATCAGAAGAAGCAGAAGAAGGAGAAGGAGAAGGTGAAGTCTGGAGGGTGAATCAGAAGAAGTAGAAGAAGGAGAAGGGGAAGGTGAAGTCTGGAGGGTGAAGCAGAAGAAGTAGAAGAAGGAGAAGGAGAAGGTGAAGTCAGGAGGGTGAATCAGAAGAAGTAGAAGAGGGAGAAGGAGAAGGTGAAGTCAGGAGGGTGAATCAGAAGAAGCAGAAGAAGGAGATAGAGAAGGTGAAGTCTGGAGGGTGAATCAGAAGAATCAGAAGAAGGAGAAGGAGAAGGTGAAGTCTGGAGGGTGAAGCAGAAGAAGCAGAAGAAAGAGAAGGAGAAGGTGATATCTGGAGGGTGAAGCAGAAGAAACAGAAGAAGGAGAAGGAGAAGGTGAAGACTGGAGGGTGAATCAGAAGAAGTAGAAGAAGGAGAAGGAGAAGGTGAAGTCTGGAGGATGAATCAGAAGAAGTAGAAGAAGGAGAAGGAGAAGGTGAAGTCTGGAGGGTGAATCAGAAGAAGCAGAAGGAGAAGGAGAAGGTGAAGTCTGGAGGGTGAATCAGAAGAAGCAGAAGAAGGAGAAGGAGAAGATGAAGTCTGGAGGGTGAATCAGAAGAAGTAGAAGAAGGAGAAGGAGAAGGTGAGGTCTGGAGGGAGAATCAGAAGAAGCAGAAGAAGGAGAAGGAGAAGGTGAAGTCTGGAGGGTGAATCAGAAGAAGCAGAAGAAGGAGAAGGAGAAGGTGAAGTCTGGAGGGTGAATCAGAAGAAGCAGAAGAAGGAGAAGGAGAAGGTGAAGTCAGGAGGGTGAATCAGAAGAAGCAGAAGAAGGAGAAGGAGAAGGTGAAGTTAGGAGGGTGAATCAGAAGAAGCAGAAGAAGGAGAAGGAGAAGGTGAAGTCTGGAGGGTGAATCAGAAGAAGTAGAAGAAGGAGAAGGGGAAGGTGAAGTCTGGAGGGTGAAGCAGAAGAAGTAGAAGAAGGAGAAGGAGAAGGTGAAGTCAGGAGGGTGAATCAGAAGAAGTAGAAGAGGGAGAAGGAGAAGGTGAAGTCAGGAGGGTGAATCAGAAGAAGCAGAAGAAGGAGATAGAGAAGGTGAAGTCTGGAGGGTGAATCAGAAGAATCAGAAGAAGGAGAAGGAGAAGGTGAAGTCTGGAGGGTGAAGCAGAAGAAGCAGAAGAAAGAGAAGGAGAAGGTGATATCTGGAGGGTGAAGCAGAAGAAACAGAAGAAGGAGAAGGAGAAGGTGAAGACTGGAGGGTGAATCAGAAGAAGTAGAAGAAGGAGAAGGAGAAGGTGAAGTCTGGAGGATGAATCAGAAGAAGCAGAAGAAGGAGAAGGAGAAGGTGAAGTCTGGAGGGTGAATCAGAAGAAGCAGAAGGAGAAGGAGAAGGTGAAGTCTGGAGGGTGAATCAGAAGAAGCAGAAGAAGGAGAAGGAGAAGATGAAGTCTGGAGGGTGAATCAGAAGAAGTAGAAGAAGGAGAAGGAGAAGGTGAGGTCTGGAGGGAGAATCAGAAGAAGCAGAAGAAGGAGAAGGAGAAGGTGAAGTCTGGAGGGTGAATCAGAAGAAGCAGAAGAAGGAGAAGGAGAAGGTGAAGTCTGGAGGGTGAATCAGAAGAAGCAGAAGAAGGAGAAGGAGAAGGTGAAGTCAGGAGGGTGAATCAGAAGAAGCAGAAGAAGGAGAAGGAGAAGGTGAAGTTAGGAGGGTGAATCAGAAGAAGCAGAAGAAGGAGAAGGAGAAGGTGAAGTCTGGAGGGTGAATCAGAAGAAGTAGAAGAAGGAGAAGGGGAAGGTGAAGTCTGGAGGGTGAAGCAGAAGAAGTAGAAGAAGGAGAAGGAGAAGGTGAAGTCAGGAGGGTGAATCAGAAGAAGTAGAAGAGGGAGAAGGAGAAGGTGAAGTCAGGAGGGTGAATCAGAAGAAGCAGAAGAAGGAGATAGAGAAGGTGAAGTCTGGAGGGTGAATCAGAAGAATCAGAAGAAGGAGAAGGAGAAGGTGAAGTCTGGAGGGTGAAGCAGAAGAAGCAGAAGAAAGAGAAGGAGAAGGTGATATCTGGAGGGTGAAGCAGAAGAAACAGAAGAAGGAGAAGGAGAAGGTGAAGACTGGAGGGTGAATCAGAAGAAGTAGAAGAAGGAGAAGGAGAAGGTGAAGTCTGGAGGATGAATCAGAAGAAGTAGAAGAAGGAGAAGGAGAAGGTGAAGTCTGGAGGGTGAATCAGAAGAAGCAGAAGGAGAAGGAGAAGGTGAAGTCTGGAGGGTGAATCAGAAGAAGCAGAAGAAGGAGAAGGAGAAGATGAAGTCTGGAGGGTGAATCAGAAGAAGTAGAAGAAGGAGAAGGAGAAGGTGAGGTCTGGAGGGAGAATCAGAAGAAGCAGAAGAAGGAGAAGGAGAAGGTGAAGTCTGGAGGGTGAATCAGAAGAAGCAGAAGAAGGAGAAGGAGAAGGTGAAGTCTGGAGGGTGAATCAGAAGAAGCAGAAGAAGGAGAAGGAGAAGGTGAAGTCAGGAGGGTGAATCAGAAGAAGCAGAAGAAGGAGAAGGAGAAGGTGAAGTTAGGAGGGTGAATCAGAAGAAGCAGAAGAAGGAGAAGGAGCAGGTGAAGTCTGGAGGTTGGATCAGAAGAAGCAGAAGAAGGAGAAGGAGAAGGTGAAGTCAGGAGGGTGAATCAGAAGAAGCAGAAGGAGGAGAAGGAGAAGGTGAAGTTAGGAGGGTGAATCAGAAGAAGCAGAAGAAGGAGAAGGAGCAGGTGAAGTCAGGGGGGTGTAGCAGAAGAAGTAGAAGAAGGAGAAGGAGAAGGTGAAGTCAGGACGGTGAAGCAGAAGAAGCAGAAGAAGGAGAAGGATAAGGTGAAGCCTGGAGGGCGCAGCAGAAGAAGCAGAAGAAGGAGAAGGAGAAGGTGACGTCTGGAGTGTGAAGCAGAAGAAGCAGAAGAAGGAGAAGGAGAAGGTGAAGTCTGGAGGGCGCAGCAGAAGAAGCAGAAGAAGGATAATGAGAAGGTGAAGTCTGGAGGGTGAATCAGAAGAAGCAGAAGAAGGAGAAGGAGAAGGTGAAGTCTGGAGGTTGAATCAGAAGAAGTAGAAGAAGGAGAAGGAGAAGGTGAAGTCTGGAGGGTGAAGCAGAAGAAGTAGAAGAAGGAGAAGGAGAAGGTGAAGTCAGGAGGGTGAATCAGAAGAAGTAGAAGAAGGAGAAGGAGAAGGTGAAGTCAGGAGGGTGAATCAGAAGAAGCAGAAGAAGGAGAAGGAGAAGGTGAAGTCTGGAGGGTGAATCAGAAGAATCAGAAGAAAGAGAAGGAGAAGGTGAAGTCTGGAGGGTGAAGCAGAAGAAACAGAAGAAGGAGAAGGAGAAGGTGAAGTCTGGAGGGTGAATCAGAAGAAGTAGAAGGAGAAGGAGAAGTTGAAGTCTGGAGGGTGAATCAGAAGAAGCAGAAGAAGGAGAAGGAGAAGGTGAAGTCTGGAGGGTGAATCAGAAGAAGCAGAAGAAGGAGAAGGAAAAGATGAAGCCTGGAGGGTGAATCAGAAGAAGTAGAAGAAGGAGAAGGAGAAGGTGAAGTCTGGAGGGTGAATCAGAAGAAGTAGAAGAAGGAGAAGGAGAAGATGAAGTCTGGAGGGTGAATCAGAAGAAACAGAAGAAGGAGAAGGAGAAGGTGAAGTCTGGAGGGTGAATCAGAAGAAGTAGAAGAAGGAGAAGGAGAAGGTGTAGTCTGGAGGGTGAATCAGAAGAAGTAGACGAAGGAGAAGGAGAAGGTGAAGTCTGGAGGGTGAATCAGAAGAAGCAGAAGAAGGAGAAGGAGAAGGTGAAGTCTGGAGGGTGAATCAGAAGAAGTAGAAGAAGGAGAAGGAGAAGTTGAAGTCTGGAGGGTGAAGCAGAAGAAGTAGAAGATGGAGAAGGAGAAGGTGAAGTCAGGAGGGTGAATCAGAAGAAGTAGAAGAAGGAGAAGGAGAAGGTGAAGTCAGGAGGGTGAATCAGAAGAAGCAGAAGATGGAGAAGGAGAAGGTGAAGTCTGGAGGGTGAATCAGAAGAATCAGAAGAAGGAGAAGGAGAAGGTGAAGTCTGGAGGGTGAATCAGAAGAAGCAAAGGAAGGAGAAGGAGAAGGTGAAGTCTGGAGGGTGAATCAGAAGAAGCAAAGGAAGGAGAAGGAGAAGGTGAAGTCTGGAGGGTGAATCAGAAGAAGCAGAAGAATGAGAAGGAGAAGGTGAAGTCTGGAGGGTGAATCAGAAGAAGTAGAAGAAGGAGAAGGAGAAGGTGAAGTCTGGAGGGTGAAGCAGAAGAAGTAGAAGAAGGAGAAGGAGAAGGTGAAGTCAGGAGGGTGAATCAGAAGAAGTAGAAGAAGGAGAAAGAGAAGGTGAAGTCAGGAGGGTGAATCAGAAGAAGCAGAAGAAGGAGAAGGAGAAGGTGAAGTCTGGAGGGTGAATCAGAAGAATCAGAAGAAGGAGAAGGAGAAGGTGAAGTCTGGAGGATGAAGCAGAAGAAACAGAAGAAGGAGAAGGAGAAGGTGAAGACTGGAGGGTGAATCAGAAGAAGTAGAAGAAGGAGAAGGAGAAGGTGAAGTCTGGAGGGTGAATCAGAAGAAGTAGAAGAAGGAGAAGGAGAAGGTGAAGTCTGGAGGGTGAATCAGAAGATGCAGAAGAAGGAGAAGGAGAAGGTGAAGTCTGGAGGGTGAATCAGAAGAAGCAGAAGAAGGAGAAGGAGAAGATGAAGTCTGGAGGGTGAATCAGAAGAAGTAGAAGAAGGAGAAGGAGAAGGTGAAGTCTGGAGGGTGAATCAGAAGTAGTAGAAGAAGGAGAAGGAGAAGGTGAAGTCTGGAGGGTGAATCAGAAGAAACAGAAGAAGGAGAAGGAGAAGGTGAAGTCTGGAGGGTGAATCAGAAGAAGTAGAAGAAGGAGAAGGAGAAGGTGTAGTCTGGAGGGTGAATCAGAAGAAGTAGACGAAGGAGAAGGAGAAGGTGAAGTCTGGAGGGTGAATCAGAAGAAGCAGAAGAAGGAGATGGAGAAGGTGAAGTCTGGAGGGTGAATCAGAAGAAGTAGAAGAAGGAGAAGGAGAAGGTGAAGTCTGGAGGGTGAACCAGAAGAAGCAGAAGAAGGAGAAGGAGAAGGTGAAGTCTGGAGGGTGATTCAGAAGAAGCAGAATAAGGAGAAGGAGAAGGTGATGTCTGGAGGGTGAATCAGAAGAAGCAGAAGAAGGAGAAGGAGAAGGTAAAGTCTGGAGGGTGAATCAGAAGAAGTAGAAGAAGGAGAAGGAGAAGGTGAAGTCTGGAGGGTGAATCAGAAGAAGTAGAAGAAGGAGAAGGAGAAGGTGAAGTCTGGAGGGTGAATCAGAAGAAGTAGAAGAAGGAGAAGGAGAAGGTGAAGTCTGGAGGGTGAAGCAGAAGAAGTAGAAGAAGGAGAAGGAGAAGGTGAAGTCAGGAGGGTGAATCAGAAGATGTAGAAGAAGGAGAAGGAGAAGGTGAAGTCTGGAGGGTGAATCAGAAGAAGCAGAAGAAGGAGAAGGAGAAGGTAAAGTCTGGAGGGTGAATCAGAAGAAGCAGAAGAAGGAGAAGGAGAAGGTGAAGTCTGGAGGGTGAATCAGAAGAAGTAGACGAAGGAGAAGGTGAAGGTGAAGTCTGGAGGGTGAATCAGAAGAAGCAGAAGAAGGAGATAGAGAAGGTGAAGTCTGGAGGGTGAATCAGAAGAAGTAGAAGAAGGAGAAGGTGAAGGTGAAGTCTGGAGGGTGAATCAGAAGAAGCAGAAGAAGGAGAAGGAGAAGGTGAAGTCTGGAGGGTGAATCAGAAGAAGCAGAAGAAGGAGAAGGAGAAGGTGAAGTCTGGAGGGTGATTCAGAAGAAGCAGAATAAGGAGAAGGAGAAGGTGAAGTCTGGAGGGTGAATCAGAAGAAGTAGAAGAAGGAGAAGGAGAAGGTGAAGTCTGGAGGGTGAATCAGAAGAAGTAGAAGAAGGAGAAGGAGAAGGTGAAGTCTGGAGGGTGAATCAGAAGAAGTAGAAGAAGGAGAAGGAGAAGGTGAAGTCTGGAGGGTGAAGCAGAAGAAGTCGAAGAAGGAGAAGGAGAAGGTGAAGTCAGGAGGGTGAATCAGAAGATGTAGAAGAAGGAGAAGGAGAAGGTGAAGTCAGGAGGGTGAATCAGAAGAAGCAGAAGAAGGAGAAGGAGAAGGTGAAGTCTGGAGGGTGAATCAGAAGAAGTAGAAGAAGGAGAAGGAGAAGGTGAAGTCTGGAGGGTGAATCAGAAGAAGCAGAAGAAGGAGAAGGAGAAGGTGAAGTCTGGAGGGTGAATCAGAAGAAGCAGAAGAAGGAGAAGGAGAAGGTGAAGTCTGGAGGGTGAATCAGAAGAAGCAGAAGAAGGAGAAGGAGAAGGTGAAGTCTGGAGGGTGAATCAGAAGAAGCAGAATAAGGAGAGGGTGAAGTCTGGAGGGTGAATCAGAAGAAGCAGAAGAAGGAGAAGGAGAAGGTGAAGTCTGGAGGGTGAATCAGAAGAAGTAGAAGAAGGAGAAGGGGAAGGTGAAGTCTGGAGGGTGAAGCAGAAGAAGTAGAAGAAGGAGAAGGAGAAGGTGAAGTCAGGAGGGTGAATCAGAAGAAGTAGAAGAGGGAGAAGGAGAAGGTGAAGTCAGGAGGGTGAATCAGAAGAAGCAGAAGAAGGAGATAGAGAAGGTGAAGTCTGGAGGGTGAATCAGAAGAATCAGAAGAAGGAGAAGGAGAAGGTGAAGTCTGGAGGGTGAAGCAGAAGAAGCAGAAGAAAGAGAAGGAGAAGGTGATATCTGGAGGGTGAAGCAGAAGAAACAGAAGAAGGAGAAGGAGAAGGTGAAGACTGGAGGGTGAATCAGAAGAAGTAGAAGAAGGAGAAGGAGAAGGTGAAGTCTGGAGGATGAATCAGAAGAAGTAGAAGAAGGAGAAGGAGAAGGTGAAGTCTGGAGGGTGAATCAGAAGAAGCAGAAGGAGAAGGAGAAGGTGAAGTCTGGAGGGTGAATCAGAAGAAGCAGAAGAAGGAGAAGGAGAAGATGAAGTCTGGAGGGTGAATCAGAAGAAGTAGAAGAAGGAGAAGGAGAAGGTGAGGTCTGGAGGGAGAATCAGAAGAAGCAGAAGAAGGAGAAGGAGAAGGTGAAGTCTGGAGGGTGAATCAGAAGAAGCAGAAGAAGGAGAAGGAGAAGGTGAAGTCTGGAGGGTGAATCAGAAGAAGCAGAAGAAGGAGAAGGAGAAGGTGAAGTCAGGAGGGTGAATCAGAAGAAGCAGAAGAAGGAGAAGGAGAAGGTGAAGTTAGGAGGGTGAATCAGAAGAAGCAGAAGAAGGAGAAGGAGCAGGTGAAGTCTGGACGTTGGATCAGAAGAAGCAGAAGAAGGAGAAGGAGAAGGTGAAGTCAGGAGGGTGAATCAGAAGAAGCAGAAGGAGGAGAAGGAGAAGGTGAAGTTAGGAGGGTGAATCAGAAGAAGCAGAAGAAGGAGAAGGAGCAGGTGAAGTCAGGGGGGTGTAGCAGAAGAAGTAGAAGAAGGAGAAGGAGAAGGTGAAGTCAGGACGGTGAAGCAGAAGAAGCAGAAGAAGGAGAAGGATAAGGTGAAGCCTGGAGGGCGCAGCAGAAGAAGCAGAAGAAGGAGAAGGAGAAGGTGACGTCTGGAGTGTGAAGCAGAAGAAGCAGAAGAAGGAGAAGGAGAAGGTGAAGTCTGGAGGGCGCAGCAGAAGAAGCAGAAGAAGGATAATGAGAAGGTGAAGTCTGGAGGGTGAATCAGAAGAAGCAGAAGAAGGAGAAGGAGAAGGTGAAGTCTGGAGGTTGAATCAGAAGAAGTAGAAGAAGGAGAAGGAGAAGGTGAAGTCTGGAGGGTGAAGCAGAAGAAGTAGAAGAAGGAGAAGGAGAAGGTGAAGTCAGGAGGGTGAATCAGAAGATGTAGAAGAAGGAGAAGGAGAAGGTGAAGTCAGGAGGGTGAATCAGAAGAAGTAGAAGAAGCAGAAGGAGAAGTTGAAGTCTGGAGGGTGAATCAGAAGAAGCAGAAGAAGGAGAAGGAGAAGGTGAAGTCTGGAGGGTGAATCAGAAGAAGCAGAAGAAGGAGAAGGAGAAGATGAAGCCTGGAGGGTGAATCAGAAGAAGTAGAAGAAGGAGAAGGAGAAGGTGAAGTCTGGAGGGTGAATCAGAAGAAGTAGAAGAAGGAGAAGGAGAAGATGAAGTCTGGAGGGTGAATCAGAAGAAACAGAAGAAGGAGAAGGAGAAGGTGAAGTCTGGAGGGTGAATCAGAAGAAGTAGAAGAAGGAGAAGGAGAAGGTGTAGTCTGGAGGGTGAATCAGAAGAAGTAGACGAAGGAGAAGGATAAGGTGAAGTCTGGAGGGTGAATCAGAAGAAGCAGAAGAAGGAGAAGGAGAAGGTGAAGTCTGGAGGATGAATCAGATGAAGTAGAAGAAGGAGAAGGAGAAGGTGAAGTCTGGAGGGTGAATCAGAAGAAGCAGAAGAAGGAGAAGGAGAAGGTGAAGTCTGGAGGGTGAATCAGAAGAAGCAGAAGAAGGAGAAGGAGAAGGTGAAGTCTGGAGGGTGAATCAGAAGAAGTAGAAGAAGGAGAAGGAGAAGTTGAAGTCTGGTGGGTGAAGCAAAAGAAGTAGAAGATGGAGAAGGAGAAGGTGAAGTCAGGAGGGTGAATCAGAAGAAGTAGAAGAAGGAGAAGGAGAAGATGAAGTCAGGAGGGTGAATCAGAAGAAGCAGAAGATGGAGAAGGAGAAGGTGAAGTCTGGAGGGTGAATCAGAAGAATCAGAAGAAGGAGAAGGAGAAGGTGAAGTCTGGAGGGTGAATCAGAAGAAGCAGAATAAGGAGAAGGAGAAGGTGAAGTCTGGAGGGTGAATCAGAAGAAGCAGAAGAAGGAGAAGGAGAAGGTGAAGTCTGGAGGGTGAATCAGAAGAAGCAGAAGAAGGAGAAGGAGAAGGTGAAGTCTGGAGGGTGAAGCAGAAGAAGTAGAAGAAGGAGAAGGAGAAGGTGAAGTCAGGAGGGTGAATCAGAAGAAGTAGAAGAAGGAGAAGGAGAAGGTGAAGTCAGGAGGGTGAATCAGAAGAAGCAGAAGAAGGAGAAGGAGAAGGTGAAGTCTGGAGGGTGAATCAGAAGAATCAGAAGAAGGAGAAGGAGAAGGTGAAGTCTGGAGGGTGAATCAGAAGAAGCAGAAGAAAGAGAAGGAGAAGGTGAAGTCTGGAGGGTGAAGCAGAAGAAACAGAAGAAGGAGAAGGAGAAGGTGAAGACTGGAGGGTGAATCAGAAGAAGTAGAAGAAGGAGAAGGAGAAGGTGAAGTCTGGAGGGTGAATCAGAAGAAGTAGAAGAAGGAGAAGGAGAAGGTGAAGTCTGGAGGGTGAATCAGAAGAAGCAGAAGAAGGAGAAGGAGAAGGTGAAGTCTGGAGGGTGAATCAGAAGAAGCAGAAGAAGGAGAAGGAGAAGATGAAGTCTGGAGGGTGAAACGGAAGAAGTAGAAGAAGGAGAAGGAGAAGGTGAAGTCTGGAGGGTGAATCAGAAGAAGCAGAAGAAGGAGAAGGAGAAGTTGAAGTCTGGAGGGTGAATCAGAAGAAGCAGAAGAAGGAGAAGGAGAAGATGAAGTCTGGAGGGTGAATCAGAAGAAGCAGAAGAAGGAGAAGGAGAAGATGAAGTCTGGAGGGTGAATCAGAAGAAGTAGAAGAAGGAGAAGGAGAAGGTGAAGTCTGGAGGGTGAATCAGAAGAAGTAGAAGAAGGAGAAGGAGAAGATGAAGTCTGGAGGGTGAATCAGAAGAAACAGAAGAAGGAGGAGGAGAAGGTGAAGTCTGGAGGGTGAATCAGAAGAAGTAGAAGAAGGAGAAGGAGAAGGTGTAGTCTGGAGGGTGAATCAGAAGAAGTAGACGAAGGAGAAGGAGAAGGTGAAGTCTGGAGGGTGAATCAGAAGAAGCAGAAGAAGGAGAAGGAGAAGGTGAAGTCTGGAGGGTGAATCAGAAGAAGTAGAAGAAGGAGAAGGAGAAGGTGAAGTCTGGAGGGTGAATCAGAAGAAGCAGAAAAAGGAGAAGGAGAAGGTGAAGTCTGGAGGGTGAATCAGAAGAAGCAGAAGATGAAGAAGGAGAAGGTGAAGTCTGGAGGGTGAATCAGAAGAAGTAGCAGAAGGAGAAGGAGAAGTTGAAGTCTGGAGGGTGAAGCAGAAGAAGTAGAAGATGGAGAAGGAGAAGGTGAAGTCAGGAGGGTGAATCAGAAGAAGTAGAAGAAGGAGAAGGAGAAGGTGAAGTCAGGAGGGTGAATCAGAAGAAGCAGAAGATGAAGAAGGAGAAGGTGAAGTCTGGAGGGTGAATCAGAAGAAGTAGCAGAAGGAGAATGAGAAGTTGAAGTCTGGAGGGTGAAGCAGAAGAAGTAGAAGATGGAGAAGGAGAAGGTGAAGTCTGGAGGGTGAATCAGAAGAAGCAGAAGATGAAGAAGGAGAAGGTGAAGTCTGGAGGGTGAATCAGAAGAAGTAGAAGAAGGAGAAGGAGAAGGTGTAGTCTGGAGGGTGAATCAGAAGAAGTAGACGAAGGAGAAGGAGAAGGTGAAGTCTGGAGGGTGAATCAGAAGAAGCAGAAGAAGGAGAAGGAGAAGGTGAAGTCTGGAGGGTGAATCAGAAGAAGTAGAAGAAGGAGAAGGAGAAGGTGAAGTCTGGAGGGTGAATCAGAAGAAGCAGAAAAAGGAGAAGGAGAAGGTGAAGTCTGGAGGGTGAATCAGAAGAAGCAGAAGATGAAGAAGGAGAAGGTGAAGTCTGGAGGGTGAATCAGAAGAAGTAGCAGAAGGAGAAGGAGAAGTTGAAGTCTGGAGGGTGAAGCAGAAGAAGTAGAAGATGGAGAAGGAGAAGGTGAAGTCAGGAGGGTGAATCAGAAGAAGTAGAAGAAGGAGAAGGAGAAGGTGAAGTCAGGAGGGTGAATCAGAAGAAGCAGAAGATGAAGAAGGAGAAGGTGAAGTCTGGAGGGTGAATCAGAAGAAGTAGCAGAAGGAGAAGGAGAAGTTGAAGTCTGGAGGGTGAAGCAGAAGAAGTAGAAGATGGAGAAGGAGAAGGTGAAGTCTGGAGGGTGAATCAGAAGAAGCAGAAGATGAAGAAGGAGATGGTGAAGTCTGGAGGGTGAATCAGAAGAAGTAGCAGAAGGAGAAGGAGAAGTTGAAGTCTGGAGGGTGAAGCAGAAGAAGTAGAAGATGGAGAAGGAGAAGGTGAAGTCAGGAGGGTGAATCAGAAGAAGTAGAAGAAGGAGAAGGAGAAGGTGAAGTCAGGAGGGTGAATCAGAAGAAGCAGAAGATGGAGAAGGAGAAGGTGAAGTCTGGAGGGTGAATCAGAAGAATCAGAAGAATGAGAAGGAGAAGGTGAAGTCTGGAGGGTGAATCAGAAGAAGCAGAGGAAGGAGAAGGAGAAGGTGAAGTCTGGAGGGTGAATCAGAAGAAGCAGAATAAGGAGAAGGAGAAGGTGAAGTCTGGAGGGTGAATCAGAAGAAGCAGAATAAGGAGAAGGAGAAGGTGAAGTCTGGAGGGTGAATCAGAAGAAGCAGAAGAAGGAGAAGGAGAAGGTGAAGTCTGGAGGGTGAATCAGAAGAAGCAGAAGAAGGAGAAGGAGAAGGTGAAGTCTGGAGGGTGAAGCAGAAGAAGTAGAAGAAGGAGAAGGAGAAGGTGAAGTCAGGAGGGTGAATCAGAAGAAGTAGAAGAAGGAGAAGGAGAAGGTGAAGTCAGGAGTGTGAATCAGAAGAAGCAGAAGAAGGAGAAGGAGAAGGTGAAGTCTGGAGGGTGAATCAGAAGAATCAGAAGAAGGAGAAGGAGAAGGTGAAGTCTGGAGGGTGAATCAGAAGAAGCAGAAGAAAGAGAAGGAGAAGGTGAAGTCTGGAGGGTGAAGCAGAAGAAACAGAAGAAGGAGAAGGAGAAGGTGAAGACTGGAGGGTGAATCAGAAGAAGTAGAAGAAGGAGAAGGAGAAGGTGAAGTCTGGAGGGTGAATCAGAAGAAGTAGAAGAAGGAGAAGGAGAAGGTGAAGTCTGGAGGGTGAATCAGAAGAAGCAGAAGAAGGAGAAGGAGAAGGTGAAGTCTGGAGGGTGAATCAGAAGAAGCAGAAGAAGGAGAAGGAGAAGATGAAGTCTGGAGGGTGAATCGGAAGAAGTAGAAGAAGGAGAAGGAGAAGGTGAAGTCTGGAGGGTGAATCAGAAGAAGCAGAAGAAGGAGAAGGAGAAGTTGAAGTCTGGAGGGTGAATCAGAAGAAGCAGAAGAAGGAGAAGGAGAAGGTGAAGTCTGGAGGGTGAATCAGAAGAAGCAGAAGAAGGAGAAGGAGAAGATGAAGTCTGGAGGGTGAATCAGAAGAAACAGAAGAAGGAGGAGGAGAAGGTGAAGTCTGGAGGGTGAATCAGAAGAAGTAGAAGAAGGAGAAGGAGAAGGTGAAGTCTGGAGGGTGAATCAGAAGAAGCAATAGAAGGAGAAGGAGCAGGTGAAGTCTGGAGGGTGAATCAGAAGAAGCAGAAGAAGGAGAAGGAGAAGGTGAAGTCTGGAGGGTGAATCAGAAGAAGTAGAAGAAGGAGAAGGAGAAGTTGAAGTCTGGAGGGTGAAGCAGAAGAAGTAGAAGATGGAGAAGGAGAAGGTGAAGTCAGGAGGGTGAATCAGAAGAAGTAGAAGAAGGAGAAGGAGAAGGTGAAGTCAGGAGGGTGAATCAGAAGAAGCAGAAGATGGAGAAGGAGAAGGTGAAGTCTGGAGGGTGAATCAGAAGAATCAGAAGAAGGAGAAGGAGAAGGTGAAGTCTGGAGGGTGAATCAGAAGAAGCAAAGGAAGGAGAAGGAGAAGGTGAAGTCTGGAGGGTGAATCAGAAGAAGCAGAATAAGGAGAAGGAGAAGGTGAAGTCTGGAGGGTGAATCAGAAGAAGCAGAAGAAGGAGAAGGAGAAGGTGAAGTCTGGAGGGTGAATCAGAAGAAGCAGAAGAATGAGATGGAGAAGGTGAAGTCTGGAGGGTGAATCAGAAGAAGTAGAAGAAGGAGAAGGAGAAGGTGAAGTCTGGAGGGTGAAGCAGAAGAAGTAGAAGAAGGAGAAGGAGAAGGTGAAGTCAGGTGGGTGAATCAGAAGAAGTAGAAGAAGGAGAAAGAGAAGGTGAAGTCAGGAGGGTGAATCAGAAGAAGCAGAAGAAGGAGAAGGAGAAGGTGAAGTCTGGAGGGTGAATCAGAAGAATCAGAAGAAGGAGAAGGAGAAGGTGAAGTCTGGAGGGTGAATCAGAAGAATCAGAAGAAAGAGAAGGAGAAGGTGAAGTCTGGAGGGTGAAGCAGAAGAAACAGAAGAAGGAGAAGGAGAAGGTGAAGACTGGAGGGTGAATCAGAAGAAGTAGAACAAGGAGAAGGAGAAGGTGAAGTCTGGAGGGTGAATCAGAAGAAGTAGAAGAAGCAGAAGGAGAAGTTGAAGTCTGGAGGGTGAATCAGAAGAAGCAGAAGAAGGAGAAGGAGAAGGTGAAGTCTGGAGGGTGAATCAGAAGAAGCAGAAGAAGGAGAAGGAGAAGATGAAGCCTGGAGGGTGAATCAGAAGAAGTAGAAGAAGGAGAAGGAGAAGGTGAAGTCTGGAGGGTGAATCAGAAGAAGTAGAAGAAGGAGAAGGAGAAGATGAAGTCTGGAGGGTGAATCAGAAGAAACAGAAGAAGGAGAAGGAGAAGGTGAAGTCTGGAGGGTGAATCAGAAGAAGTAGAAGAAGGAGAAGGAGAAGGTGTAGTCTGGAGGGTGAATCAGAAGAAGTAGACGAAGGAGAAGGATAAGGTGAAGTCTGGAGGGTGAATCAGAAGAAGCAGAAGAAGGAGAAGGAGAAGGTGAAGTCTGGAGGGTGAATCAGATGAAGTAGAAGAAGGAGAAGGAGAAGGTGAAGTCTGGAGGGTGAATCAGAAGAAGCAGAAGAAGGAGAAGGAGAAGGTGAAGTCTGGAGGGTGAATCAGAAGAAGCAGAAGAAGGAGAAGGAGAAGGTGAAGTCTGGAGGGTGAATCAGAAGAAGTAGAAGAAGGAGAAGGAGAAGTTGAAGTCTGGTGGGTGAAGCAAAAGAAGTAGAAGATGGAGAAGGAGAAGGTGAAGTCAGGAGGGTGAATCAGAAGAAGTAGAAGAAGGAGAAGGAGAAGATGAAGTCAGGAGGGTGAATCAGAAGAAGCAGAAGATGGAGAAGGAGAAGGTGAAGTCTGGAGGGTGAATCAGAAGAAGTAGAAGAAGGAGAAGGAGAAGGTGAAGTCTGGAGGGTGAATCAGAAGAAGCAGAAAAAGGAGAAGGAGAAGGTGAAGTCTGGAGGGTGAATCAGAAGAAGCAGAAGATGAAGAAGGAGAAGGTGAAGTCTGGAGGGTGAATCAGAAGAAGTAGCAGAAGGAGAAGGAGAAGTTGAAGTCTGGAGGGTGAAGCAGAAGAAGTAGAAGATGGAGAAGGAGAAGGTGAAGTCAGGAGGGTGAATCAGAAGAAGTAGAAGAAGGAGAAGGAGAAGGTGAAGTCAGGAGGGTGAATCAGAAGAAGCAGAAGATGAAGAAGGAGAAGGTGAAGTCTGGAGGGTGAATCAGAAGAAGTAGCAGAAGGAGAAGGAGAAGTTGAAGTCTGGAGGGTGAAGCAGAAGAAGTAGAAGATGGAGAAGGAGAAGGTGAAGTCTGGAGGGTGAATCAGAAGAAGCAGAAGATGAAGAAGGAGATGGTGAAGTCTGGAGGGTGAATCAGAAGAAGTAGCAGAAGGAGAAGGAGAAGTTGAAGTCTGGAGGGTGAAGCAGAAGAAGTAGAAGATGGAGAAGGAGAAGGTGAAGTCAGGAGGGTGAATCAGAAGAAGTAGAAGAAGGAGAAGGAGAAGGTGAAGTCAGGAGGGTGAATCAGAAGAAGCAGAAGATGGAGAAGGAGAAGGTGAAGTCTGGAGGGTGAATCAGAAGAATCAGAAGAAGGAGAAGGAGAAGGTGAAGTCTGGAGGGTGAATCAGAAGAAGCAGAGGAAGGAGAAGGAGAAGGTGAAGTCTGGAGGGTGAATCAGAAGAAGCAGAATAAGGAGAAGGAGAAGGTGAAGTCTGGAGGGTGAATCAGAAGAAGCAGAATAAGGAGAAGGAGAAGGTGAAGTCTGGAGGGTGAATCAGAAGAAGCAGAAGAAGGAGAAGGAGAAGGTGAAGTCTGGAGGGTGAATCAGAAGAAGCAGAAGAAGGAGAAGGAGAAGGTGAAGTCTGGAGGGTGAAGCAGAAGAAGTAGAAGAAGGAGAAGGAGAAGGTGAAGTCAGGAGGGTGAATCAGAAGAAGTAGAAGAAGGAGAAGGAGAAGGTGAAGTCAGGAGTGTGAATCAGAAGAAGCAGAAGAAGGAGAAGGAGAAGGTGAAGTCTGGAGGGTGAATCAGAAGAATCAGAAGAAGGAGAAGGAGAAGGTGAAGTCTGGAGGGTGAATCAGAAGAAGCAGAAGAAAGAGAAGGAGAAGGTGAAGTCTGGAGGGTGAAGCAGAAGAAACAGAAGAAGGAGAAGGAGAAGGTGAAGACTGGAGGGTGAATCAGAAGAAGTAGAAGAAGGAGAAGGAGAAGGTGAAGTCTGGAGGGTGAATCAGAAGAAGTAGAAGAAGGAGAAGGAGAAGGTGAAGTCTGGAGGGTGAATCAGAAGAAGCAGAAGAAGGAGAAGGAGAAGGTGAAGTCTGGAAGGTGAATCAGAAGAAGCAGAAGAAGGAGAAGGAGAAGATGAAGTCTGGAGGGTGAATCGGAAGAAGTAGAAGAAGGAGAAGGAGAAGGTGAAGTCTGGAGGGTGAATCAGAAGAAGCAGAAGAAGGAGAAGGAGAAGTTGAAGTCTGGAGGGTGAATCAGAAGAAGCAGAAGAAGGAGAAGGAGAAGGTGAAGTCTGGAGGGTGAATCAGAAGAAGCAGAAGAAGGAGAAGGAGAAGATGAAGTCTGGAGGGTGAATCAGAAGAAACAGAAGAAGGAGGAGGAGAAGGTGAAGTCTGGAGGGTGAATCAGAAGAAGTAGAAGAAGGAGAAGGAGAAGGTGAAGTCTGGAGGGTGAATCAGAAGAAGCAATAGAAGGAGAAGGAGCAGGTGAAGTCTGGAGGGTGAATCAGAAGAAGCAGAAGAAGGAGAAGGAGAAGGTGAAGTCTGGAGGGTGAATCAGAAGAAGTAGAAGAAGGAGAAGGAGAAGTTGAAGTCTGGAGGGTGAAGCAGAAGAAGTAGAAGATGGAGAAGGAGAAGGTGAAGTCAGGAGGGTGAATCAGAAGAAGTAGAAGAAGGAGAAGGAGAAGGTGAAGTCAGGAGGGTGAATCAGAAGAAGCAGAAGATGGAGAAGGAGAAGGTGAAGTCTGGAGGGTGAATCAGAAGAATCAGAAGAAGGAGAAGGAGAAGGTGAAGTCTGGAGGGTGAATCAGAAGAAGCAAAGGAAGGAGAAGGAGAAGGTGAAGTCTGGAGGGTGAATCAGAAGAAGCAGAATAAGGAGAAGGAGAAGGTGAAGTCTGGAGGGTGAATCAGAAGAAGCAGAAGAAGGAGAAGGAGAAGGTGAAGTCTGGAGGGTGAATCAGAAGAAGCAGAAGAATGAGATGGAGAAGGTGAAGTCTGGAGGGTGAATCAGAAGAAGTAGAAGAAGGAGAAGGAGAAGGTGAAGTCTGGAGGGTGAAGCAGAAGAAGTAGAAGAAGGAGAAGGAGAAGGTGAAGTCAGGTGGGTGAATCAGAAGAAGTAGAAGAAGGAGAAAGAGAAGGTGAAGTCAGGAGGGTGAATCAGAAGAAGCAGAAGAAGGAGAAGGAGAAGGTGAAGTCTGGAGGGTGAATCAGAAGAATCAGAAGAAGGAGAAGGAGAAGGTGAAGTCTGGAGGGTGAATCAGAAGAATCAGAAGAAAGAGAAGGAGAAGGTGAAGTCTGGAGGGTGAAGCAGAAGAAACAGAAGAAGGAGAAGGAGAAGGTGAAGACTGGAGGGTGAATCAGAAGAAGTAGAACAAGGAGAAGGAGAAGGTGAAGTCTGGAGGGTGAATCAGAAGAAGTAGAAGAAGCAGAAGGAGAAGTTGAAGTCTGGAGGGTGAATCAGAAGAAGCAGAAGAAGGAGAAGGAGAAGGTGAAGTCTGGAGGGTGAATCAGAAGAAGCAGAAGAAGGAGAAGGAGAAGATGAAGCCTGGAGGGTGAATCAGAAGAAGTAGAAGAAGGAGAAGGAGAAGGTGAAGTCTGGAGGGTGAATCAGAAGAAGTAGAAGAAGGAGAAGGAGAAGATGAAGTCTGGAGGGTGAATCAGAAGAAACAGAAGAAGGAGAAGGAGAAGGTGAAGTCTGGAGGGTGAATCAGAAGAAGTAGAAGAAGGAGAAGGAGAAGGTGTAGTCTGGAGGGTGAATCAGAAGAAGTAGACGAAGGAGAAGGATAAGGTGAAGTCTGGAGGGTGAATCAGAAGAAGCAGAAGAAGGAGAAGGAGAAGGTGAAGTCTGGAGGGTGAATCAGATGAAGTAGAAGAAGGAGAAGGAGAAGGTGAAGTCTGGAGGGTGAATCAGAAGAAGCAGAAGAAGGAGAAGGAGAAGGTGAAGTCTGGAGGGTGAATCAGAAGAAGCAGAAGAAGGAGAAGGAGAAGGTGAAGTCTGGAGGGTGAATCAGAAGAAGTAGAAGAAGGAGAAGGAGAAGTTGAAGTCTGGTGGGTGAAGCAAAAGAAGTAGAAGATGGAGAAGGAGAAGGTGAAGTCAGGAGGGTGAATCAGAAGAAGTAGAAGAAGGAGAAGGAGAAGATGAAGTCAGGAGGGTGAATCAGAAGAAGCAGAAGATGGAGAAGGAGAAGGTGAAGTCTGGAGGGTGAATCAGAAGAATCAGAAGAAGGAGAAGGAGAAGGTGAAGTCTGGAGGGTGAATCAGAAGAAGCAGAATAAGGAGAAGGAGAAGGTGAAGTCTGGAGGGTGAATCAGAAGAAGCAGAAGAAGGAGAAGGAGAAGGTGAAGTCTGGAGGGTGAATCAGAAGAAGCAGAAGAAGGAGAAGGAGAAGGTGAAGTCTGGAGGGTGAAGCAGAAGAAGTAGAAGAAGGAGAAGGAGAAGGTGAAGTCAGGAGGGTGAATCAGAAGAAGTAGAAGAAGGAGAAGGAGAAGGTGAAGTCAGGAGGGTGAATCAGAAGAAGCAGAAGAAGGAGAAGGAGAAGGTGAAGTCTGGAGGGTGAATCAGAAGAATCAGAAGAAGGAGAAGGAGAAGGTGAAGTCTGGAGGGTGAATCAGAAGAAGCAGAAGAAAGAGAAGGAGAAGGTGAAGTCTGGAGGGTGAAGCAGAAGAAACAGAAGAAGGAGAAGGAGAAGGTGAAGACTGGAGGGTGAATCAGAAGAAGTAGAAGAAGGAGAAGGAGAAGGTGAAGTCTGGAGGGTGAATCAGAAGAAGTAGAAGAAGGAGAAGGAGAAGGTGAAGTCTGGAGGGTGAATCAGAAGAAGCAGAAGAAGGAGAAGGAGAAGGTGAAGTCTGGAGGGTGAATCAGAAGAAGCAGAAGAAGGAGAAGGAGAAGATGAAGTCTGGAGGGTGAATCGGAAGAAGTAGAAGAAGGAGAAGGAGAAGGTGAAGTCTGGAGGGTGAATCAGAAGAAGCAGAAGAAGGAGAAGGAGAAGTTGAAGTCTGGAGGGTGAATCAGAAGAAGCAGAAGAAGGAGAAGGAGAAGATGAAGTCTGGAGGGTGAATCAGAAGAAGCAGAAGAAGGAGAAGGAGAAGATGAAGTCTGGAGGGTGAATCAGAAGAAGTAGAAGAAGGAGAAGGAGAAGGTGAAGTCTGGAGGGTGAATCAGAAGAAGTAGAAGAAGGAGAAGGAGAAGATGAAGTCTGGAGGGTGAATCAGAAGAAACAGAAGAAGGAGGAGGAGAAGGTGAAGTCTGGAGGGTGAATCAGAAGAAGTAGAAGAAGGAGAAGGAGAAGGTGTAGTCTGGAGGGTGAATCAGAAGAAGTAGACGAAGGAGAAGGAGAAGGTGAAGTCTGGAGGGTGAATCAGAAGAAGCAGAAGAAGGAGAAGGAGAAGGTGAAGTCTGGAGGGTGAATCAGAAGAAGTAGAAGAAGGAGAAGGAGAAGGTGAAGTCTGGAGGGTGAATCAGAAGAAGCAGAAAAAGGAGAAGGAGAAGGTGAAGTCTGGAGGGTGAATCAGAAGAAGCAGAAGATGAAGAAGGAGAAGGTGAAGTCTGGAGGGTGAATCAGAAGAAGTAGCAGAAGGAGAAGGAGAAGTTGAAGTCTGGAGGGTGAAGCAGAAGAAGTAGAAGATGGAGAAGGAGAAGGTGAAGTCAGGAGGGTGAATCAGAAGAAGTAGAAGAAGGAGAAGGAGAAGGTGAAGTCAGGAGGGTGAATCAGAAGAAGCAGAAGATGAAGAAGGAGAAGGTGAAGTCTGGAGGGTGAATCAGAAGAAGTAGCAGAAGGAGAATGAGAAGTTGAAGTCTGGAGGGTGAAGCAGAAGAAGTAGAAGATGGAGAAGGAGAAGGTGAAGTCTGGAGGGTGAATCAGAAGAAGCAGAAGATGAAGAAGGAGAAGGTGAAGTCTGGAGGGTGAATCAGAAGAAGTAGAAGAAGGAGAAGGAGAAGGTGTAGTCTGGAGGGTGAATCAGAAGAAGTAGACGAAGGAGAAGGAGAAGGTGAAGTCTGGAGGGTGAATCAGAAGAAGCAGAAGAAGGAGAAGGAGAAGGTGAAGTCTGGAGGGTGAATCAGAAGAAGTAGAAGAAGGAGAAGGAGAAGGTGAAGTCTGGAGGGTGAATCAGAAGAAGCAGAAAAAGGAGAAGGAGAAGGTGAAGTCTGGAGGGTGAATCAGAAGAAGCAGAAGATGAAGAAGGAGAAGGTGAAGTCTGGAGGGTGAATCAGAAGAAGTAGCAGAAGGAGAAGGAGAAGTTGAAGTCTGGAGGGTGAAGCAGAAGAAGTAGAAGATGGAGAAGGAGAAGGTGAAGTCAGGAGGGTGAATCAGAAGAAGTAGAAGAAGGAGAAGGAGAAGGTGAAGTCAGGAGGGTGAATCAGAAGAAGCAGAAGATGAAGAAGGAGAAGGTGAAGTCTGGAGGGTGAATCAGAAGAAGTAGCAGAAGGAGAAGGAGAAGTTGAAGTCTGGAGGGTGAAGCAGAAGAAGTAGAAGATGGAGAAGGAGAAGGTGAAGTCTGGAGGGTGAATCAGAAGAAGCAGAAGATGAAGAAGGAGAAGGTGAAGTCTGGAGGGTGAATCAGAAGAAGTAGCAGAAGGAGAAGGAGAAGTTGAAGTCTGGAGGGTGAAGCAGAAGAAGTAGAAGATGGAGAAGGAGAAGGTGAAGTCAGGAGGGTGAATCAGAAGAAGTAGAAGAAGGAGAAGGAGAAGGTGAAGTCAGGAGGGTGAATCAGAAGAAGCAGAAGATGGAGAAGGAGAAGGTGAAGTCTGGAGGGTGAATCAGAAGAATCAGAAGAAGGAGAAGGAGAAGGTGAAGTCTGGAGGGTGAATCAGAAGAAGCAGAGGAAGGAGAAGGAGAAGGTGAAGTCTGGAGGGTGAATCAGAAGAAGCAGAATAAGGAGAAGGAGAAGGTGAAGTCTGGAGGGTGAATCAGAAGAAGCAGAATAAGGAGAAGGAGAAGGTGAAGTCTGGAGGGTGAATCAGAAGAAGCAGAAGAAGGAGAAGGAGAAGGTGAAGTCTGGAGGGTGAATCAGAAGAAGCAGAAGAAGGAGAAGGAGAAGGTGAAGTCTGGAGGGTGAAGCAGAAGAAGTAGAAGAAGGAGAAGGAGAAGGTGAAGTCAGGAGGGTGAATCAGAAGAAGTAGAAGAAGGAGAAGGAGAAGGTGAAGTCAGGAGTGTGAATCAGAAGAAGCAGAAGAAGGAGAAGGAGAAGGTGAAGTCTGGAGGGTGAATCAGAAGAATCAGAAGAAGGAGAAGGAGAAGGTGAAGTCTGGAGGGTGAATCAGAAGAAGCAGAAGAAAGAGAAGGAGAAGGTGAAGTCTGGAGGGTGAAGCAGAAGAAACAGAAGAAGGAGAAGGAGAAGGTGAAGACTGGAGGGTGAATCAGAAGAAGTAGAAGAAGGAGAAGGAGAAGGTGAAGTCTGGAGGGTGAATCAGAAGAAGTAGAAGAAGGAGAAGGAGAAGGTGAAGTCTGGAGGGTGAATCAGAAGAAGCAGAAGAAGGAGAAGGAGAAGGTGAAGTCTGGAGGGTGAATCAGAAGAAGCAGAAGAAGGAGAAGGAGAAGATGAAGTCTGGAGGGTGAATCGGAAGAAGTAGAAGAAGGAGAAGGAGAAGGTGAAGTCTGGAGGGTGAATCAGAAGAAGCAGAAGAAGGAGAAGGAGAAGTTGAAGTCTGGAGGGTGAATCAGAAGAAGCAGAAGAAGGAGAAGGAGAAGGTGAAGTCTGGAGGGTGAATCAGAAGAAGCAGAAGAAGGAGAAGGAGAAGATGAAGTCTGGAGGGTGAATCAGAAGAAACAGAAGAAGGAGGAGGAGAAGGTGAAGTCTGGAGGGTGAATCAGAAGAAGTAGAAGAAGGAGAAGGAGAAGGTGAAGTCTGGAGGGTGAATCAGAAGAAGCAATAGAAGGAGAAGGAGCAGGTGAAGTCTGGAGGGTGAATCAGAAGAAGCAGAAGAAGGAGAAGGAGAAGGTGAAGTCTGGAGGGTGAATCAGAAGAAGTAGAAGAAGGAGAAGGAGAAGTTGAAGTCTGGAGGGTGAAGCAGAAGAAGTAGAAGATGGAGAAGGAGAAGGTGAAGTCAGGAGGGTGAATCAGAAGAAGTAGAAGAAGGAGAAGGAGAAGGTGAAGTCAGGAGGGTGAATCAGAAGAAGCAGAAGATGGAGAAGGAGAAGGTGAAGTCTGGAGGGTGAATCAGAAGAATCAGAAGAAGGAGAAGGAGAAGGTGAAGTCTGGAGGGTGAATCAGAAGAAGCAAAGGAAGGAGAAGGAGAAGGTGAAGTCTGGAGGGTGAATCAGAAGAAGCAGAATAAGGAGAAGGAGAAGGTGAAGTCTGGAGGGTGAATCAGAAGAAGCAGAAGAAGGAGAAGGAGAAGGTGAAGTCTGGAGGGTGAATCAGAAGAAGCAGAAGAATGAGATGGAGAAGGTGAAGTCTGGAGGGTGAATCAGAAGAAGTAGAAGAAGGAGAAGGAGAAGGTGAAGTCTGGAGGGTGAAGCAGAAGAAGTAGAAGAAGGAGAAGGAGAAGGTGAAGTCAGGTGGGTGAATCAGAAGAAGTAGAAGAAGGAGAAAGAGAAGGTGAAGTCAGGAGGGTGAATCAGAAGAAGCAGAAGAAGGAGAAGGAGAAGGTGAAGTCTGGAGGGTGAATCAGAAGAATCAGAAGAAGGAGAAGGAGAAGGTGAAGTCTGGAGGGTGAATCAGAAGAAGCAGAAGAAAGAGAAGGAGAAGGTGAAGTCTGGAGGATGAAGCAGAAGAAACAGAAGAAGGAGAAGGAGAAGGTGAAGACTGGAGGGTGAATCAGAAGAAGTAGAAGAAGGAGAAGGAGAAGGTGAAGTCTGGAGGGTGAATCAGAAGAAGTAGAAGAAGGAGAAGGAGAAGGTGAAGTCTGGAGGGTGAATCAGAAGAAGCAGAAGAAGGAGAAGGAGAAGGTGAAGTCTGGAGGGTGAATCAGAAGAAGCAGAAGAAGGAGAAGGAGAAGATGAAGTCTGGAGGGTGAATCGGAAGAAGTAGAAGAAGGAGAAGGAGAAGGTGAAGTCTGGAGGGTGAATCAGAAGAAGCAGAAGAAGGAGAAGTAGAAGTTGAAGTCTGGAGGGTGAATCAGAAGAAGCAGAAGAAGGAGAAGGAGAAGGTGAAGTCTGGAGGGTGAATCAGAAGAAGCAGAAGAAGGAGAAGGAGAAGATGAAGTCTGGAGGGTGAATCAGAAGAAGTAGAAGAAGGAGAAGGAGAAGGTGAAGTCTGGAGGGTGAATCAGAAGAAGTAGAAGAAGGAGAAGGAGAAGATGAAGTCTGGAGGGTGAATCAGAAGAAACAGAAGAAGGAGGAGGAGAAGGTGAAGTCTGGAGGGTGAATCAGAAGAAGTAGAAGAAGGAGAAGGAGAAGGTGTAGTCTGGAGGGTGAATCAGAAGAAGTAGACGAAGGAGAAGGAGAAGGTGAAGTCTGGAGGGTGAATCAGAAGAAGCAGAAGAAGGAGAAGGAGAAGGTGAAGTCTGGAGGGTGAATCAGAAGAAGTAGAAGAAGGAGAAGGAGAAGGTGAAGTCTGGAGGGTGAATCAGAAGAAGCAGAAAAAGGAGAAGGAGAAGGTGAAGTCTGGAGGGTGAATCAGAAGAAGCAGAAGATGAAGAAGGAGAAGGTGAAGTCTGGAGGGTGAATCAGAAGAAGTAGCAGAAGGAGAAGGAGAAGTTGAAGTCTGGAGGGTGAAGCAGAAGAAGTAGAAGATGGAGAAGGAGAAGGTGAAGTCAGGAGGGTGAATCAGAAGAAGTAGAAGAAGGAGAAGGAGAAGGTGAAGTCAGGAGGGTGAATCAGAAGAAGCAGAAGATGAAGAAGGAGAAGGTGAAGTCTGGAGGGTGAATCAGAAGAAGTAGCAGAAGGAGAAGGAGAAGTTGAAGTCTGGAGGGTGAAGCAGAAGAAGTAGAAGATGGAGAAGGAGAAGGTGAAGTCTGGAGGGTGAATCAGAAGAAGCAGAAGATGAAGAAGGAGAAGGTGAAGTCTGGAGGGTGAATCAGAAGAAGTAGAAGAAGGAGAAGGAGAAGGTGTAGTCTGGACGGTGAATCAGAAGAAGTAGACGAAGGAGAAGGAGAAGGTGAAGTCTGGAGGGTGAATCAGAAGAAGCAGAAGAAGGAGAAGGAGAAGGTGAAGTCTGCAGGGTGAATCAGAAGAAGTAGAAGAAGGAGAAGGAGAAGGTGAAGTCTGGAGGGTGAATCAGAAGAAGCAGAAAAAGGAGAAGGAGAAGGTGAATTCTGGAGGGTGAATCAGAAGAAGCAGAAGATGAAGAAGGAGAAGGTGAAGTCTGGAGGGTGAATCAGAAGAAGTAGCAGAAGGAGAAGGAGAAGTTGAAGCCTGGAGGGTGAAGCAGAAGAAGTAGAAGATGGAGAAGGAGAAGGTGAAGTCAGGAGGGTGAATCAGAAGAAGTAGAAGAAGGAGAAGGAGAAGGTGAAGTCAGGAGGGTGAATCAGAAGAAGCAGAAGATGAAGAAGGAGAAGGTGAAGTCTGGAGGGTGAATCAGAAGAAGTAGCAGAAGGAGAAGGAGAAGTTGAAGTCTGGAGGGTGAAGCAGAAGAAGTAGAAGATGGAGAAGGAGAAGGTGAAGTCTGGAGGGTGAATCAGAAGAAGCAGAAGATGAAGAAGGAGAAGGTGAAGTCTGGAGGGTGAATCAGAAGAAGTAGCAGAAGGAGAAGGAGAAGTTGAAGTCTGGAGGGTGAAGCAGAAGAAGTAGAAGATGGAGAAGGAGAAGGTGAAGTCAGGAGGGTGAATCAGAAGAAGTAGAAGAAGAAGAAGGAGAAGGTGAAGTCAGGAGGGTGAATCAGAAGAAGCAGAAGATGGAGAAGGAGAAGGTGAAGTCTGGAGGGTGAATCAGAAGAATCAGAAGAAGGAGAAGGAGAAGGTGAAGTCTGGAGGGTGAATCAGAAGAAGCAGAGGAAGGAGAAGGAGAAGGTGAAGTCTGGAGGGTGAATCAGAAGAAGCAGAATAAGGAGAAGGAGAAGGTGAAGTCTGGAGGGTGAATCAGAAGAAGCAGAATAAGGAGAAGGAGAAGGTGAAGTCTGGAGGGTGAATCAGAAGAAGCAGAAGAAGGAGAAGGAGAAGGTGAAGTCTGGAGGGTGAATCAGAAGAAGCAGAAGAAGGAGAAGGAGAAGGTGAAGTCTGGAGGGTGAAGCAGAAGAAGTAGAAGAAGGAGAAGGAGAAGGTGAAGTCAGGAGGGTGAATCAGAAGAAGTAGAAGAAGGAGAAGGAGAAGGTGAAGTCAGGAGGGTGAATCAGAAGAAGCAGAAGAAGGAGAAGGAGAAGGTGAAGTCTGGAGGGTGAATCAGAAGAATCAGAAGAAGGAGAAGGAGAAGGTGAAGTCTGGAGGGTGAATCAGAAGAAGCAGAAGAAAGAGAAGGAGAAGGTGAAGTCTGGAGGGTGAAGCAGAAGAAACAGAAGAAGGAGAAGGAGAAGGTGAAGACTGGAGGGTGAATCAGAAGAAGTAGAAGAAGGAGAAGGAGAAGGTGAAGTCTGGAGGGTGAATCAGAAGAAGTAGAAGAAGGAGAAGGAGAAGGTGAAGTCTGGAGGGTGAATCAGAAGAAGCAGAAGAAGGAGAAGGAGAAGGTGAAGTCTGGAGGGTGAATCAGAAGAAGCAGAAGAAGGAGAAGGAGAAGATGAAGTCTGGAGGGTGAATCGGAAGAAGTAGAAGAAGGAGAAGGAGAAGGTGAAGTCTGGAGGGTGAATCAGAAGAAGCAGAAGAAGGAGAAGGAGAAGTTGAAGTCTGGAGGGTGAATCAGAAGAAGCAGAAGAAGGAGAAGGAGAAGGTGAAGTCTGGAGGGTGAATCAGAAGAAGCAGAAGAAGGAGAAGGAGAAGATGAAGTCTGGAGGGTGAATCAGAAGAAACAGAAGAAGGAGGAGGAGAAGGTGAAGTCTGGAGGGTGAATCAGAAGAAGTAGAAGAAGGAGAAGGAGAAGGTGAAGTCTGGAGGGTGAATCAGAAGAAGCAATAGAAGGAGAAGGAGCAGGTGAAGTCTGGAGGGTGAATCAGAAGAAGCAGAAGAAGGAGAAGGAGAAGGTGAAGTCTGGAGGGTGAATCAGAAGAAGTAGAAGAAGGAGAAGGAGAAGTTGAAGTCTGGAGGGTGAAGCAGAAGAAGTAGAAGATGGAGAAGGAGAAGGTGAAGTCAGGAGGGTGAATCAGAAGAAGTAGAAGAAGGAGAAGGAGAAGGTGAAGTCAGGAGGGTGAATCAGAAGAAGCAGAAGATGGAGAAAGAGAAGGTGAAGTCTGGAGGGTGAATCAGAAGAATCAGAAGAAGGAGAAGGAGAAGGTGAAGTCTGGAGGGTGAATCAGAAGAAGCAAAGGAAGGAGAAGGAGAAGGTGAAGTCTGGAGGGTGAATCAGAAGAAGCAGAATAAGGAGAAGGAGAAGGTGAAGTCTGGAGGGTGAATCAGAAGAAGCAGAAGAAGGAGAAGGAGAAGGTGAAGTCTGGAGGGTGAATCAGAAGAAGCAGAAGAATGAGAAGGAGAAGGTGAAGTCTGGAGGGTGAATCAGAAGAAGTAGAAGAAGGAGAAGGAGAAGGTGAAGTCTGGAGGGTGAAGCAGAAGAAGTAGAAGAAGGAGAAGGAGAAGGTGAAGTCAGGAGGGTGAATCAGAAGAAGTAGAAGAAGGAGAAAGAGAAGGTGAAGTCAGGAGGGTGAATCAAAAGAAGCAGAAGAAGGAGAAGGAGAAGGTGAAGTCTGGAGGGTGAATCAGAAGAATCAGAAGAAGGAGAAGGAGAAGGTGAAGTCTGGAGGGTGAATCAGAAGAAGCAGAAGAAAGAGAAGGAGAAGGTGAAGTCTGGAGGATGAAGCAGAAGAAACAGAAGAAGGAGAAGGAGAAGGTGAAGACTGGAGGGTGAATCAGAAGAAGTAGAAGAAGGAGAAGGAGAAGGTGAAGTCTGGAGGGTGAATCAGAAGAAGTAGAAGAAGGAGAAGGAGAAGGTGAAGTCTGGAGGGTGAATCAGAAGATGCAGAAGAAGGAGAAGGAGAAGGTGAAGTCTGGAGGGTGAATCAGAAGAAGCAGAAGAAGGAGAAGGAGAAGATGAAGTCTGGAGGGTGAATCAGAAGAAGTAGAAGAAGGAGAAGGAGAAGGTGAAGTCTGGAGGGTGAATCAGAAGTAGTAGAAGAAGGAGAAGGAGAAGGTGAAGTCTGGAGGGTGAATCAGAAGAAACAGAAGAAGGAGAAGGAGAAGGTGAAGTCTGGAGGGTGAATCAGAAGAAGTAGAAGAAGGAGAAGGAGAAGGTGTAGTCTGGAGGGTGAATCAGAAGAAGTAGACGAAGGAGAAGGAGAAGGTGAAGTCTGGAGGGTGAATCAGAAGAAGTAGAAGAAGGAGATGGAGAAGGTGAAGTCTGGAGGGTGAATCAGAAGAAGTAGAAGAAGGAGAAGGAGAAGGTGAAGTCTGGAGGGTGAATCAGAAGAAGCAGAAGAAGGAGAAGGAGAAGGTGAAGTCTGGAGGGTGATTCAGAAGAAGCAGAATAAGGAGAAGGAGAAGGTGATGTCTGGAGGGTGAATCAGAAGAAGCAGAAGAAGGAGAAGGAGAAGGTGAAGTCTGGAGGGTGAATCAGAAGAAGTAGAAGAAGGAGAAGGAGAAGGTGAAGTCTGGAGGGTGAATCAGAAGAAGTAGAAGAAGGAGAAGGAGAAGGTGAAGTCTGGAGGGTGAATCAGAAGAAGTAGAAGAAGGAGAAGGAGAAGGTGAAGTCTGGAGGGTGAAGCAGAAGAAGTAGAAGAAGGAGAAGGAGAAGGTGAAGTCAGGAGGGTGAATCAGAAGATGTAGAAGAAGGAGAAGGAGAAGGTGAAGTCTGGAGGGTGAATCAGAAGAAGCAGAAGAAGGAGAAGGAGAAGGTAAAGTCTGGAGGGTGAATCAGAAGAAGCAGAAGAAGGAGAAGGAGAAGGTGAAGTCTGGAGGGTGATTCAGAAGAAGCAGAATAAGGAGAAGGAGAAGGTGATGTCTGGAGGGTGAATCAGAAGAAGCAGAAGAAGGAGAAGGAGAAGGTGAAGTCTGGAGGGTGAATCAGAAGAAGTAGAAGAAGGAGAAGGAGAAGGTGAAGTCAGGAGGGTGAATCAGAAGAAGCAGAAGAAGGAGAAGGAGAAGGTGAAGTCTGGAGGGTGAAGCAGAAGAAGTAGAAGAAGGAGAAGGAGAAGGTGAAGTCAGGAGGGTGAATCAGAAGAAGTAGAAGAGGGAGAAGGAGAAGGTGAAGTCAGGAGGGTGAATCAGAAGAAGCAGAAGAAGGAGATAGAGAAGGTGAAGTCTGGAGGGTGAATCAGAAGAATCAGAAGAAGGAGAAGGAGAAGGTGAAGTCTGGAGGGTGAAGCAGAAGAAGCAGAAGAAAGAGAAGGAGAAGGTGATATCTGGAGGGTGAAGCAGAAGAAACAGAAGAAGGAGAAGGAGAAGGTGAAGACTGGAGGGTGAATCAGAAGAAGTAGAAGAAGGAGAAGGAGAAGGTGAAGTCTGGAGGATGAATCAGAAGAAGTAGAAGAAGGAGAAGGAGAAGGTGAAGTCTGGAGGGTGAATCAGAAGAAGCAGAAGGAGAAGGAGAAGGTGAAGTCTGGAGGGTGAATCAGAAGAAGCAGAAGAAGGAGAAGGAGAAGATGAAGTCTGGAGGGTGAATCAGAAGAAGTAGAAGAAGGAGAAGGAGAAGGTGAAGTCTGGAGGGTGAATCAGAAGAAGCAGAAGGAGAAGGAGAAGGTGAAGTCTGGAGGGTGAATCAGAAGAAGCAGAAGAAGGAGAAGGAGAAGATGAAGTCTGGAGGGTGAATCAGAAGAAGTAGAAGAAGGAGAAGGAGAAGGTGAAGTCAGGAGGGTGAATCAGAAGAAGCAGAAGAAGGAGAAGGAGAAGGTGAAGTTAGGAGGGTGAATCAGAAGAAGCAGAAGAAGGAGAAGGAGCAGGTGAAGTCAGGGGGGTGTAGCAGAAGAAGGAGAAGAAGGAGAAGGAGAAGGTGAAGTCAGGACGGTGAAGCAGAAGAAGCAGAAGAAGGAGAAGGATAAGGTGAAGCCTGGAGGGCGCAGCAGAAGAAGCAGAAGAAGGAGAAGGAGAAGGTGACGTCTGGAGTGTGAAGCAGAAGAAGTAGAAGAAGGAGAAGGAGAAGGTGAAGTCTGGAGGGTGAAGCAGAAGAAGTAGAAGAAGGAGAAGGAGAAGGTGAAGTCAGGAGGGTGAATCAGAAGAAGTAGAAGAAGGAGAAGGAGAAGGTGAAGTCAGGAGGGTGAATCAGAAGAAGCAGAAGAAGGAGAAGGAGAAGGTGAAGTCTGGAGGGTGAATCAGAAGAATCAGAAGAAAGAGAAGGAGAAGGTGAAGTCTGGAGGGTGAAGCAGAAGAAACAGAAGAAGGAGAAGGAGAAGGTGAAGACTGGAGGGTGAATCAGAAGAAGTAGAAGAAGGAGAAGGAGAAGGTGAAGTCTGGGGGGTGAATCAGAAGAAGTAGAAGAAGGAGAAGGAGAAGTTGAAGTCTGGAGGGTGAATCAGAAGAAGCAGAAGAAGGAGAAGGAGAAGGTGAAGTCTGGAGGGTGAATCAGAAGAAGCAGAAGAAGGAGAAGGAGAAGATGAAGTCTGGAGGGTGAATCAGAAGAAGTAGAAGAAGGAGAAGGAGAAGGTGAAGTCTGGAGGGTGAATCAGAAGAAGTAGAAGAAGGAGAAGGAGAAGATGAAGTCTGGAGGGTGAATCAGAAGAAACAGAAGAAGGAGAAGGAGAAGGTGAAGTCTGGAGGGTGAATCAGAAGAAGCAGAAGAAGGAGAAGGAGAAGGTGAAGTCTGGAGGGTGAATCAGATGAAGTAGAAGAAGGAGAAGGAGAAGGTGAAGTCTGGAGGGTGAATCAGAAGAAGCAGAAGAAGGAGAAGGAGAAGGTGAAGTCTGGAGGGTGAATCAGAAGAAGCAGAAGAAGGAGAAGGAGAAGGTGAAGTCTGGAGGGTGAATCAGAAGAAGTAGAAGAAGGAGAAGGAGAAGTTGAAGTCTGGAGGGTGAAGCAGAAGAAGTAGAAGATGGAGAAGGAGAAGGTGAAGTCAGGAGGGTGAATCAGAAGAAGTAGAAGAAGGAGAAGGAGAAGGTGAAGTCAGGAGGGTGAATCAGAAGAAGCAGAAGATGGAGAAGGAGAAGGTGAAGTCTGGAGGGTGAATCAGAAGAATCAGAAGAAGGAGAAGGAGAAGGTGAAGTCTGGAGGGTGAATCAGAAGAAGCAGAATAAGGAGAAGGAGAAGGTGAAGTCTGGAGGGTGAATCAGAAGAAGCAGAAGAAGGAGAAGGAGAAGGTGAAGTCTGGAGGGTGAATCAGAAGAAGCAGAAGAAGGAGAAGGAGAAGGTGCAGTCTGGAGGGTGAAGCAGAAGAAGTAGAAGAAGGAGAAGGAGAAGGTGAAGTCAGGAGGGTGAATCAGAAGAAGTAGAAGAAGGAGAAGGAGAAGGTGAAGTCAGGAGGGTTAATCAGAAGAAGCAGAAGAAGGAGAAGGAGAAGGTGAAGTCTGGAGGGTGAATCAGAAGAATCAGAAGAAGGAGAAGGAGAAGGTGAAGTCTGGAGGGTGAATCAGAAGAAGCAGAAGAAAGAGAAGGAGAAGGTGAAGTCTGGAGGGTGAAGCAGAAGAAACAGAAGAAGGAGAAGGAGAAGGTGAAGACTGGAGGGTGAATCAGAAGAAGTAGAAGAAGGAGAAGGAGAAGGTGAAGTCTGGAGGGTGAATCAGAAGAAGTAGAAGAAGGAGAAGGAGAAGGTGAAGTCTGGAGGGTGAATCAGAAGAAGCAGAAGAAGGAGAAGGAGAAGGTGAAGTCTGGAGGGTGAATCAGAAGAAGCAGAAGAAGGAGAAGGAGAAGATGAAGTCTGGAGGGTGAATCGGAAGAAGTAGAAGAAGGAGAAGGAGAAGGTGAAGTCTGGAGGGTGAATCAGAAGAGAGCAGAAGAAGGAGAAGGAGAAGTTGAAGTCTGGAGGGTGAATCAGAAGAAGCAGAAGAAGGAGAAGGAGAAGGTGAAGTCTGGAGGGTGAATCAGAAGAAGCAGAAGAAGGAGAAGGAGAAGATGAAGTCTGGAGGGTGAATCAGAAGAAGTAGAAGAAGGAGAAGGAGAAGGTGAAGTCTGGAGGGTGAATCAGAAGAAGTAGAAGAAGGAGAAGGAGAAGATGAAGTCTGGAGGGTGAATCGGAAGAAACAGAAGAAGGAGGAGGAGAAGGTGAAGTCTGGAGGGTGAATCAGAAGAAGTAGAAGAAGGAGAAGGAGAAGGTGTAGTCTGGAGGGTGAATCAGAAGAAGTAGACGAAGGAGAAGGAGAAGGTGAAGTCTGGAGGGTGAATCAGAAGAAGCAGAAGAAGGAGAAGGAGAAGGTGAAGTCTGGAGGGTGAATCAGAAGAAGTAGAAGAAGGAGAAGGAGAAGGTGAAGTCTGGAGGGTGAATCAGAAGAAGCAGAAAAAGGAGAAGGAGAAGGTGAAGTCTGGAGGGTGAATCAGAAGAAGCAGAAGATGAAGAAGGAGAAGGTGAAGTCTGGAGGGTGAATCAGAAGAAGTAGCAGAAGGAGAAGGAGAAGTTGAAGTCTGGAGGGTGAAGCAGAAGAAGTAGAAGATGGAGAAGGAGAAGGTGAAGTCAGGAGGGTGAATCAGAAGAAGTAGAAGAAGGAGAAGGAGAAGGTGAAGTCAGGAGGGTGAATCAGAAGAAGCAGAAGATGGAGAAGGAGAAGGTGAAGTCTGGAGGGTGAATCAGAAGAATCAGAAGAAGGAGAAGGAGAAGGTGAAGTCTGGAGGGTGAATCAGAAGAAGCAGAGGAAGGAGAAGGAGAAGGTGAAGTCTGGAGGGTGAATCAGAAGAAGCAGAATAAGGAGAAGGAGAAGGTGAAGTCTGGAGGGTGAATCAGAAGAAGCAGAATAAGGAGAAGGAGAAGGTGAAGTCTGGAGGGTGAATCAGAAGAAGCAGAAGAAGGAGAAGGAGAAGGTGAAGTCTGGAGGGTGAATCAGAAGAAGCAGAAGAAGGAGAAGGAGAAGGTGAAGTCTGGAGGGTGAAGCAGAAGAAGTAGAAGAAGGAGAAGGAGAAGGTGAAGTCAGGAGGGTGAATCAGAAGAAGTAGAAGAAGGAGAAGGAGAAGGTGAAGTCAGGAGGGTGAATCAGAAGAAGCAGAAGAAGGAGAAGGAGAAGGTGAAGTCTGGAGGGTGAATCAGAAGAATCAGAAGAAGGAGAAGGAGAAGGTGAAGTCTGGAGGGTGAATCAGAAGAAGCAGAAGAAAGAGAAGGAGAAGGTGAAGTCTGGAGGGTGAAGCAGAAGAAACAGAAGAAGGAGAAGGAGAAGGTGAAGACTGGAGGGTGAATCAGAAGAAGTAGAAGAAGGAGAAGGAGAAGGTGAAGTCTGGAGGGTGAATCAGAAGAAGTAGAAGAAGGAGAAGGAGAAGGTGAAGTCTGGAGGGTGAATCAGAAGAAGCAGAAGAAGGAGAAGGAGAAGGTGAAGTCTGGAGGGTGAATCAGAAGAAGCAGAAGAAGGAGAAGGAGAAGATGAAGTCTGGAGGGTGAATCGGAAGAAGTAGAAGAAGGAGAATGAGAAGGTGAAGTCTGGAGGGTGAATCAGAAGAAGCAGAAGAAGGAGAAGGAGAAGTTGAAGTCTGGAGGGTGAATCAGAAGAAGTAGAAGAAGGAGAAGGAGAAGGTGAAGTCTGGAGGGTGAATCAGAAGAAGTAGAAGAAGGAGAAGGAGAAGATGAAGTCTGGAGGGTGAATCAGAAGAAACAGAAGAAGGAGGAGGAGAAGGTGAAGTCTGGAGGGTGAATCAGAAGAAGTAGAAGAAGGAGAAGGAGAAGGTGAAGTCTGGAGGGTGAATCAGAAGAAGCAATAGAAGGAGAAGGAGAAGGTGAAGTCTGGAGGGTGAATCAGAAGAAGCAGAAGAAGGAGAAGGAGAAGGTGAAGTCTGGAGGGTGAATCAGAAGAAGTAGAAGAAGGAGAAGGAGAAGTTGAAGTCTGGAGGGTGAAGCAGAAGAAGTAGAAGATGGAGAAGGAGAAGGTGAAGTCAGGAGGGTGAATCAGAAGAAGTAGAAGAAGGAGAAGGCGAAGCTGAAGTCAGGAGGGTGAATCAGAAGAAGCAGAAGATGGAGAAGGAGAAGGTGAAGTCTGGAGGGTGAATCAGAAGAATCAGAAGAAGGAGAAGGAGAAGGTGAAGTCTGGAGGGTGAATCAGAAGAAGCAAAGGAAGGAGAAGGAGAAGGTGAAGTCTGGAGGGTGAATCAGAAGAAGCAGAATAAGGAGAAGGAGAAGGTGAAGTCTGGAGGGTGAATCAGAAGAAGCAGAAGAAGGAGAAGGAGAAGGTGAAGTCTGGAGGGTGAATCAGAAGAAGCAGAAGAATGAGAAGGAGAAGGTGAAGTCTGGAGGGTGAATCAGAAGAAGTAGAAGAAGGAGAAGGAGAAGGTGAAGTCTGGAGGGTGAAGCAGAAGAAGTAGAAGAAGGAGAAGGAGAAGGTGAAGTCAGGAGGGTGAATCGGAAGAAGTAGAAGAAGGAGAAAGAGAAGGTGAAGTCAGGAGGGTGAATCAGAAGAAGCAGAAGAAGGAGAAGGAGAAGGTGAAGTCTGGAGGGTGAATCAGAAGAAGCAGAAGAAAGAGAAGGAGAAGGTGAAGTCTGGAGGATGAAGCAGAAGAAACAGAAGAAGGAGAAGGAGAAGGTGAAGACTGGAGGGTGAATCAGAAGAAGTAGAAGAAGGAGAAGGAGAAGGTGAAGTCTGGAGGGTGAATCAGAAGAAGTAAAAGAAGGAGAAGGAGAAGGTGAAGTCTGGAGGGTGAATCAGAAGATGCAGAAGAAGGAGAAGGAGAAGGTGAAGTCTGGAGGGTGAATCAGAAGAAGCAGAAGAAGGAGAAGGAGAAGATGAAGTCTGGAGGGTGAATCAGAAGAAGTAGAAGAAGGAGAAGGAGAAGGTGAAGTCTGGAGGGTGAATCAGAAGTAGTAGAAGAAGGAGAAGGAGAAGGTGAAGTCTGGAGGGTGAATCAGAAGAAACAGAAGAAGGAGAAGGAGAAGGTGAAGTCTGGAGGGTGAATCAGAAGAAGTAGAAGAAGGAGAAGGAGAAGGTGTAGTCTGGAGGGTGAATCAGAAGAAGTAGACGAAGGAGAAGGAGAAGGTGAAGTCTGGAGGGTGAATCAGAAGAAGCAGAAGAAGGAGATGGAGAAGGTGAAGTCTGGAGGGTGAATCAGAAGAAGTAGAAGAAGGAGAAGGAGAAGGTGAAGTCTGGAGGGTGAATCAGAAGAAGCAGAAGAAGGAGAAGGAGTAGGTGAAGTCTGGAGGGTGATACAGAAGAAGCAGAATAAGGAGAAGGAGAAGGTGATGTCTGGAGGGTGAATCAGAAGAAGCAGAAGAAGGAGAAGGAGAAGGTGAAGTCTGGAGGGTGAATCAGAAGAAGTAGAAGAAGGAGAAGGAGAAGGTGAAGTCTGGAGGGTGAATCAGAAGAAGTAGAAGAAGGAGAAGGAGAAGGTGAAGTCTGGAGGGTGAATCAGAAGAAGTAGAAGAAGGAGAAGGAGAAGGTGAAGTCTGGAGGGTGAAGCAGAAGAAGTAGAAGAAGGAGAAGGAGAAGGTGAAGTCAGGAGGGTGAATCAGAAGATGTAGAAGAAGGAGAAGGAGAAGGTGAAGTCTGGAGGGTGAATCAGAAGAAGCAGAAGAAGGAGAAGGAGAAGGTAAAGTCTGGAGGGTGAATCAGAAGAAGCAGAAGAAGGAGAAGGAGAAGGTGAAGTCTGGAGGGTGATTCAGAAGAAGCAGAATAAGGAGAAGGAGAAGGTGATGTCTGGAGGGTGAATCAGAAGAAGCAGAAGAAGGAGAAGGAGAAGGTGAAGTCTGGAGGGTGAATCAGAAGAAGTAGAAGAAGGAGAAGGAGAAGGTGAAGTCTGGAGGGAGAATCAGAAGAAGTAGAAGAAGGAGAAGGAGAAGGTGAAGTCTGGAGGATGAATCAGAAGAAGTAGAAGAAGGAGAAGGAGAAGGTGAAGTCTGGAGGGTGAAGCAGAAGAAGTAGAAGAAGGAGAAGGAGAAGGTGAAGTCAGGAGGGTGAATCAGAAGATGTAGAAGAAGGAGAAGGAGAAGGTGAAGTCAGGAGGGTGAATCAGAAGAAGCAGAAGAAGGAGAAGGAGAAGGTGAAGTCTGGAGGGTGAATCAGAAGAATCAGAAGAAGGAGAAGGAGAAGGTGAAGTCTGGAGGGTGAATCAGAAGAAGCAGAAGAAAGAGAAGGAGAAGGTGAAGTCTGGAGGGTGAATCAGAAGAAGTAGAAGAAGGAGAAGGAGAAGGTGAAGTCTGGAGGGTGAATCAGAAGAAGCAGAAGAAGGAGAAGGAGAAGGTGAAGTCTGGAGGGTGAATCAGAAGAAGTAGACGAAGGAGAAGGTGAAGGTGAAGTCTGGAGGGTGAATCAGAAGAAGCAGAAGAAGGAGATGGAGAAGGTGAAGTCTGGAGGGTGAATCAGAAGAAGTAGAAGAAGGAGAAGGTGAAGGTGAAGTCTGGAGGGTGAATCAGAAGAAGCAGAAGAAGGAGAAGGAGAAGGTGAAGTCTGGAGGGTGAATCAGAAGAAGCAGAAGAAGGAGAAGGAGAAGGTGAAGTCTGGAGGGTGATTCAGAAGAAGCAGAATAAGGAGAAGGAGAAGGTGAAGTCTGGAGGGTGAATCAGAAGAAGCAGAAGAAGGAGAAGGAGAAGGTGAAGTCTGGAGGGTGAATCAGAAGAAGTAGAAGAAGGAGAAGGAGAAGGTGAAGTCTGGAGGGTGAATCAGAAGAAGTAGAAGAAGGAGAAGGAGAAGGTGAAGTCTGGAGGGTGAATCAGAAGAAGTAGAAGAAGGAGAAGGAGAAGGTGAAGTCTGGAGGGTGAAGCAGAAGAAGTCGAAGAAGGAGAAGGAGAAGGTGAAGTCAGGAGGGTGAATCAGAAGATGTAGAAGAAGGAGAAGGAGAAGGTGAAGTCAGGAGGGTGAATCAGAAGAAGCAGAAGAAGGAGAAGGAGAAGGTGAAGTCTGGAGGGTGAATCAGAAGAAGTAGAAGAAGGAGAAGGAGAAGGTGAAGTCTGGAGGGTGAATCAGAAGAAGCAGAAGAAGGAGAAGGAGAAGGCGAAGTCTGGAGGGTGAATCAGAAGAAGCAGAAGAAGGAGAAGGAGAAGGTGAATTCTGGAGGGTGAATCAGAAGAAGCAGAAGAAGGAGAAGGAGAAGGTGAAGTCTGGAGGGTGAATCAGAAGAAGCAGAATAAGGAGAAGGAGAAGGTGAAGTCTGGAGGGTGAATCAGAAGAAGCAGAAGAAGGAGAAGGAGAAGATGAAGTCTGGAGGGTGAATCAGAAGAAGTAGAAGAAGGAGAAGGAGAAGGTGAAGTCTGGAGGGTGAATCAGAAGTAGTAGAAGAAGGAGAAGGAGAAGGTGAAGTCTGGAGGGTGAATCAGAAGAAACAGAAGAAGGAGAAGGAGAAGGTGAAGTCTGGAGGGTGAATCAGAAGAAGTAGAAGAAGGAGAAGGAGAAGGTGTAGTCTGGAGGGTGAATCAGAAGAAGTAGACGAAGGAGAAGGAGAAGGTGAAGTCTGGAGGGTGAATCAGAAGAAGCAGAAGAAGGAGATGGAGAAGGTGAAGTCTGGAGGGTGAATCAGAAGAAGTAGAAGAAGGAGAAGGAGAAGGTGAAGTCTGGAGGGTGAATCAGAAGAAGCAGAAGAAGGAGAAGGAGTAGGTGAAGTCTGGAGGGTGATTCAGAAGAAGCAGAATAAGGAGAAGGAGAAGGTGATGTCTGGAGGGTGAATCAGAAGAAGCAGAAGAAGGAGAAGGAGAAGGTGAAGTCTGGAGGGTGAATCAGAAGAAGTAGAAGAAGGAGAAGGAGAAGGTGAAGTCTGGAGGGTGAATCAGAAGAAGTAGAAGAAGGAGAAGGAGAAGGTGAAGTCTGGAGGGTGAATCAGAAGAAGTAGAAGAAGGAGAAGGAGAAGGTGAAGTCTGGAGGGTGAAGCAGAAGAAGTAGAAGAAGGAGAAGGAGAAGGTGAAGTCAGGAGGGTGAATCAGAAGATGTAGAAGAAGGAGAAGGAGAAGGTGAAGTCTGGAGGGTGAATCAGAAGAAGCAGAAGAAGGAGAAGTAGAAGGTAAAGTCTGGAGGGTGAATCAGAAGAAGCAGAAGAAGGAGAAGGAGAAGGTGAGGTCTGGAGGGTGATTCAGAAGAAGCAGAATAAGGAGAAGGAGAAGGTGATGTCTGGAGGGTGAATCAGAAGAAGCAGAAGAAGGAGAAGGAGAAGGTGAAGTCTGGAGGGTGAATCAGAAGAAGTAGAAGAAGGAGAAGGAGAAGGTGAAGTCTGGAGGGTGAATCAGAAGAAGTAGAAGAAGGAGAAGGAGAAGGTGAAGTCTGGAGGATGAATCAGAAGAAGTAGAAGAAGGAGAAGGAGAAGGTGAAGTCTGGAGGGTGAAGCAGAAGAAGTAGAAGAAGGAGAAGGAGAAGGTGAAGTCAGGAGGGTGAATCAGAAGATGTAGAAGAAGGAGAAGGAGAAGGTGAAGTCAGGAGGGTGAATCAGAAGAAGCAGAAGAAGGAGAAGGAGAAGGTGAAGTCTGGAGGGTGAATCAGAAGAATCAGAAGAAGGAGAAGGAGAAGGTGAAGTCTGGAGGGTGAATCAGAAGAAGCAGAAGAAAGAGAAGGAGAAGGTGAAGTCTGGAGGGTGAATCAGAAGAAGTAGAAGAAGGAGAAGGAGAAGGTGAAGTCTGGAGGGTGAATCAGAAGAAGCAGAAGAAGGAGAAGGAGAAGGTGAAGTCTGGAGGGTGAATCAGAAGAAGTAGACGAAGGAGAAGGTGAAGGTGAAGTCTGGAGGGTGAATCAGAAGAAGCAGAAGAAGGAGATGGAGAAGGTGAAGTCTGGAGGGTGAATCAGAAGAAGTAGAAGAAGGAGAAGGTGAAGGTGAAGTCTGGAGGGTGAATCAGAAGAAGCAGAAGAAGGAGAAGGAGAAGGTGAAGTCTGGAGGGTGAATCAGAAGAAGCAGAAGAAGGAGAAGGAGAAGGTGAAGTCTGGAGGGTGATTCAGAAGAAGCAGAATAAGGAGAAGGAGAAGGTGAAGTCTGGAGGGTGAATCAGAAGAAGCAGAAGAAGGAGAAGGAGAAGGTGAAGTCTGGAGGGTGAATCAGAAGAAGTAGAAGAAGGAGAAGGAGAAGGTGAAGTCTGGAGGGTGAATCAGAAGAAGTAGAAGAAGGAGAAGGAGAAGGTGAAGTCTGGAGGGTGAATCAGAAGAAGTAGAAGAAGGAGAAGGAGAAGGTGAAGTCTGGAGGGTGAAGCAGAAGAAGTCGAAGAAGGAGAAGGAGAAGGTGAAGTCAGGAGGGTGAATCAGAAGATGTAGAAGAAGGAGAAGGAGAAGGTGAAGTCAGGAGGGTGAATCAGAAGAAGCAGAAGAAGGAGAAGGAGAAGGTGAAGTCTGGAGGGTGAATCAGAAGAAGTAGAAGAAGGAGAAGGAGAAGGTGAAGTCTGGAGGGTGAATCAGAAGAAGCAGAATAAGGAGAAGGAGAAGGTGAAGTCTGGAGGGTGAATCAGAAGAAGCAGAAGAAGGAGAAGGAGAAGGTGAAGTCTGGAGGGTGAATCAGAAGAAGTAGAAGAAGGAGAAGGAGAAGGTGAAGTCTGGAGGGTGAAGCAGAAGAAGTAGAAGAAGGAGAAGGAGAAGGTGAAGTCAGGAGGGTGAATCAGAAGAAGTAGAAGAGGGAGAAGGAGAAGGGGAAGTCAGGAGGGTGAATCAGAAGAAGCAGAAGAAGGAGATAGAGAAGGTGAAGTCTGGAGGGTGAATCAGAAGAATCAGAAGAAGGAGAAGGAGAAGGTGAATTCTGGAGGGTGAAGCAGAAGAAGCAGAAGAAAGAGAAGGAGAAGGTGATAGCTGGAGGGTGAAGCAGAAGAAACAGAAGAAGGAGAAGGAGAAGGTGAAGACTGGAGGGTGAATCAGAAGAAGTAGAAGAAGGAGAAGGAGAAGGTGAAGTCTGGAGGATGAATCAGAAGAAGTAGAAGAAGGAGAAGGAGAAGGTGAAGTCTGGAGGGTGAATCAGAAGAAGCAGAAGAAGGAGAAGGAGAAGGTGAAGTCTGGAGGGTGAATCAGAAGAAGCAGAAGAAGGAGAAGGAGAAGATGAAGTCTGGAGGGTGAATCAGAAGAAGTAGAAGAAGGAGAAGGAGAAGGTGAGGTCTGGAGGGTGAATCAGAAGAAGCAGAAGAAGGAGAAGGAGAAGGTGAAGTCTGGAGGGTGAATCAGAAGAAGCAGAAGAAGGAGAAGGAGAAGGTGAAGTCTGGAGGGTGAATCAGAAGAAGCAGAAGAAGGAGAAGGAGAAGGTGAAGTCAGGAGGGTGAATCAGAAGAAGCAGAAGAAGGAGAAGGAGAAGGTGAAGTTAGGAGGGTGAATCAGAAGAAGCAGAAGAAGGAGAAGGAGCAGTTGAAGTCTGGGGGGTGTAGCAGAAGAAGTAGAAGAAGGAGAAGGAGAAGGTGAAGTCAGGACGGTGAAGCAGAAGAAGCAGAAGAAGGAGAAGGAGAAGGTGAAGCCTGGAGGGCGCAGCAGAAGAAGCAGAAGAAGGAGAAGGAGAAGGTGAAGTCTGGAGTGTGAAGCAGAAGAAGCAGAAGAAGGAGAAGGAGAAGGTGAAGTCTGGAGGGCGCAGCAGAAGAAGCAGAAGAAGGAGAATGAGAAGGTGAAGTCTGGAGGGTGAATCAGAAGAAGCAGAAGAAGGAGAAGGAGAAGGTGAAGTCTGGAGGGTGAATCAGAAGAAGTAGAAGAAGGAGAAGGAGAAGGTGAAGTCTGGAGGGTGAAGCAGAAGAAGTAGAAGAAGGAGAAGGAGAAGGTGAAGTCAGGAGGGTGAATCAGAAGAAGTAGAAGAAGGAGAAGGAGAAGGTGAAGTCAGGAGGGTGAATCAGAAGAAGCAGAAGAAGGAGAAGGAGAAGGTGAAGTCTGGAGGGTGAATCAGAAGAATCAGAAGAAGGAGAAGGAGAAGGTGAAGTCTGGAGGGTGAATCAGAAGAAGCAGAAGAAAGAGAAGGAGAAGGTGAAGTCTGGAGGGTGAAGCAGAAGAAACAGAAGAAGGAGAAGGAGAAGGTGAAGACTGGAGGGTGAATCAGAAGAAGTAGAAGAAGGAGAAGGAGAAGGTGAAGTCTGGAGGGTGAATCAGAAGAAGTAGAAGAAGGAGAAGGAGAAGTTGAAGTCTGGAGGGTGAATCAGAAGAAGCAGAAGAAGGAGAAGGAGAAGGTGAAGTCTGGAGGGTGAATCAGAAGAAGCAGAAGAAGGAGAAGGAGAAGTTGAAGTCCGGAGGGTGAATCAGAAGAAGTAGAAGAAGGAGAAGGAGAAGGTGAAGTCTGGAGGGTGAATCAGAAGAAGTAGAAGAAGGAGAAGGAGAAGATGAAGTCTGGAGGGTGAATCAGAAGAAACAGAAGAAGGAGAAGGAGAAGGTGAAGTCTGGAGGGTGAATCAGAAGAAGTAGAAGAAGGAGAAGGAGAAGGTGTAGTCTGGAGGGTGAATCAGAAGAAGTAGACGAAGGAGAAGGAGAAGGTGAAGTCTGGTGGGTGAATCAGAAGAAGCAGAAGAAGGAGAAGGAGAAGGTGAAGTCTGGAGGGTGAATCAGAAGAAGTAGAAGAAGGAGAAGGAGAAGGTGAAGTCTGGAGGGTGAATCAGAAGAAGCAGAAGAAGGAGAAGGAGAAGGTGAAGTCTGGAGGGTGAATCAGAAGAAGCAGAAGAAGGAGAAGGAGAAGGTGAAGTCTGGAGGGTGAATCAGAAGAAGCAGAATAAGGAGAAGGAGAAGGTGAAGTCTGGAGGGTGAATCAGAAGAAGCAGAAGAAGGAGAAGGAGAAGGTGAAGTCTGGAGGGTGAATCAGAAGAAGTAGAAGAAGGAGAAGGAGAAGATGAAGTCTGGAGGGTGAATCAGAAGAAGTAGAAGAAGGAGAAGGAGAAGGTGAAGTCTGGAGGGTGTATCAGAAGAAGTAGAAGAAGGAGAAGGAGAAGATGAAGTCTGGAGGGTGAATCAGAAGAAACAGAAGAAGGAGAAGGAGAAGATGAAGTCTGGAGGGTGAATCAGAAGAAGTAGAAGAAGGAGAAGGAGAAGGTGTAGTCTGAAGGGTGAATCAGAAGAAGTAGACGAAGGAGAAGGAGAAGGTGAAGTCTGGAGGGTGAATCAGAAGAAGCAGAAGAAGGAGAAGGAGAAGGTGAAGTCTGGAGGGTGAATCAGAAGAAGTAGAAGAAGGAGAAGGAGAAGGTGAAGTCTGGAGGGTGAATCAGAAGAAGCAGAATAAGGAGAAGGAGAAGGTGAAGTCTGGAGGGTGAATCAGAAGAAGCAGAAGAAGGAGAAGGAGAAGGTGAAGTCTGGAGGGTGAATCAGAAGAAGTAGAAGAAGGAGAAGGAGAAGATGAAGTCTGGAGGGTGAATCAGAAGAAGTCGAAGAAGGAGAAGGAGAAGGTGAAGTCTGGAGAGTGAATCAGAAGAAGTAGAAGAAGGAGAAGGAGAAGATGAAGTCTGGAGGGTGAATCAGAAGAAACAGAAGAAGGAGAAGGAGAAGGTGAAGTCTGGAGGGTGAATCAGAAGAAGTAGAAGAAGGAGAAGGAGAAGTTGTAGTCTGGAGGGTGAATCAGAAGAAGTAGACGAAGGAGAAGGAGAAGGTGAAGTCTGGAGGGTGAATCAGAAGAAGCAGAAGAAGGAGAAGGAGAAGGTGAAGTCTGGAGGGTGAATCAGAAGAAGTAGAAGAAGGAGAAGGAGAAGGTGAAGTCTGGAGGGTGAATCAGAAGAAGCAGAAGAAGGAGAAGGAGAAGGTGAAGTCTGGAGGGTGAATCAGAAGAAGCAGAAGAAGGAGAAGGAGAAGGTGAAGTGTGGAGGGTGAATCAGAAGAAGTAGAAGAAGGAGAAGGAGAAGTTGAAGTCTGGAGGGTGAAGCAGAAGAAGTAGAAGATGGAGAAGGAGAAGGTGAAGTCAGAAGGGTGAATCAGAAGAAGTAGAAGAAGGAGAAGGAGAAGGTGAAGTCAGGAGGGTGAATCAGAAGAAGCAGAAGATGGAGAAGGAGAAGGTGAAGTCTGGAGGGTGAATCAGAAGAATCAGAAGAAGGAGAAGGAGAAGGTGAAGTCTGGAGGGTGAATCAGAAGAAGCAAAGGAAGGAGAAGGAGAAGGTGAAGTCTGGAGGGTGAATCAGAAGAAGCAGAATAAGGAGAAGGAGAAGTTGAAGTCTGGAGGGTGAATCAGAAGAAGCAGAATAAGGAGAAGGAGAAGGTCAAGTCTGGAGGGTGAATCAGAAGAAGCAGAAGAAGGAGAAGGAGAAGGTGAAGTCTGGAGGGTGAATCAGAAGAAGTAGAAGAAGGAGAAGGAGAAGGTGAAGTCTGGAGGGTGAAGCAGAAGAAGTAGAAGAAGGAGAAGGAGAAGGTGAAGTCAGGAGGGTGAATCAGAAGAAGCAGAAGAAGGAGAAGGAGAAGGTGAAGTCTGGAGGGTGAATCAGAAGAATCAGAAGAAGGAGAAGGAGAAGGTGAAGTCTGGAGGGTGAATCAGAAGAAGCAGAAGAAAGAGAAGGAGAAGGTGAAGTCTGGAGGGTGAATCAGAAGAAGCAGAAGAAGGAGAAGGAGAAGGTGAAGTCTGGAGCGTGAATCAGAAGAAGCAGAAAAAGGAGAAGGAGAAGATGAAGTCTGGAGGGTGAATCAGAAGAAGTAGAAGAAGGAGAAGGAGAAGGTGAAGTCTGGAGGGTGAATCAGAAGTAGCAGAAGAAGGAGAAGGAGAAGGTGAAGTCTGGAGGGTGAATCAGAAGAAACAGAAGAAGGAGAAGGAGAAGGTGAAGTCTGGAGGGTGAATCAGAAGAAGTAGAAGAAGGAGAAGGAGAAGGTGTAGTCTGGAGGGTGAATCAGAAGAAGTAGACGAAGGAGAAGGAGACGGTGAAGTCTGGAGGGTGAATCAGAAGAAGCAGAAGAAGGAGATGGAGAAGGTGAAGTCTGGAGGGTGAATCAGAAGAAGTAGAAGAAGGAGAAGGAGAAGGTGAAGTCTGGAGGGTGAATCAGAAGAAGCAGAAGAAGGAGAAGGAGAAGGTGAAGTCTGGAGGGTGAATCAGAAGAAGCAGAAGAAGGAGAAGGAGAAGGTGAAGTCTGGAGGGTGATTCAGAAGAAGCAGAATAAGGAGAAGGAGAAGGTGATGTCTGGAGGGTGAATCAGAAGAAGCAGAAGAAGGAGAAGGAGAAGGTGAAGTCTGGAGGGTGAATCAGAAGAAGGAGAAGAAGGAGAAGGAGAAAGTGAAGTCTGGAGGGTGAATCAGAAGAAGTAGAAGAAGGAGAAGGAGAAGGAGAAGTCTGGAGGGGGAATCAGAAGAAGTAGAAGAAGGAGAAGGAGAAGGTGAAGTCTGGAGGGTGAAGCAGAAGAAGTAGAAGAAGGAGAAGGAGAAGGTGAAGTCAGGAGGGTGAATCAGAAGATGTAGAAGAAGGAGAAGGAGAAGGTGAAGTCAGGAGGGTGAATCAGAAGAAGCAGAAGAAGGAGAAGGAGAAGGTGAAGTCTGGAGGGTGAATCAGAAGAATCAGAAGAAGGAGAAGGAGAAGGTGAAGTCTGGAGGGTGAATCAGAAGAAGCAGAAGAAAGAGAAGGAGAAGGTGAAGTCTGGAGGGTGAATCAGAAGAAGGAGAAGAAGGAGAAGGAGAAGGTGAAGTCTGGAGGGTGAATCAGAAGAAGCAGAAGAAGGAGAAGGAGAAGGTGAAGTCTGGAGGGTGAATCAGAAGAAGCAGAAGAAGGAGAAGGAGAAGGTGAAGTCTGGAGGGTGAATCAGAAGAAGTAGAAGAAGGAGAAGGAGAAGGTGTAGTCTGGAGGGTGAATCAGAAGAAGTAGACGAAGGAGAAGGAGAAGGTGAAGTCTGGAGGGTGAATCAGAAGAAGCAGAAGAAGGAGAAGGAGAAGGTGAAGTCTGGAGGGTGAATCAGAAGAAGTAGAAGAAGGAGAAGGAGAAGGTGAAGTCTGGAGGGTGAATCAGAAGAAGCAGAATAAGGAGAAGGAGAAGGTGAAGTCTGGAGGGTGAATCAGAAGAAGCAGAAGAAGGAGAAGGAGAAGGTGAAGTCTGGAGGGTGAATCAGAAGAAGTAGAAGAAGGAGAAGGAGAAGATGAAGTCTGGAGGGTGATTCAGAAGAAGTCGAAGAAGGAGAAGGAGAAGGTGAAGTCTGGAGGGTGAATCAGAAGAAGTAGAAGAAGGAGAAGGAGAAGATGAAGTCTGGAGGGTGAATCAGAAGAAACAGAAGAAGGATAAGGAGAAGGTGAAGTCTGGAGGGTGAATCAGAAGAAGTAGAAGAAGGAGAAGGAGAAGTTGTAGTCTGGAGGGTGAATCAGAAGAAGTAGACGAAGGAGAAGGAGAAGGTGAAGTCTGGAGGGTGAATCAGAAGAAGCAGAAGAAGGAGAAGGAGAAGGTGAAGTCTGGAGGGTGAATCAGAAGAAGTAGAAGAAGGAGAAGGAGAAGGTGAAGTCTGGAGGGTGAATCAGAAGAAGCAGAAGAAGGAGAAGGAGAAGGTGAAGTCTGGAGGGTGAATCAGAAGAAGCAGAAGAAGGAGAAGGAGAAGGTGAAGTGTGGAGGGTGAATCAGAAGAAGTAGAAGAAGGAGAAGGAGAAGTTGAAGTCTGGAGCGTGAAGCAGAAGAAGTAGAAGATGGAGAAGGAGAAGGTGAAGTCAGAAGGGTGAATCAGAAGAAGTAGAAGAAGGAGAAGGAGAAGGTGAAGTCAGGAGGGTGAATCAGAAGAAGCAGAAGATGGAGAAGGAGAAGGTGAAGTCTGGAGGGTGAATCAGAAGAATCAGAAGAAGGAGAAGGAGAAGGTGAAGTCTGGAGGGTGAATCAGAAGAAGCAAAGGAAGGAGAAGGAGAAGGTGAAGTCTGGAGGGTGAATCAGAAGAAGCAGAATAAGGAGAAGGAGAAGTTGAAGTCTGGAGGGTGAATCAGAAGAAGCAGAATAAGGAGAAGGAGAAGGTGAAGTCTGGAGGGTGAATCAGAAGAAGCAGAAGAAGGAGAAGGAGAAGGTGAAGTCTGGAGGGTGAATCAGAAGAAGTAGAAGAAGGAGAAGGAGAAGGTGAAGTCTGGAGGGTGAAGCAGAAGAAGTAGAAGAAGGAGAAGGAGAAGGTGAAGTCAGGAGGGTGAATCAGAAGAAGCAGAAGAAGGAGAAGGAGAAGGTGAAGTCTGGAGGGTGAATCAGAAGAATCAGAAGAAGGAGAAGGAGAAGGTGAAGTCTGGAGGGTGAATCAGAAGAAGCAGAAGAAAGAGAAGGAGAAGGTGAAGTCTGGAGGGTGAATCAGAAGAAGCAGAAGAAGGAGAAGGAGAAGGTGAAGTCTGGAGGGTGAATCAGAAGAAGCAGAAAAAGGAGAAGGAGAAGATGAAGTCTGGAGGGTGAATCAGAAGAAGTAGAAGAAGGAGAAGGAGAAGGTGAAGTCTGGAGGGTGAATCAGAAGTAGCAGAAGAAGGAGAAGGAGAAGGTGAAGTCTGGAGGGTGAATCAGAAGAAGTAGAAGAAGGAGAAGGAGAAGGTGTAGTCTGGAGGGTGAATCAGAAGAAGTAGACGAAGGAGAAGGAGACGGTGAAGTCTGGAGGGTGAATCAGAAGAAGCAGAAGAAGGAGATGGAGAAGGTGAAGTCTGGAGGGTGAATCAGAAGAAGTAGAAGAAGGAGAAGGAGAAGGTGAAGTCTGGAGGGTGAATCAGAAGAAGCAGAAGAAGAAGAAGGAGAAGGTGAAGTCTGGAGGGTGAATCAGAAGAAGCAGAAGAAGGAGAAGGAGAAGGTGAAGTCTGGAGGGTGATTCAGAAGAAGCAGAATAAGGAGAAGGAGAAGGTGATGTCTGGAGGGTGAATCAGAAGAAGCAGAAGAAGGAGAAGGAGAAGGTGAAGTCTGGAGGGTGAATCAGAAGAAGTAGAAGAAGGAGAAGGAGAAGGAGAAGTCTGGAGGGGGAATCAGAAGAAGTAGAAGAAGGAGAAGGAGAAGGTGAAGTCTGGAGGGTGAAGCAGAAGAAGTAGAAGAAGGAGAAGGAGAAGGTGAAGTCAGGAGGGTGAATCAGAAGATGTAGAAGAGGGAGAAGGAGAAGGTGAAGTCAGGAGGGTGAATCAGAAGAAGCAGAAGAAGGAGAAGGAGAAGGTGAAGTCTGGAGGGTGAATCAGAAGAATCAGAAGAAGGAGAAGGAGAAGGTGAAGTCTGGAGGGTGAATCAGAAGAAGCAGAAGAAAGAGAAGGAGAAGGTGAAGTCTGGAGGGTGAATCAGAAGAAGGAGAAGAAGGAGAAGGAGAAGGTGAAGTCTGGAGGGTGAATCAGAAGAAGCAGAAGAAGGAGAAGGAGAAGGTGAAGTCTGGAGGGTGAATCAGAAGAAGCAGACGAAGGAGAAGGAGAAGGTGAAGTCTGGAGGGTGAATCAGAAGAAGCAGAAGAAGGAGATGGAGAAGGTGAAGTCTGGAGGGTGAATCAGAAGAAGTAGAAGAAGGAGAAGGTGAAGGTGAAGTCTGGAGGGTGAATCAGAAGAAGCAGAAGAAGGAGAAGGAGAAGGTGAAGTCTGGAGGGTGAATCAGAAGAAGCAGAAGAAGGAGAAGGAGAAGGTGAAGTCTGGAGGGTGATTCAGAAGAAGCAGAATAAGGAGAAGGAGAAGGTGAAGTCTGGAGGGTGAATCAGAAGAAGCAGAAGAAGGCGAAGGAGAAGGTGAAGTCTGGAGGGTGAATCAGAAGAAGTAGAAGAAGGAGAAGGAGAAGGTGAAGTCTGGAGGGTGAATCAGAAGAAGTAGAAGAAGGAGAAGGAGAAGGTGAAGTCTGGAGGGTGAATCAGAAGAAGTAGAAGAAGGAGAAGGAGAAGGTGAAGTCTGGAGGGTGAAGCAGAAGAAGTGGAAGAAGGAGAAGGAGAAGGTGAAGACAGGAGGGTGAATCAGAAGATGTAGAAGAAGGAGAAGGAGAAGGTGAAGTCAGGAGGGTGAATCAGAAGAAGCAGAAGAAGGAGAAGGAGAAGGTGAAGTCTGGAGGGTGAATCAGAAGAAGTAGAAGAAGGAGAAGGAGAAGGTGAAGTCTGGAGGGTGAATCAGAAGAAGCAGAAGAAGGAGAAGGAGAAGGTGAAGTCTGGAGGGTGAATCAGAAGAAGCAGAAGAAGGAGAAGGAGAAGGTGAAGTCTGGAGGGTGAATCAGAAGAAGCAGAAGAAGGAGAAGGAGAAGGTGAAGTCTGGAGGGTGAATCAGAAGAAGCAGAATAAGGAGAAGGAGAAGGTGAAGTCTGGAGGGTGAATCAGAAGAAGTAGAAGAAGGAGAAGGAGAAGGTGAAGTCTGGAGGGTGAATCAGAAGAAGTAGAAGAAGGAGAAGGAGAAGGTGAAGTCTGGAGGGTGAATCAGAAGAAGTAGAAGAAGGAGAATGAGAAGGTGAAGTCTGGAGGGTGAATCAGAAGAAGCAGAAGAAGGAGAAGGAGAAGGTGAAGTCTGGAGGGAGAAGCAGAAGAAGTAGAAGAAGGAGAAGGAGAAGGTGAAGTCTGGAGGGTGAATCAGAAGAAGTAGAAGAAGGAGAAGGAGAAGGTGAAGTCTGGAGGGTGAATCAGAAGAAGTAGAAGAAGGAGAAGGAGAAGGTGAAGTCTGGAGGGTGAATCAGAAGAAACAGAAGAAGGAGAAGGAGAAGGTGAAGTCTGGAGGGTGAATCAGAAGAAGTAGAAGAAGGAGAAGGAGAAGGTGTAGTCTGGAGGGTGAATCAGAAGAAGTAGACGAAGGAGAAGGAGAAGGTGAAGTCTGGAGGGTGAATCAGAAGAAGCAGAAGAAGGAGAAGGAGAAGGTGAAGTCTGGAGGGTGAATCAGAAGAAGTAGAAGAAGGAGAAGGGGAAGGTGAAGTCTGGAGGGTGAATCAGAAGAAGCAGAAGAAGGAGAAGGAGAAGGTGAAGTCTGGAGGGTGAATCAGAAGAAGCAGAAGAAGGAGAAGGAGAAGGTGAAATCTGGAGGGTGAAACAGAAGAAGCAGAATAAGGAGAAGGAGAAGGTGAAGTCAGGAGGGTGAATCAGAAGAAGCAGAAGAAGGAGAAGGAGAAGGTGAAGTAAGGAGGGTGAATCAGAAGAAGCAGAAGAAGGAGAAGGAGAAGATGAAGTCTGGAGTGTGAAGCAGAAGAAGCAAAAGAAGGAGAAGGAGAAGGTGAAGTCTGGAGGGTGAATCAGAAGAAGTAGAAGAAGGAGAAGGAGAAGGTGAAGTCTGGAGAGTGAAGCAGAAGAAGTAGAAGAAGGAGAAGGAGAAGGTGCAGTCAGGAGGGTGAATCAGAAGAAGTAGAAGAAGGAGAAGGAGAAGGTGAAGTCAGGAGGGTGAATCAGAAGAAGCAGAAGAAGGAGAAGGAGAAGGTGAAGTCTGGAGGGTGAATCAGAAGAATCAGAAGAAGGAGAAGGAGAAGGTGAAGTCTGGAGGGTGAAGCAGAAGAAACAGAAGAAGGAGAAGGAGAAGGTGAAGACTGGAGGGTGAATCTGAAGAAGTAGAAGAAGGAGAAGGAGAAGGTGAAGTCTGGAGGGTGAATCAGAAGAAGTAGAAGAAGGAGAAGGAGAAGGTGAAGTCTGGAGGGTGAATCAGAAGAAGCAGAAGAAGGAGAAGGAGAAGGTGAAGTCTGGAGGGTGAATCAGAAGAAGCAGAAGAAGGAGAAGGAGAAGATGAAGTCTGGAGGGTGAATCAGAAGAAGCAGAAGAAGGAGAAGGAGAAGGTGAAGTCAGGAGGGTGAATCAGAAGAAACAGAAGAAGGAGAAGGAGAAGGTGAAGTTTGGAGGGTGAATCAGAAGAATCAGAAGAAGGAGAAGGAGAAGTTGAAGTCTGGAGGGTGAATCAGAAGAAGCAGAAGAAAGAGAAGGAGAAGGTGAAGTCTGGAGGGTGAAGCAGAAGAAACAGCAGAAGGAGAAGGAGAAGGTGAAGACTGGAGGGTGAATCTGAAGAAGTAGAAGAAGGAGAAGGAGAAGGTGAAGTCTGGAGGGTGAATCAGAAGAAGTAGAAGAAGGAGAAGGAGAAGGTGAAGTCTGGAGGGTGAATCAGAAGAAGCAGAAGAAGGAGAAGGAGAAGGTGAAGTCTGGAGGGTGAATCAGAAGAAGCAGAAGAAGGAGAAGGAGAAGATGAAGTCTGGAGGGTGAATCAGAAGAAGCAGAAGAAGGAGAAGGAGAAGGTGAAGTCTGGAGGGTGAAACAGAAGAAGCAGAAGAAGGAGAAGGAGAAGGTGAAGTCTGGAGGGTGAATCAGAAGAAGCAGAAGAAGGAGAAGGAGAAGGTGAAGTTAGGAGGGTGAACCAGAAGAAGCAGAAGAAGGAGAAGGAGCAGGTGAAGTCAGGGGGGTGAAGCAGAAGAAGTAGAAGAAGGAGAAGGAGAAGGTGAAGTCAGGACGTTGAAGCAGAAGAAGCAGAAGAAGGAGAAGGAGAAGGTGAAGTCTGGAGGGCGCAGCAGAAGAAGCAGAAGAAGGAGAAGGAGAAGCTGAAGTCTGGAGGGTGAAGCAGAAGAAGCAGAAGAAGGAGAAGAAGAAGGTGAAGTCTGGAGGGTGAATCAGAAGAAGTAGAAGAAGGAGAAGGAGAAGGTGAAGTCAGGAGAGTGAAGCAGAAGAAGCAGAAGATGGAGAAGGAGAAGGTGAAGTCTGGAGGGCGAAGCAGAAGAAGCAGAAGAAGGAGAAGGAGAAGGTGAAGTCTGGAGGGTGAAGCAGAAGAAGCAGAAGAAGGAGAAGGAGAAGGTGAAGTCTGGAGGGTGAATCAGAAGAAGTAGAAGAAGGAGAAGGAGAAGGTGAAGTCAGGAGGGTGAAGCAGAAGAAGCAGAAGAAGGAGAAGGAGAAGGTGAAGTCTGGAGGGTGAAGCAGAAGAAGCAGAAGAAGGAGCAGGAGAAGGTGAAGTCTGGAGGGTGAAGCAGAAGAAGCAGAAGAAGGAGAAGGAGAAGGTGAAGTCAGGAGGGTGAATCAGAAGAAGTAGAAGAAGGAGAAGGAGAAGGTGAAGTCTGGAGGGTGAATCAGAAGAAGCAGAAGAAGGAGAAGGAGAAGGTGAAGTCTGGAGGGTGAATCAGAAGAAGCAGAAGAAGGAGAAGGAGAAGATGAAGTCTGGAGGGTGAATCAGAAGAAGTAGATGAAGGAGAAGGAGAAGGTGAGGTCTGGAGGGTCAATCAGAAGAAGCAGAAGAAGGAGAAGGAGAAGGTGAAGTCTGGAGAGTGAATCAGAAGAAGCAGAAGAAGGAGAAGGAGAAGGTGAAGTCTGGAGGGTGAATTAGAAGAAGCAGAAGAAGGAGAAGGAGAAGGTGAAGTGAGGAGGGTGAATCAGAAGAAGCAGAAGAAGGAGAAGGAGAAGGTAAAGTTAGGAGGGTGAATCAGAAGAAGCAGAAGAAGGAGAAGGAGCAGGTGAAGTCAGGGGGGAGAAACAGAAGAAGTAGAAGAAGGAGAAGGAGAAGGTGAAGTCAGGAGGGTGAAGCAGAAGAAGGAGAAGAAGGAGAAGGAGAAGGTGAAGTCTGGAGGGCGCAGCAGAAGAAGCAGAAGAAGGAGAAGGAGAAGGTGAAGTCTGGAGGGTGAAGCAGAAGAAGCAGAAGAAGGAGAAGGAGAAGGTGAAGTCTGGAGGGTGAATCAGATGAAGTAGAAGAAGGAGAAGGAGAAGGTGAAGTCAGGAGAGTGAAGCAGAAGAAGCAGAAGAAGGAGAAGGAGAAGGTGAAGTCTGGAGGGTGAAGCAGAAGAAGCATAAGAAGGAGAAGGAGAAGGTGATGTCTGGAGGGCGAATCAGAAGAAGCAGAAGAAGGAGAAGGAGAAGGTGAAGTCAGGAGGGTGAATCGGAAGAAGTAGAAGAAGGAGAAGGAGAAGGTGAAGTCTGGAGGGTGAATCAGAAGAAGTAGAAGAAGGAGAAGGAGAAGGTGAAGTCTGGAGGGTGAATCAGAAGAAGTAGAAGAAGGAGAAGGGGAAGGTGAAGTCTGGAGGGTGAATCAGAAGAAGCAGAAGAAGGAGAAGGAGAAGGTGAAGTCTGGAGGGAGAAGCAGAAGAAGTAGAAGAAGGAGAAGGAGAAGGTGAAGTCTGGAGGGTGAATCAGAAGAAGTAGAAGAAGGAGAAGGAGAAGATGAAGTCTGGAGTGTGAATCAGAAGAAGTAGAAGAAGGAGAAGGAGAAGGTGAAGTCTGGAGGGTGAATCAGAAGAAACAGAAGAAGGAGAAGGAGAAGGTGAAGTCTGGAGGGTGAATCAGAAGAAGTAGAAGAAGGAGAAGGAGAAGGTGTAGTCTGGAGGGTGAATCAGAAGAAGTAGACGAAGGAGAAGGAGAAGGTGAAGTCTGGAGGGTGAATCAGAAGAAGCAGAAGAAGGAGAAGGAGAAGGTGAAGTCTGGAGGGTGAATCAGAAGAAGTAGAAGAAGGAGAAGGAGAAGGTGAAGTCTGGAGGGTGAATCAGAAGAAGCAGAAGAAGGAGAAGGAGAAGGGGAAGTCTGGAGGATGAATCAGAAGAAGCAGAAGAAGGAGAAGGAGAAGGTGAAGTCTGGAGGGTGAAACAGAAGAAGCAGAATAAGGAGAAGGAGAAGGTGAAGTCAGGAGGGTGAATCAGAAGAAGCAGAAGAAGGAGAAGGAGAAGGTGAAGTAAGGAGGGTGAATCAGAAGAAGCAGAAGAAGGAGAAGGAGAAGGTGAAGTCTGGAGTGTGAAGCAGAAGAAGCAAAAGAAGGAGAAGGAGAATGTGAAGTCTGGAGGGTGAATCAGAAGAAGTAGAAGAAGGAGAAGGAGAAGGTGAAGTCTGGAGGGTGAAGCAGAAGAAGTAGAAGAAGGAGAAGGAGAAGGTGAAGTCAGGAGGGTGAATCAGAAGAAGTAGAAGAAGGAGAAGGAGAAGGTGAAGTCAGGAGGGTGAATCAGAAGAATCAGAAGAAGGAGAAGGAGAAGTTGAAGTCTGGAGGGTGAATCAGAAGAAGCAGAAGAAAGAGAAGGAGAAGGTGAATTCTGGAGGGTGAAGCAGAAGAAACAGAAGAAGGAGAAGGAGAAGGTGAAGACTGGAGGGTGAATCTGAAGAAGTAGAAGAAGGAGAAGGAGAAGGTGAAGTCTGGAGGGTGAATCAGAAGACGTAGAAGAAGGAGAAGGAGAAGGTGAAGTCTGGAGGATGAATCAGAAGAAGCAGAAGAAGGAGAAGGAGAAGGTGAAGTCTGGAGGGTGAATCAGAAGAAGCAGAAGAAGGAGAAGGAGAAGATGAAGTCTGGAGGGTGAATCAGAAGAAGCAGAAGAAGGAGAAGGAGAAGGTGAAGTCTGGAGGGTGAATCAGAAGAAGCAGAAGAAGGAGAAGGAGAAGGTGAAGTCAGGAGGGTGAATCAGAAGAAGTAGAAGAAGGAGAAGGAGAAGGTGAAGTCAGGAGGGTGAATCAGAAGAAGCAGAAGAAGGAGAAGGAGAAGGTGAAGTCTGGAGGGTGAATCAGAAGAATCAGAAGAAGGAGAAGGAGAAGTTGAAGTCTGGAGGGTGAATCAGAAGAAGCAGAAGAAAGAGAAGGAGAAGGTGAATTCTGGAGGGTGAAGCAGAAGAAACAGAAGAAGGAGAAGGAGAAGGTGAACACTGGAGGGTGAATCTGAAGAAGTAGAAGAAGGAGAAGGAGAAGGTGAAGTCTGGAGGGTGAATCAGAAGAAGTAGAAGAAGGAGAAGGAGAAGGTGAAGTCTGGAGGATGAATCAGAAGAAGCAGAAGAAGGAGAAGGAGAAGGTGAAGTCTGGAGGGTGAATCAGAAGAAGCAGAAGAAGGAGAAGGAGAAGGTGAAGTCTGGAGGGTGAATCAGAAGAATCAGAAGAAGGAGAAGGAGAGGGTGAAGCCTGGAGGGTGAATCAGAAGAAGCAGAAGAAAGAGAAGGAGAAGGTGAAGTCTGGAGGGTGAAGCAGAAGAAACAGAAGAAGGAGAAGGAGAAGGTGAAGACTGGAGGGTGAATCTGAAGAAGTAGAAGAAGGAGAAGGATATGGTGAAGTCTGGAGGGTGAATCAGAAGAAGTAGAAGAAGGAGAAGGAGAAGGTGAAGTCTGGAGGGTGAATCAGAAGAAGCAGAAGAAGGAGAAGGAGAAGGTGAAGTCTGGAGGGTGAATCAGAAGAAGCAGAAGAAGGAGAAGGAGAAGATGAAGTCTGGAGGGTGAATCAGAAGAAGCAGAAGAAGGAGAAGGAGAAGGTGAAGTCTGGAGGGTGAAACAGAAGAAGCAGAAGAAGGAGAAGGAGAAGGTGAAGTCTGGAGGGTGAATCAGAAGAAGCAGAAGAAGGAGAAGGAGAAGGTGAAGTCAGGAGGGTGAATCAGAAGAAGCAGAAGAAGGAGAAGGAGAAGGTGAAGTTAGGAGGGTGAATCAGAAGAAGCAGAAGAAGGAGAAGGAGCAGGTGAAGTCAGGGGGGTGAAGCAGAAGAAGTAGAAGAAGGAGAAGGAGAAGGTGAAGTCAGGACGGTGAAGCAGAAGAAGCAGAAGAAGGAGAAGGAGAAGGTGAAGTCTGGAGGGCGCAGCAGAAGAAGCAGAAGAAGGAGAAGGAGAAGTTGAAGTCTAGAGGGTGAAGCAGAAGAAGCAGAAGAAGGAGAAGGAGAAGGTGAAGTCTGGAGGGTGAATCAGAAGAAGTAGAAGAAGGAGAAGGAGAAGGTGAAGTCAGGAGAGTGAAGCAGAAGAAGCAGAAGATGGAGAAGGAGAAGGTGAAGTCTGGAGGGCGAAGCAGAAGAAGCAGAAGAAGGAGAAGGAGAAGGTGAAGTCTGGAGGGTGAAGCAGAAGAAGCAGAAGAAGGAGAAGGAGAAGGTGAAGTCTGGAGGGTGAATCAGAAGAAGTAGAAGAAGGAGAAGGAGAAGGTGAAGTCAGGAGGGTGAAGCAGAAGAAGCAGAAGAAGGAGAAGGAGAAGGTGAAGTCTGGAGGGTGAAGCAGAAGAAGCAGAAGAAGGAGCAGGAGAAGGTGAAGTCTGGAGGGTGAAGCAGAAGAAGCAGAAGAAGGAGAAGGAGAAGGTGAAGTCAGGAGGGTGAATCAGAAGAAGTAGAAGAAGGAGAAGGAGAAGGTGAAGTCTGGAGGGTGAATCAGAAGAAGCAGAAGAAGGAGAAGGAGAAGGTGAAGTCTGGAGGGTGAATCAGAAGAAGCAGAAGAAGGAGAAGGAGAAGATGAAGTCTGGAGGGTGAATCAGAAGAAGTAGAAGAAGGAGAAGGAGAAGGTGAGGTCTGGAGGGTCAATCAGAAGAAGCAGAAGAAGGAGAAGGAGAAGGTGAAGTCTGGAGGGTGAATCAGAAGAAGCAGAAGAAGGAGAAGGAGTAGGTGAAGTCTGGAGGGTGAATTAGAAGAAGCAGAAGAAGGAGAAGGAGAAGGTGAAGTCAGGAGGGTGAATCAGAAGAAGCAGAAGAAGGAGAAGGAGAAGGTAAAGTTAGGAGGGTGAATCAGAAGAAGCAGAAGAAGGAGAAGGAGCAGGTGAAGTCAGGGGGGTGAAACAGAAGAAGTAGAAGAAGGAGAAGGAGAAGGTGAAGTCAGGAGGGTGAAGCAGAAGAAGCAGAAGAAGGAGAAGGAGAAGGTGAAGTCTGGAGGGCGCAGCAGAAGAAGCAGAAGAAGGAGAAGGAGAAGGTGAAGTCTGGAGGGTGAAGCAGAAGAAGCAGAAGAAGGAGAAGGAGAAGGTGAAGTCTGGAGGGTGTATCAGAAGAAGTAGAAGAAGGAGAAGGAGAAGGTGAAGTCAGGAGAGTGAAGCAGAAGAAGCAGAAGAAGGAGAAGGAGAAGGTGAAGTCTGGAGGGTGAAGCAGAAGAAGCAGAAGAAGGAGAAGGAGAAGGTGATGTCTGGAGGGCGAAGCAGAAGAAGCAGAAGAAGGAGAAGGAGAAGGTGAAGTCTGGAGGGTGAAGCAGAGGAAGCAGAAGAAGGAGAAGGAGAAGGTGAAGTCTGGAGGGTGAATCAGAAGAAGTAGAAGAAGGAGAAGGAGAAGGTGAAGTCAGGAGGGTGAAGCAGAAGAAGGAGAAGGAGAAGGTGAAGTCAGGAGGGTGAATCGGAAGAAGTAGAAGAATGAGAAGGAGAAGGTGAAGTCTGGAGGGTGAATCAGAAGAAGTAGAAGAAGGAGAAGTAGAAGGTGAAGTCTGGAGGGTGAATCAGAAGAAGTAGAAGAAGGAGAAGGAGAAGGTGAAGTCTGGAGGGTGAATCAGAAGAAGCAGAAGAAGGAGAAGGAGAAGGTGAAGTCTGGAGGGAGAAGCAGAAGAAGTAGAAGAAGGAAAAGGAGAAGGTGAAGTCTGGAGGGTGAATCAGAAGAAGTAGAAGAAGGAGAAGGAGAAGGTGAAGTCTGGAGGGTGAATCAGAAGAAGCAGAAGAAGGAGAAGGAGAAGGTGAAGTCTGGAGGGTGAATCAGAAGAAGCAGAAGAAGGAGAAGGAGAAGGTGAAGTCTGGAGGGTGAAACAGAAGAAGCAGAATAAGGAGAAGGAGAAGGTGAAGTCAGGAGGGTGAATCAGAAGAAGCAGAAGAAAGAGAAGGAGAAGGTGAAGTAAGGAGGGTGAATCAGAAGAAGCAGAAGAAGGAGAAGGAGAAGGTGAAGTCTGGAGTGTGAAGCAGAAGAAGCAAAAGAAGGAGAAGGAGAAGGTGAAGTCTGGAGGGTGAATCAGAAGAAGTAGAAGAAGGAGAAGGAGAAGATGAAGTCTGGAGGGTGAAGCAGAAGAAATAGAAGAAGGAGAAGGAGAAGGTGAAGTCAGGAGGGTGAATCAGAAGAAGTAGAAGAAGGAGAAGGAGAAGGTGAAGTCAGGAGGGTGAATCAGAAGAAGCAGAAGAAGGAGAAGGAGAAGGTGAAGTCTGGAGGGTGAAACAGAAGAATCAGAAGAAGGAGAAGGAGAAGGTGAAGTCTGGAGGGTGAATCAGAAGAAGCAGAAGAAAGAGAAGGAGAAGGTGAAGTCTGGAGGGTGAATCAGAAGAAGCAGAAGAAGGAGAAGGAGAAGGTGAAGTCTGGAGGGAGAAGCAGAAGAAGTAGAAGAAGGAGAAGGAGAAGGTGAAGTCTGGAGGGTGAATCAGAAGAGGTAGAAGAAGGAGAAGGAGAAGGTGAAGTCTGGAGGGTGAATCAGAAGAAGTCGAAGAAGGAGAAGGAGAAGGTGAAGTCTGGAGGGTGAATCAGAAGAAACAGAAGAAGGAGAAGGAGAAGGTGAAGTCTGGAGGGTGAATCAAAAGAAGTAGAAGAAGGAGAAGGAGAAGGTGTAGTCTGGAGGGTGAATCAGAAGAAGTAGACGAAGGAGAAGCAGAAGGTGAAGTCTGGAGGGTGAACCAGAAGAAGCAGAAGAAGGAGAAGGAGAAGGTGAAGTCTGGAGGGTGAATCAGAAGAAGTAGAAGAAGGAGAAGGAGAAGGTGAAGTCTGGAGGGTGAATCAGAAGAAGCAGAAGAAGGAGAAGGAGATGGTGAAGTCTGGCGGGTGAATCAGAAGAAGCAGAAGAAGGAGAAGGAGAAGGTGAAGTCTGGAGGGTGAAGCAGAAGAAGCAGAAGAAGGAGAAGGAGAAGGTGATGTCTGGAGGGCGAATCAGAAGAAGCAGAAGAAGGAGAAGGAGAAGGTGAAGTCTGGAGGGTGAAGCAGAGGAAGCAGAAGAAGGAGAAGGAGAAGGTGAAGTCTGGAGGGTGAATCAGAAGAAGTAGAAGAAGGAGAAGGAGAAGGTGAAGTCAGGAGGGTGAAGCAGAAGAAGGAGAAGGAGAAGGTGAAGTCAGGAGGGTGAATCGGAAGAAGTAGAAGAAGGAGAAGGAGAAGGTGAAGTCTGGAGGGTGAATCAGAAGAAGTAGAAGAAGGAGAAGTAGAAGGTGAAGTCTGGAGGGTGAATCAGAAGAAGTAGAAGAAGGAGAAGGAGAAGGTGAAGTCTGGAGGGTGAATCAGAAGAAGCAGAAGAAGGAGAAGGAGAAGGTGAAGTCTGGAGGGAGAAGCAGAAGAAGTAGAAGAAGGAGAAGGAGAAGGTGAAGTCTGGAGGGTGAATCAGAAGAAGTAGAAGAAGGAGAAGGAGAAGGTGAAGTCTGGAGGGTGAATCAGAAGAAGCAGAAGAAGGAGAAGGAGAAGGTGAAGTCTGGAGGGTGAATCAGAAGAAGCAGAAGAAGGAGAAGGAGAAGGTGAAGTCTGGAGGGTGAAACAGAAGAAGCAGAATAAGGAGAAGGAGAAGGTGAAGTCAGGAGGGTGAATCAGAAGAAGCAGAAGAAGGAGAAGGAGAAGGTGAAGTAAGGAGGGTGAATCAGAAGAAGCAGAAGAAGGAGAAGGAGAAGGTGAAGTCTGGAGTGTGAAGCAGAAGAAGCAAAAGAAGGAGAAGGAGAAGGTGAAGTCTGGAGGGTGAATCAGAAGAAGTAGAAGAAGGAGAAGGAGAAGGTGAAGTCTGGAGGGTGAAGCAGAAGAAGTAGAAGAAGGAGAAGGAGAAGGTGAAGTCAGGAGGGTGAATCAGAAGAAGTAGAAGAAGGAGAAGGAGAAGGTGAAGTCAGGAGGGTGAATCAGAAGAAGCAGAAGAAGGAGAAGGAGAAGGTGAAGTCTGGAGGGTGAAACAGAAGAATCAGAAGAAGGAGAAGGAGAAGGTGAAGTCTGGAGGGTGAATCAGAAGAAGCAGAAGAAAGAGAAGGAGAAGGTGAAGTCTGGAGGGTGAATCAGAAGAAGCAGAAGAAGGAGAAGGAGAAGATGAAGTCTGGAGGGAGAAGCAGAAGAAGTAGAAGAAGGAGAAGGAGAAGGTGAAGTCTGGAGGGTGAATCAGAAGAAGTAGAAGAAGGAGAAGGAGAAGGTGAAGTCTGGAGGGTGAATCAGAAGAAGTCGAAGAAGGAGAAGGAGAAGGTGAAGTCTGGAGGGTGAATCAGAAGAAACAGAAGAAGGAGAAGGAGAAGGTGAAGTCTGGAGGGTGAATCAGAAGAAGTAGAAGAAGGAGAAGGAGAAGGTGTAGTCTGGAGGGTGAATCAGAAGAAGTAGACGAAGGAGAAGCAGAAGGTGAAGTCTGGAGGGTGAACCAGAAGAAGCAGAAGAAGGAGAAGGAGAAGGTGAAGTCTGGAGGGTGAATCAGAAGAAGTAGAAGAAGGAGAAGGAGAAGGTGAAGTCTGGAGGGTGAATCAGAAGAAGCAGAAGAAGGAGAAGGAGAAGGTGAAGTCTGGAGGGTGAATCAGAAGAAGCAGAAGAAGGAGAAGGAGAAGGTGAAGTCTGGAGGGTGAAACAGAAGAAGCAGAATAAGGAGAAGGAGAAGGTGAGGTCAGGAGTGTGAATCAGAAGAAGCAGAAGAAGGAGAAGGAGAAGGTGAAGTAAGGAGGGTGAATCAGAAGAAGCAGAAGAAGGAGAAGGAGAAGGTGAAGTCTGGTGAGTGAAGCAGAAGAAGCAAAAGAAGGAGAAGGAGAAGGTGAAGTCTGGAGGGTGAATCAGAAGAAGCAGAAGAAGGAGAAGGAGAAGGTGAAGTCTGGAGGGCGCAGCAGAAGAAGCAGAAGAAGGAGAAAGAGAAGGTGAAGTCTGGAGGGTGAAGCAGAAGAAGCAGAAGAAGGAGAAGGAGAGGGTGAAGTCTGGAGGGTGAATCAGAAGAAGTAGAAGAAGGAGAAGGAGAAGGTGAAGTCAGGAGAGTGAAGCAGAAGAAGCAGAAGAAGGAGAAGGAGAAGGTGAAGTCTGGAGGGCGAAGCAGAAGAAGCAGAAGAAGGAGAAGGAGAAGGTGAAGTCTGGAGGGTGAAGCAGAAGAAGCAGAAGAAGGAGAAGGAGTAGGTGAAGTCTGGAGGGTGAATCAGAAGAAGTAGAAGAAGGAGAAGGAGAAGGTGAAGTCAGGAGGGTGAAGCAGAAGAAGCAGAAGAAGGAGAAGGAGAAGGTGAAGTCTGGAGGGTGAAGCAGAAGAAGCAGAAGAAGGAGAAGGAGAAGGTGAAGTCTGGAGGGTGAATCAGAAGAAGCAGAAGAAGGAGAAGGAGAAGGTGAAGTCTGGAGGGTGAATCAGAAGAAGCAGAAGAAGGAGAAGGAGAAGGTGAAGTCAGGAGGGTGAATCAGAAGAAGCAGAAGAAGGAGAAGGAGAAGGTGAATTTAGGAGGGTGAATCAGAAGAAGCAGAAGAAGGAGAAGGAGCAGGTGAAGTCAGGGGGGTGTAGCAGAAGAAGTAGAAGAAGGAGAAGGAGAAGGTGAAGTCAGGACGGTGAAGCAGAAGAAGCAGAAGAAGGAGAAGGAGAAGGTGAAGCCTGGAGGGCGCAGCAGAAGAAGCAGAAGAAGGAGAAGGAGAAGGTGAAGTCTGGAGTGTGAAGCAGAAGAAGCAGAAGAAGGAGAAGGAGAAGGTGAAGTCTGGAGGGCGCAGCAGAAGAAGCAGAAGAAGGAGAATGAGAAGGTGAAGTCTGGAGGGTGAATCAGAAGAAGCAGAAGAAGGAGAAGGAGAAGGTGAAGTCTGGAGGGTGAATCAGAAGAAGGAGAAGAAGGAGAAGGAGAAGGTGAAGTCAGGAGGGTGAATCAGAAGAAGTAGAAGAAGGAGAAGGAGAAGGTGAAGTCAGGAGGGTGAATCAGAAGAAGCAGAAGAAGGAGAAGGAGAAGGTGAAGTCTGGAGGGCGAATCAGAAGAAACAGAAGAAGGAGAAGGAGAAGGTGAAGTCTGGAGGGTGAATAAGAAGAAGCAGAAGAAGGAGAAGGAGAAGGTGAAGTCTGGAGGTTGAATCAGAAGAAGCAGAATAACGAGAAGGAGAAGGTGAAGTCTGGAGGGTGAATCAGAAGAAGCAGAATAAGGAGAAGGAGAAGGTGAAGTCTGGAGGGTGAATCAGAAGAAGCAGAAGAAGGAGAAGGAGAAGGTGAAGTCTGGAGGGTGAATCAGAAGAGGTAGAAGAAGGAGAAGGAGAAGGTGAAGTCTGGAGGGTGAAGCAGAAGAAGGAGAAGAAGGAGAAGGAGAAGGTGAAGTCAGGAGGGTGAATCAGAAGAAGTAGAAGAAGGAGAAGGAGAAGGTGAAGCCAGGAGGGTGAATCAGAAGAAGCAGAAGAAGGAGAAGGAGAAGGTGAAGTCTGGAGGGTGAATCAGAAGAATCAGAAGAAGGAGAAGGAGAAGGTGAAGTCTGGAGGGTGAATCAGAAGAATCAGAAGAAAGAGAAGGAGAAGGTGAAGTCTGGAGGCTGAAGCAGAAGAAACAGAAGAAGGAGAAGGAGAATGTGAAGTCTGGAGGGTGAATCAGAAGAAGTAGAAGACGGAGAAGGAGAAGGTGAAGTCTGGAGGGTGAATCAGAAGAAGCAGAAGAAGGAGAAGGAGAAGGTGAAGTCTGGAGGGTGAATCAGAAGAAGTAGAAGACGGAGAAGGAGAAGGTGAAGTCTGGAGGGTGAATCAGAAGAAGCAGAAGAAGGAGAAGGAGAAGGTGAAGTCTGGAGGGTGAATCAGAAGAAGCAGAAGAAGGAGAAGGAGAAGGTGAAGTCTGCAGGGTGAATCAGAAGAAGCAGAATAAGGAGAAGGAGAAGGTGAAGTCTGGAGGGTGAATCAGAAGAAGCAGAAGAAGTAGAAGGAGAAGGTGAAGTCTGGAAGATGAATCAGAAGAAGTAGAAGAAGGAGAAGGAGAAGGTGAAGTCTGGAGGGTGAATCAGAAGAAGTAGAAGAAGGAGAAGGAGAAGGTGAAGTCTGGAGGGTGAATCAGAAGAAGTAGAAGAAGGAGAAGGAGAAGGTGAAGTCTGGAGGGTGAAGCAGAAGAAGTAGAAGAAGGAGAAGGAGAAGGTGAAGTCAGGAGGGTGAATCAGAAGAAGTAGAAGAAGGAGAAGGAGAAGGTGAAGTCAGGAGGGTGAAGCAGAAGAAGCAGAAGAAGGAGAAGGAGAAGGTGAAGTCTGGAGGGTGAAGCAGAAGAAGCAGAAGAAGGAGAAGGAGAAGGTGAAGACTGGAGGGTGAATCAGAAGAAGTAGAAGAAGGAGAAGGAGAAGGTGAAGTCTGGAGGGTGAATCAGACGAAGCAGAAGAAGGAGAAGGAGAAGGTGAAGTCTGGAGGGTGAATCAGAAGAAGCAGAAGAAGGAGAAGGAAAAGGTGAAGTCTGGAGGGTGAATCAGAAGAAGCAGAAGAAGGAGAAGGAGAAGGTGAAGTCTGGAGGGTGAATCAGAAGAAGCAGAATAAGGAGAAGGAGAAGGTGAAGTCTGGAGGGTGAATCAGAAGAAGCAGAAGAAGGAGAAGGAGAAGGTGAAGTCTGGAGGGTGAATCAGAAGAAGTAGAAGAAGGAGAAGGAGAAGGTGAAGTCTGGAGGGTGAAGCAGAAGAAGTAGAAGAAGGAGAAGGAGAAGGTGAAGTCAGGAGGGTGAATCAGAAGAAGCAGAAGAAGGAGAAGGAGAAGGTGAAGTCTGGAGGGTGAATCAGAAGAATCAGAAGAAGGAGAAGGAGAAGATGAAGTCTGGTGGGTGAATCAGAAGAAGCAGAAGAAAGAGAAGGAGAAGGTGAAGTCTGGAGGGTGAAGCAGAAGAAACAGAAGAAGGAGAAGGAGTAGGTGAAGACTGGAGGGTGAATCAGAAGAAGTAGAAGAAGGAGAAGGAGAAGGTGAAGTCTGGAGGGTGAATCAGACGAAGTAGAAGAAGGAGAAGGAGAAGGTGAAGTCTGGAGGGTGAATCAGAAGAAGCAGAAGAAGGAGAAAAGAGGGTGAAGTTAGGAGGGTGAATCAGAAGAAGCAGAAGAAGGAGAAGGAGAAGGTGAAGTCTGGAGGGTGAAGCAGAAGAAGCAGAAGAAGGAGAAGGAGAAGGTGAAGTCTGGAGGGTGAATCAGAAGAAGCAGAAGAAGGAGAAGGAGAAGGTGAAGTCTGGAGGGTGAATCAGAAGAAGCAGAAGAAGGAGAAGGAGGAGGTGAAGTCAGGAGGGTGAATCAGAAGAAGCAGAAGAAGAAGGAGAAGGTGAATTTAGGAGGGTGAATCAGAAGAAGCAGAAGAAGGAGAAGGAGCAGGTGAAGTCAGGGGGGTGTAGCAGAAGAAGTCGAAGAAGGAGAAGGAGAAGGTGAAGTCAGGACGGTGAAGCAGAAGAAGCAGAAGAAGGAGAAGGAGAAGGTGAAGCCTGGAGGGCGCAGCAGAAGAAGCAGAAGAAGGAGAAGGAGAAGGTGAAGTCTGGAGTGTGAAGCAGAAGAAGCAGAAGAAGGAGAAGGAGAAGGTGAAGTCTGGAGGGCGCAGCAGAAGAAGCAGAAGAAGGAGAATGAGAAGGTGAAGTCTGGAGGGTGAATCAGAAGAAGCAGAAGAAGGAGAAGGAGAAGGTGAAGTCTGGAGGGTGAATCAGAAGAAGGAGAAGAAGGAGAAGGAGAAGGTGAAGTCAGGAGGGTGAATCAGAAGAAGTAGAAGAAGGAGAAGGAGAAGGTGAAGTCAGGAGGGTGAATCAGAAGAAGCAGAAGAAGGAGAAGGAGAAGGTGAAGTCTGGAGGGCGAATCAGAAGAAACAGAAGAAGGAGAAGGAGAAGGTGAAGTCTGGAGGGTGAATAAGAAGAAGCAGAAGAAGGAGAAGGAGAAGGTGAAGTCTGGAGGTTGAATCAGAAGAAGCAGAATAACGAGAAGGAGAAGGTGAAGTCTGGAGGGTGAATCAGAAGAAGCAGAATAAGGAGAAGGAGAAGGTGAAGTCTGGAGGGTGAATCAGAAGAAGCAGAAGAAGGAGAAGGAGAAGGTGAAGTCTGGAGGGTGAATCAGAAGAGGTAGAAGAAGGAGAAGGAGAAGGTGAAGTCTGGAGGGTGAAGCAGAAGAAGGAGAAGAAGGAGAAGGAGAAGGTGAAGTCAGGAGGGTGAATCTGAAGAAGTAGAAGAAGGAGAAGGAAAAGGTGAAGCCAGGATGGTGAATCAGAAGAAGCAGAAGAAGGAGAAGGAGAAGGTGAAGTCTGGAGGGTGAATCAGAAGAATCAGAAGAAGGAGAAGGAGAAGGTGAAGTCTGGAGGGTGAATCAGAAGAATCAGAAGAAAGAGAAGGAGAAGGTGAAGTCTGGAGGCTGAAGCAGAAGAAACAGAAGAAGGAGAAGGAGAATGTGAAGACTGGAGGGTGAATCAGAAGAAGTAGAAGAAGGAGAAGGAGAAGGTGAAGTCTGGAGGGTGAATCAGAAGAAGCAGAAGAAGGAGAAGGAGAAGGTGAAGTCTGGAGGGTGAATCAGAAGATGCAGAAGAAGGAGAAGGAGAAGATGAAGTCTGGAGGGTGAATCAGAAGAAGTAGAAGAAGGAGAAGGAGAAGGTGAAGTCTGGAGGGTGAATCAGAAGAAGTAGAAGAAGGAGAAGGAGAAGGTGTAGTCTGGAGGGTGAATCAGAAGAAGTAGACGAAGGAGAAGGAGAAGGTGAAGTCTGGAGGGTGAATCAGAAGAAGCAGAAGAAGGAGAAGGAGAAGATGAAGTCTGGAGGGTGAATCAGAAGAAGTAGAAGACGGAGAAGGAGAAGGTGAAGTCTGGAGGGTGAATCAGAAGAAGCAGAAGAAGGAGAAGGAGAAGGTGAAGTCTGGAGGGTGAATCAGAAGAAACAGAAGAAGGAGAAGGAGAAGGTGAAGTCTGGAGGGTGAATCAGAAGAAGCAGAATAAGGAGAAGGAGAAGGTGAAGTCTGGAGGGTGAATCAGAAGAAGCAGAAGAAGGAGAAGGAGAAGGTGAAGTCTGGAGGATGAATCAGAAGAAGTAGAAGAAGGAGAAGGAGAAGGTGAAGTCTGGAGGGTGAATCAGAAGAAGTAGAAGAAGGAGAAGGAGAAGGTGAAGTCTGGAGGGTGAATCAGAAGAAGTAGAAGAAGGAGAAGGAGAAGGTGAAGTCTGGAGGGTGAAGCAGAAGAAGTAGAAGAAGGAGAAGGAGAAGGTGAAGTCAGGAGTGTGAATCAGAAGAAGTAGAAGAAGGAGAAGGAGAAGGTGAAGTCAGGAGGGTGAAGCAGAAGAAGCAGAAGAAGGAGAAGGAGAAGGTGAAGTCTGGAGGGTGAATCAGAAGAAACAGAAGAAAGAGAAGGAGAAGGTGAAGTCTGGAGGGTGAATCAGAAGAAGTAGAAGAAGGAGAAGGAGAAGGTGAAGTCTGGAGGGTGAATCAGAAGAAGCAGAAGAAGGAGAAGGTGAAGTCTGGAGGGTGAATCAGAAGAAGCAGAAGAAGGAGAAGGAAAAGGTGAAGTCTGGAGGGTGAATCAGAAGAAACAGAAGAAGGAGAAGGAGAAGGTGAAGTCTGGAGGGTGAATCAGAAGAAGCAGAATAAGGAGAAGGAGAAGGTGAAGTCTGGAGGGTGAATCAGAAGAAGCAGAAGAAGGAGAAGGAGAAGGTGAAGTCTGGAGGGTGAATCAGAAGAAGTAGAAGAAGGAGAAGGAGAAGGTGAAGTCTGGAGGGTGAAGCAGAAGAAGTAGAAGAAGGAGAAGGAGAAGGTGAAGTCAGGAGGGTGAATCAGAAGAAGCAGAAGAAGGAGAAGGAGAAGGTGAAGTCTGTAGGGTGAATCAGAAGAATCAGAAGAAGGAGAAGGAGAAGATGAAGTCTGGAGGGTGAATCAGAAGAAGCAGAAGAAAGAGAAGGAGAAGGTGAAGTCTGGACGGTGAAGCAGAAGAAACAGAAGAAGGAGAAGGAGTAGGTGAAGACTGGAGGGTGAATCAGAAGAAGTAGAAGAAGGAGAAGGAGAAGGTGAAGTCTGGAGGGTGAATCAGACGAAGTAGAAGAAGGAGAAGGAGAAGGTGAAGTCTGGAGGGTGAATCAGAAGAAGCAGAAGAAGGAGAAAAGAGGGTGAAGTTAGGAGGGTGAATCAGAAGAAGCAGAAGAAGGAGAAGGAGAAGGTGAAGTCTGGAGGGTGAAGCAGAAGAAGCAGAAGAAGGAGAAGGAGAAGGTGAAGTCTGGAGGGTGAATCAGAAGCAGCAGAAGAAGGAGAAGGAGAAGGTGAAGTCTGGAGGGTGAATCAGAAGAAGCAGAAGAAGGAGAAGGAGAAGGTGAAGTCAGGAGGGTGAATCAGAAGAAGCAGAAGAAGGAGAAGGAGAAGGTGAATTTAGGAGGGTGAATCAGAAGAAGCAGAAGAAGGAGAAGGAGCAGGTGAAGTCAGGGGGGTGTAGCAGAAGAAGTAGAAGAAGGAGAAGGAGAAGGTGAAGTCAGGACGGTGAAGCAGAAGAAGCAGAAGAAGGAGAAGGAGAAGGTGAAGCCTGGAGGGCGCAGCAGAAGAAGCAGAAGAAGGAGAAGGAGAAGGTGAAGTCTGGAGTGTGAAGCAGAAGAAGCAGAAGAAGGAGAAGGAGAAGGTGAAGTCTGGAGGGCGCAGCAGAAGAAGCAGAAGAAGGAGAATGAGAAGGTGAAGTCTGGAGGGTGAATCAGAAGAAGCAGAAGAAGGAGAAGGAGAAGGTGAAGTCTGGAGGGTGAATCAGAAGAAGGAGAAGAAGGAGAAGGAGAAGGTGAAGTCAGGAGGGTGAATCAGAAGAAGTAGAAGAAGGAGAAGGAGAAGGTGAAGTCAGGAGGGTGACTCAGAAGAAGCAGAAGAAGGAGAAGGAGAAGGTGAAGTCTGGAGGGCGAATCAGAAGAAACAGAAGAAGGAGAAGGAGAAGGTGAAGTCTGGAGGGTGAATAAGAAGAAGCAGATGAAGGAGAAGGAGAAGGTGAAGTCTGGAGGGTGAATCAGAAGAAGCAGAATAAGGAGAAGGAGAAGGTGAAGTCTGGAGGGTGAATCAGAAGAAGCAGAAGAAGGAGAAGGAGAAGGTGAAGTCTGGAGGGTGAATCAGAAGAGGTAGAAGAAGGAGAAGGAGAAGGTGAAGTCTGGAGGGTGAAGCAGAAGAAGGAGAAGAAGGAGAAGGAGAAGGTGAAGTCAGGAGGGTGAATCTGAAGAAGTAGAAGAAGGAGAAGGAGAAGGTGAAGCCAGGAGGGTGAATCACAAGAAGCAGAAGAAGGAGAAGGAGAAGGTGAAGTCTGGAGGGTGAATCAGAAGAATCAGAAGAAGGAGAAGGAGAAGGTGAAGTCTGGAGGGTGAATCAGAAGAATCAGAAGAAAGAGAAGGAGAAGGTGAAGTCTGGAGGCTGAAGCAGAAGAAACAGAAGAAGGAGAAGGAGAATGTGAAGACTGGAGGGTGAATCAGAAGAAGTAGAAGAAGGAGAAGGAGAAGGTGAAGTCTGGAGGGTGAATCAGAAGAAGTAGAAGAAGGAGAAGGAGAAGGTGAAGTCTGGAGGGTGAATCAGAAGAAGCAGAAGAAGGAGAAGGAGAAGGTGAAGTCTGGAGGGTGAATCAGAAGATGCAGAAGAAGGAGAAGGAGAAGATGAAGTCTGGAGGGTGAATCAGAAGAAGTAGAAGAAGGAGAAGGAGAAGGTGAAGTCTGGAGGGTGAATCAGAAGAAGTAGAAGAAGGAGAAGGAGAAGGTGTAGTCTGGAGGGTGAATCAGAAGAAGTAGACGAAGGAGAAGGAGAAGGTGAAGTCTGGAGGGTGAATCAGAAGAAGCAGAAGAAGGAGAAGGAGAAGATGAAGTCTGGAGGGTGAATCAGAAGAAGTAGAAGACGGAGGAGGAGAAGGTGAAGTCTGGAGGGTGAATCAGAAGAAGCAGAAGAAGGAGAAGGAGAAGGTGAAGTCTGGAGGGTGAATCAGAAGAAACAGAAGAAGGAGAAGGAGAAGGTGAAGTCTGGAGGGTGAATCAGAAGAAGCAGAATAAGGAGAAGGAGAAGGTGAAGTCTGGAGGGTGAATCAGAAGAAGCAGAAGAAGGAGAAGGAGAAGGTGAAGTCTGGAGGATGAATCAGAAGAAGTAGAAGAAGGAGAAGGAGAAGGTGAAGTCTGGAGAGTGAATCAGAAGAAGTAGAAGAAGGAGAAGGAGAAGGTGAAGTCTGGAGGGTGAATCAGAAGAAGTAGAAGAAGGAGAAGGAGAAGGTGAAGTCTGGAGGGTGAAGCAGAAGAAGTAGAAGAAGGAGAAGGAGAAGGTGAAGTCAGGAGGGTGAATCAGAAGAAGTAGAAGAAGGAGAAGGAGAAGGTGAAGTCAGGAGGGTGAAGCAGAAGAAGCAGAAGAAGGAGAAGGAGAAGGTGAAGTCTGGAGGGTGAAGCACAAGAAGCAGAAGAAGGAGAAGGAGAAGGTGAAGTCTGGAGGGTGAATCAAAAGAAACAGAAGAAAGAGAAGGAGAAGGTGAAGTCTGGAGGGTGAATCAGAAGAAGTAGAAGAAGGAGAAGGAGAAGGTGAAGTCTGGAGGGTGAATCAGAAGAAGCAGAAGAAGGAGAAGGAGAAGGTGAAGTCTGGAGGGTGAATCAGAAGAAGCAGAAGAAGGAGAAGGAAAAGGTGAAGTCTGGAGGGTGAATCAGAAGAAGCAGAAGAAGGAGAAGGAGAAGGTGAAGTCTGGAGGGTGAATCAGAAGAAGCAGAATAAGGAGAAGGAGAAGGTGAAGTCTGGAGGGTGAATCAGAAGAAGCAGAAGAAGGAGAAGGAGAAGGTGAAGTCTGGAGGGTGAATCAGAAGAAGTAGAAGAAGGAGAAGGAGAAGGTGAAGTCTGGAGGGTGAAGCAGAAGAAGTAGAAGAAGGAGAAGGAGAAGGTGAAGTCAGGAGGGTGAATCAGAAGAAGCAGAAGAAGGAGAAGGAGAAGGTGAAGTCTGGAGGGTGAATCAGAAGAATCAGAAGAAGGAGAAGGAGAAGATGAAGTCTGGAGGGTGAATCAGAAGAAGCAGAAGAAAGAGAAGGAGAAGGTGAAGTCTGGAGGGTGAAGCAGAAGAAACAGAAGAAGGAGAAGGAGTAGGTGAAGACTGGAGGGTGAATCAGAAGAAGTAGAAGAAGGAGAAGGAGAAGGTGAAGTCTGGAGGGTGAATCAGACGAAGTAGAAGAAGGAGAAGGAGAAGGTGAAGTCTGGAGGGTGAATCAGAAGAAGCAGAAGAAGGAGAAAAGAGGGTGAAGTTAGGAGGGTGAATCAGAAGAAGCAGAAGAAGGAGAAGGAGTAGGTGAAGTCTGGAGGGTGAAGCAGAAGAAGCAGAAGAAGGAGAAGGAGAAGGTGAAGTCTGGAGGGTGAATCAGAAGAAGCAGAAGAAGGAGAAGGAGAAGGTGAAGTCTGGAGGGTGAATCAGAAGAAGCAGAAGAAGGAGAAGGAGAAGGTGAAGTCAGGAGGGTGAATCAGAAGAAGCAGAAGAAGGAGAAGGAGAAGGTGAATTTAGGAGGGTGAATCAGAAGAAGCAGAAGAAGGAGAAGGAGCAGGTGAAGTCAGGGGGGTGTAGCAGAAGAAGTAGAAGAAGGAGAAGGAGAAGGTGAAGTCAGGACGGTGAAGCAGAAGAAGCAGAAGAAGGAGAAGGAGAAGGTGAAGCCTGGAGGGCGCAGCAGAAGAAGCAGAAGAAGGAGAAGGAGAAGGTGAAGCCTGGAGTGTGAAGCAGAAGAAGCAGAAGAAGGAGAAGGAGAAGGTGAAGTCTGGAGGGCGCAGCAGAAGAAGCAGAAGAAGGAGAATGAGAAGGTGAAGTCTGGAGGGTGAATCAGAAGAAGCAGAAGAAGGAGAAGGAGAAGGTGAAGTCTGGAGGGTGAATCAGAAGAAGGAGAAGAAGGAGAAGGAGAAGGTGAAGTCAGGAGGGTGAATCAGAAGAAGTAGAATAAGGAGAAGGAGAAGGTGAAGTCAGGAGGGTGAATCAGAAGAAGCAGAAGAAGGAGAAGGAGAAGGTGAAGTCTGGAGGGCGAATCAGAAGAAACAGAAGAAGGAGAAGGAGAAGGTGAAGTCTGGAGGGTGAATAAGAAGAAGCAGAAGAAGGAGAAGGAGAAGGTGAAGTCTGGAGGTTGAATCAGAAGAAGCAGAATAACGAGAAGGAGAAGGTGAAGTCTGGAGGGTGAATCAGAAGAAGCAGAATAAGGAGAAGGAGAAGGTGAAGTCTGGAGGGTGAATCAGAAGAAGCAGAAGAAGGAGAAGGAGAAGGTGAAGTCTGGAGGGTGAATCAGAAGAGGTAGAAGAAGGAGAAGGAGAAGGTGAAGTCTGGAGGGTGAAGCAGAAGAAGGAGAAGAAGGAGAAGGAGAAGGTGAAGTCAGGAGGGTGAATCAGAAGAAGTAGAAGAAGGAGAAGGAGAAGGTGAAGCCAGGAGGGTGAATCAGAAGAAGCAGAAGAAGGAGAAGGAGAAGGTGAAGTCTGGAGGGTGAATCAGAAGAATCAGAAGAAGGAGAAGGAGAAGGTGAAGTCTGGAGGGTGAATCAGAAGAATCAGAAGAAAGAGAAGGAGAAGGTGAAGTCTGGAGGCTGAAGCAGAAGAAACAGAAGAAGGAGAAGGAGAATGTGAAGACTGGAGGGTGAATCAGAAGAAGTAGAAGAAGGAGAAGGAGAAGGTGAAGTCTGGAGGGTGAATCAGAAGAAGTAGAAGAAGGAGAAGGAGAAGGTGAAGTCTGGAGGGTGAATCTGAAGAAGCAGAAGAAGGAGAAGGAGAAGGTGAAGTCTGGAGGGTGAATCAGAAGATGCAGAAGAAGGAGAAGGAGAAGATGAAGTCTGGAGGGTGAATCAGAAGAAGTAGAAGAAGGAGAAGGAGAAGGTGAAGTCTGGAGGGTGAATCAGAAGAAGTAGAAGAAGGAGAAGGAGAAGGTGAAGTCTGGAGGGTGAATCAGAAGAAACAGAAGAAGGAGAAGGAGAAGGTGATGTCTGGAGGGTGAATCAGAAGAAGTAGAAGAAGGAGAAGGAGAAGGTGTTGTCTGGAGGGTGAATCAGAAGAAGTAGGCGAAGGAGAAGGAGAAGGTGAAGTCTGGAGGGTGAATCAGAAGAAGCAGAAGAAGGAGAAGGAGAAGATGAAGTCTGGAGGGTGAATCAGAAGAAGTAGAAGACGGAGAAGGAGAAGGTGAAGTCTGGAGGGTGAATCAGAAGAAGCAGAAGAAGGAGAAGGAGAAGGTGAAGTCTGGAGGGTGAATCAGAAGAAGCAGAAGAAGGAGAAGGAGAAGGTGAAGTCTGGAGGGTGAATCAGAAGAAGCAGAATAAGGAGAAGGAGAAGGTGAAGTCTGGAGGGTGAATCAGAAGAAGTAGAAGAAGGAGAAGGAGAAGGTGAAGTCTGGAGGGTGAATCAGAAGAAGTAGAAGAAGGAGAAGGAGAAGGTGAAGTCTGGAGGGTGAAGCAGAAGAAGTAGAAGAAGGAGAAGGAGAAGGTGAAGTCAGGAGGGTGAATCAGAAGAAGTAGAAGAAGGAGAAGGAGAAGGTGAAGTCAGGAGGGTGAAGCAGAAGAAGCAGAAGAAGGAGAAGGAGAAGGTGAAGTCTGGAGGGTGAAGCAGAAGAAGCAGAAGAAGGAGAAGGAGAAGGTGAAGTCTGGAGGGTGAATCAGAAGAAACAGAAGAAAGAGAAGGAGAAGGTGAAGTCTGGATGGTGAATCAGAAGAAGTAGAAGAAGGAGAAGGAGAAGGTGAAGTCTGGAGGGTGAATCAGAAGAAGCAGAAGAAGGAGAAGGAGAAGGTGAAGTCTGGAGGGTGAATCAGAAGAAGCAGAAGAAGGAGAAGGAAAAGGTGAAGTCTGGAGGGTGAATCAGAAGAAGCAGAAGAAGGAGAAGGAGAAGGTGAAGTCTGGAGGGTGAATCAGAAGAAGCAGAATAAGGAGAAGGAGAAGGTGAAGTCTGGAGGGTGAATCAGAAGAAGCAGAAGAAGGAGAAGGAGAAGGTGAAGTCTGGAGGGTGAATCAGAAGAAGTAGAAGAAGGAGAAGGAGAAGGTGAAGTCTGGAGGGTGAAGCAGAAGAAGTAGAAGAAGGAGAAGGAGAAGGTGAAGTCAGGAGGGTGAATCAGAAGAAGCAGAAGAAGGAGAGGGAGAAGGTGAAGTCTGGAGGGTGAATCAGAAGAATCAGAAGAAGGAGAAGGAGAAGATGAAGTCTGGAGGGTGAATCAGAAGAAGCAGAAGAAAGAGAAGGAGAAGGTGAAGTCTGGAGGGTGAAGCAGAAGAAACAGAAGAAGGAGAAGGAGTAGGTGAAGACTGGAGGGTGAATCAGAAGAAGTAGAAGAAGGAGAAGGAGAAGGTGAAGTCTGGAGGGTGAATCAGACGAAGTAGAAGAAGGAGAAGGAGAAGGTGAAGTCTGGAGGGTGAATCAGAAGAAGCAGAAGAAGGAGAAAAGAGGGTGAAGTTAGGAGGGTGAATCAGAAGAAGCAGAAGAAGGAGAAGGAGCAGGTGAAGTCAGGGGGGTGAAGCAGAAGAAGTAGAAGAAGGAGAAGGAGAAGGTGAAGTCAGGACGGTGAAGCAGAAGAAGCAGAAGAAGGAGAAGGAGAAGGTGAAGTCTGGAGGGTGAAGCAGAAGAAGCAGAAGAAGGAGAAGGAGAGGGTGAAGTCTGGAGGGTGAATCAGAAGAAGTAGAAGAAGGAGAAGGAGAAGGTGAAGTCAGGAGAGTGAAGCAGAAGAAGCAGAAGAAGGAGAAGGAGAAGGTGAAGTCTGGAGGGCGAAGCAGAAGAAGCAGAAGAAGGAGAAGGAGAAGGTGAAGTCTGGAGGGTGAAGCAGAAGAAGCAGAAGAAGGAGAAGGAGTAGGTGAAGTCTGGAGGGTGAATCAGAAGAAGTAGAAGAAGGAGAAGGATAAGGTGAAGTCAGGAGGGTGAAGCAGAAGAAGCAGAAGAAGGAGAAGGAGAAGGTGAAGTCAGGAGGGTGGATCAGAAGAAGTAGAAGAAGGAGAAGGAGAAGGTGAAGTCTGGAGGGTGAATCAGAAGAAGCAGAAGAAGGAGAAGGAGAAGGTGAAGTCTGGAGGGCGCAGCAGAAGAAGCAGAAGAAGGAGAAAGTGAAGGTGAAGTCTGGAGGGTGAAGCAGAAGAAGCAGAAGAAGGAGAAGGAGAGGGTGAAGTCTGGAGGGTGAATCAGAAGAAGTAGAAGAAGGAGAAGGAGAAGGTGAAGTCTGGAGGGTGAAGCAGAAGAAGTAGAAGAAGGAGAAGGAGAAGGTGAAGTCAGGAGGGTGAATCAGAAGAAGCAGAAGAAGGAGAAGGAGAAGGTGAAGTCTGGAGGGTGAATCAGAAGAATCAGAAGAAGGAGAAGGAGAAGATGAAGTCTGGAGGGTGAATCAGAAGAAGCAGAAGAAAGAGAAGGAGAAGGTGAAGTCTGGAGGGTGAAGCAGAAGAAACAGAAGAAGGAGAAGGAGTAGGTGAAGACTGGAGGGTGAATCAGAAGAAGTAGAAGAAGGAGAAGGAGAAGGTGAAGTCTGGAGGGTGAATCAGACGAAGTAGAAGAAGGAGAAGGAGAAGGTGAAGTCTGGAGGGTGAATCAGAAGAAGCAGAAGAAGGAGAAGGAGAAGGTGAAGTTAGGAGGGTGAATCAGAAGAAGCAGAAGAAGGAGAAGGAGCAGGTGAAGTCAGGGGGGTGAAGCAGAAGAAGTAGAAGAAGGAGAAGGAGAAGGTGAAGTCAGGACGGTGAAGCAGAAGAAGCAGAAGAAGGAGAAGGAGAAGGTGAAGTCTGGAGGGTGAAGCAGAAGAAGCAGAAGAAGGAGAAGGAGAGGGTGAAGTCTGGAGGGTGAATCAGAAGAAGTAGAAGAAGGAGAAGGAGAAGGTGAAGTCAGGAGAGTAAAGCAGAAGAAGCAGAAGAAGGAGAAGGAGAAGGTGAAGTCTGGAGGGCGAAGCAGAAGAAGCAGAAGAAGGAGAAGGAGAAGGTGAAGTCTGGAGGGTGAAGCAGAAGAAGCAGAAGAAGGAGAAGGAGTAGGTGAAGTCTGGAGGGTGAATCAGAAGAAGTAGAAGAAGGAGAAGTATAAGGTGAAGTCAGGAGGGTGAAGCAGAAGAAGCAGAAGAAGGAGAAGGAGAAGGTGAAGTCTGGTGGGTGAAGCAGAAGAAGCAGAAGAAGGAGAAGGAGAAGGTGAAGTCTGGAGGGTGAAGCAGAAGAAGCAGAAGAAGGAGAAGGAGAAGGTGAAGTCAGGAGGGTGGATCAGAAGAAGTAGAAGAAGGAGAAGGAGAAGGTGAAGTCTGGAGGGTGAATCAGAAGAAGCAGAAGAAGGAGAAGGAGAAGGTGAAGTCTGGAGGGCGCAGCAGAAGAAGCAGAAGAAGGAGAAAGAGAAGGTGAAGTCTGGAGGGTGAAGCAGAAGAAGCAGAAGAAGGAGAAGGAGAGGGTGAAGTCTGGAGGGTGAATCAGAAGAAGTAGAAGAAGGAGAAGGAGAAGGTGAAGTCAGGAGAGTGAAGCAGAAGAAGCAGAAGAAGGAGAAGGAGAAGGTGAAGTCTGGAGGGCGAAGCAGAAGAAGCAGAAGAAGGAGAAGGAGAAGGTGAAGTCTGGAGGGTGAAGCAGAAGAAGCAGAAGAAGGAGAAGGAGTAGGTGAAGTCTGGAGGGTGAATCAGAAGAAGTAGAAGAAGGAGAAGGAGAAGGTGAAGTCAGGAGGGTGAAGCAGAAGAAGCAGAAGAAGGAGAAGGAGAAGGTGAAGTCTGGAGGGTGAAGCAGAAGAAGCAGAAGAAGGAGAAGGAGAAGGTGAAGTCTGGAGGGTGAATCAGAAGAAGCAGAAGAAGGAGAAGGAGAAGGTGAAGTCTGGAGGGTGAATCAGAAGAAGCAGAAGAAGGAGAAGGAGAAGGTGAAGTCAGGAGGGTGAATCAGAAGAAGCAGAAGAAGGAGAAGGAGAAGGTTATTTAGGAGGGTGAATCAGAAGAAGCAGAAGAAGGAGAAGGAGCAGGTGAAGTCAGGGGGGTGAAGCAGAAGAAGTAGAAGAAGGAGAAGGAGAAGGTGAAGTCAGGACGGTGAAGCAGAAGAAGCAGAAGAAGGAGAAGGAGAAGGTGAAGTCTGGAGGGTGAAGCAGAAGAAGCAGAAGAAGGAGAAGGAGAGGGTGAAGTCTGGAGGGTGAATCAGAAGAAGCAGAAGAAGGAGAAGGAGAAGGTGAAGTCTGGAGGGTGAATCAGAAGAAGCAGAAGAAGGAGAAGGAGAAGGTGAAGTTAGTAGGGTGAATCAGAAGAAGCAGAAGAAGGAGAAGGAGCAGGTGAAGTCAGGGGGGTGAAGCAGAAGAAGTAGAAGAAGGAGATGGAGAAGGTGAAGTCAGGACGGTGAAGCAGAAGAAGCAGAAGAAGGAGAAGGAGAAGGTGAAGTCTGGAGGGTGAAGCAGAAGAAGCAGAAGAAGGAGAAGGAGAGGGTGAAGTCTGGAGGGTGAATCAGAAGAAGTAGAAGAAGGAGAAGGAGAAGGTGAAGTCAGGAGAGTGAAGCAGAAGAAGCAGAAGAAGGAGAAGGAGAAGGTGAAGTCTGGAGGGCGAAGCAGAAGAAGCAGAAGAAGGAGAAGGGGAAGGTGAAGTCTGGAGGGTGAAGCAGAAGAAGCAGAAGAAGGAGAAGGAGTAGGTGAAGTCTGGAGGGTGAATCAGAAGAAGTAGAAGAAGGAGAAGGATAAGGTGAAGTCAGGAGGGTGAAGCAGAAGAAGCAGAAGAAGGAGAAGGAGAAGGTGAAGTCTGGTGGGTGAAGCAGAAGAAGCAGAAGAAGGAGAAGGAGAAGGTGAAGTCTGGAGGGTGAAGCAGAAGAAGCAGAAGAAGCAGAAGGAGAAGGTGAAGTCAGGAGGGTGGATCAGAAGAAGTAGAAGAAGGAGAAGGAGAAGGTGAAGTCTGGAGGGTGAATCAGAAGAAGCAGAAGAAGGAGAAGGAGAAGGTGAAGTTTGGAGGGCGCAGCAGAAGAAGCAGAAGAAGGAGAAAGAGAAGGTGAAGTCTGGAGGGTGAAGCAGAAGAAGCAGAAGAAGGAGAAGGAGAGGGTGAAGTCTGGAGGGTGAATCAGAAGAAGTAGAAGAAGGAGAAGGAGAAGGTGAAGTCAGGAGAGTGAAGCAGAAGAAGCAGAAGAAGGAGAAGGAGAAGGTGAAGTCTGGAGGGCGAAGCAGAAGAAGCAGAAGAAGGAGAAGGAGAAGGTGAAGTCTGGAGGGTGAAGCAGAAGAAGCAGAAGAAGGAGAAGGAGTAGGTGAAGTCTGGAGGGTGAATCAGAAGAAGTAGAAGAAGGAGAAGGAGAAGGTGAAGGCAGGAGGGTGAAGCAGAAGAAGCAGAAGAAGGAGAAGGAGAAGGTGAAGTCTGGAGGGTGAAGCAGAAGAAGCAGAAGAAGGAGAAGGAGAAGGTGAAGTCTGGAGGGTGAATCAGAAGAAGCAGAAGAAGGAGAAGGAGAAGGTGAAGTCTGGAGGGTGAATCAGAAGAAGCAGAAGAAGGAGAAGGAGAAGGTGAAGTCAGGAGGGTGAATCAGAAGAAGCAGAAGAAGGAGAAGGAGAAGGTTATTTAGGAGGGTGAATCAGAAGAAGCAGAAGAAGGAGAAGGAGCAGGTGAAGTCAGGGGGGTGTAGCAGAAGAAGTAGAAGAAGGAGAAGGAGAAGGTGAAGTCAGGACGGTGAAGCAGAAGAAGCATAAGAAGGAGAAGGAGAAGGTGAAGCCTGGAGGGCGCAGCAGAAGAAGCAGAAGAAGGAGAAGGAGAAGGTGAAGTCTGGAGTGTGAAGCAGAAGAAGCAGAAGAAGGAGAAGGAGAAGGTGAAGTCTGGAGGGTGAAGCAGAAGAAACAGAAGAAGGAGAAGGAGAAGGTGAAGACTGGAGGGTGAATCAGAAGAAGTAGAAGAAGGAGAAGGAGAAGGTGAAGTCTGGAGGGTGAATCAGAAGAAGTAGAAGAAGGAGAAGGAGAAGTTGAAGTCTGGAGGGTGAATCAGAAGAAGCAGAAGAAGGAGAAGGAGAAGGTGAAGTCTGGAGGGTGAATCAGAAGAAGCAGAAGAAGGAGAAGGAGAAGATGAAGTCTGGAGGGTGAATCAGAAGAAGTAGAAGAAGGAGAAGGAGAAGGTGAAGTCTGGAGGGTGAATCAGAACAAGTAGAAGAAGGAGATGGAGAAGATGAAGTCTGGAGGGTGAATCAGAAGAAAGAGAAGAAGGAGAAGGAGAAGGTGAAGTCTGGAGGGTGAATGAGAAGAAGTAGAAGAAGGAGAAGGAGAAGGTGTAGTCTGGAGGGTGAATCAGAAGAAGTAGACGAAGGAGAAGGAGAAGGTGAAGTCTGGAGGGTGAATCAGAAGAAGCAGAAGAAGGAGAAGGAGAAGGTGAAGTCTGGAGGGTGAATCAGAAGAAGTAGAAGAAGGAGAAGGAGAAGGTGAAGTCTGGAGGGTGAATCAGAAGAAGCAGAAGAAAGAGAAGGAGAAGGTGAAGTCTGGAGGGTGAATCAGAAGAAGTAGAAGAAGGAGAAGGAGAAGGTGAAGTCTGGAGGGTGAATCAGAAGAAGCAGAAGAAGGAGAAGGAGAAGGTGAAGTCTGGAGGGTGAATCAGAAGAAGCAGAAGAAGGAGAAGGAAAAGGTGAAGTCTGGAGGGTGAATCAGAAGAAGCAGAAGAAGGAGAAGGAGAAGGTGAAGTCTGGAGGGTGAATCAGAAGAAGCAGAATAAGGAGAAGGAGAAGGTGAAGTCTGGAGAGTGAATCAGAAGAAGCAGAAGAAGGAGAAGGAGAAGGTGAAGTCTGGAGGGTGAATCAGAAGAAGTAGAAGAAGGAGAAGGAGAAGGTGAAGTCTGGAGGGTGAAGCAGAAGAAGTAGAAGAAGGAGAAGGAGAAGGTGAAGTCAGGAGGGTTAATCAGAAGAAGCAGAAGAAGGAGAAGGAGAAGGTGAATTCTGGAGGGTGAATCAGAAGAATCAGAAGAAGGAGAAGGAGAAGATGAAATCTGGAGGGTGAATCAGAAGAAGCAGAAGAAAGAGAAGGAGAAGGTGAAGTCTGGAGGGTGAAGCAGAAGAAACAGAAGAAGGAGAAGGAGTAGGTGAAGACTGGAGGGTGAATCAGAAGAAGTAGAAGAAGGAGAAGGAGAAGGTGAAGTCAGGAGGGTGAATCAGAAGAAGCAGAAGAAGGAGAAGGAGAAGGTGAAGTCAGGAGGGTGAAGCAGAAGAAGCAGAAGAAGGAGAAGGAGAAGGTGAAGTCTGGAGGGTGAATCAGAAGAAGCAGAAGAAGGAGAAGGAGAAGGTGAAGTCAGGAGGGTGAATCAGAAGAAGCAGAAGAAGGAGAAGGAGAAGGTGAATTTAGGAGGGTGAATCAGAAGAAGCAGAAGAAGGAGAAGGAGCAGGTGAAGTCAGGGGGGTGTAGCAGAAGAAGTAGAAGAAGGAGAAGGAGAAGGTGAAGTCAGGACGGTGAAGCAGAAGAAGCAGAAGAAGGAGAAGGAGAAGGTGAAGCCTGAAGGGCGCAGCAGAAGAAGCAGAAGAAGGAGAAGGAGAAGGTGAAGTCTGGAGTGTGAAGCAGAAGAAGCAGAAGAAGGAGAAGGAGAAGGTGAAGTCTGGAGGGTGAAGCAGAAGAAACAGAAGAAGGAGAAGGAGAAGGTGAAGACTGGAGGGTGAATCAGAAGAAGTAGAAGAAGGAGAAGGAGAAGGTGAAGTCTGGAGGGTGAATCAGAAGAAGTAGAAGAAGGAGAAGGAGAAGTTGAAGTCTGGAGGGTGAATCAGAAGAAGCAGAAGAAGGAGAAGGAGAAGGTGAAGTCTGGAGGGTGAATCAGAAGAAGCAGAAGAAGGAGAAGGAGAAGATGAAGTCTGGAGGGTGAATCAGAAGAAGTAGAAGAAGGAGAAGGAGAAGGTGAAGTCTGGAGGGTGAATCAGAACAAGTAGAAGAAGGAGAAGGAGAAGATGAAGTCTGGAGGGTGAATCAGAAGAAAGAGAAGAAGGAGAAGGAGAAGGTGAAGTCTGGAGGGTGAATGAGAAGAAGTAGAAGAAGGAGAAGGAGAAGGTGTAGTCTGGAGGGTGAATCAGAAGAAGTAGACGAAGGAGAAGGAGAAGGTGAAGTCTGGAGGGTGAATCAGAAGAAGCAGAAGAAGGAGAAGGAGAAGGTGAAGTCTGGAGGGTGAATCAGAAGAAGTAGAAGAAGGAGAAGGAGAAGGTGAAGTCTGGAGGGTGAATCAGAAGAAGCAGAAGAAAGAGAAGGAGAAGGTGAAGTCTGGAGGGTGAATCAGAAGAAGTAGAAGAAGGAGAAGGAGAAGGTGAAGTCTGGAGGGTGAATCAGAAGAATCAGAAGAAGGAGAAGGAGAAGATGAAGTCTGGAGGGTGAATCAGAAGAAGCAGAAGAAAGAGAAGGAGAAGGTGAAGTCTGGAGGGTGAAGCAGAAGAAACAGAAGAAGGAGAAGGAGTAGGTGAAGACTGGAGGGTGAATCAGAAGAAGTAGAAGAAGGAGAAGGAGAAGGTGAAGTCAGGAGGGTGAATCAGAAGAAGCAGAAGAAGGAGAAGGAGAAGGTGAAGTCAGGAGGGTGAAGCAGAAGAAGCAGAAGAAGGAGAAGGAGAAGGTGAAGTCTGGAGGGTGAAGCAGAAGAAGCAGAAGAAGGAGAAGGAGAAGGTGAAGTCTGGAGGGTGAATCAGAAGAAGCAGAAGAAGGAGAAGGAGAAGGTGAAGTCTGGAGGGTGAATCAGAAGAAGCAGAAGAAGGAGAAGGAGAAGGTGAAGTCAGGAGGGTGAATCAGAAGAAGCAGAAGAAGGAGAAGGAGAAGGTGAATTTAGGAGGGTGAATCAGAAGAAGCAGAAGAAGGAGAAGGAGCAGGTGAAGTCAGGGGGGTGTAGCAGAAGAAGTAGAAGAAGGAGAAGGAGAAGGTGAAGTCAGGACGGTGAAGCAGAAGAAGCAGAAGAAGGAGAAGGAGAAGGTGAAGCCTGGAGGGCGCAGCAGAAGAAGGAGAAGGAGAAGGTGAAGTCTGGAGGGTGAAGCAGAAGAAACAGAAGAAGGAGAAGGAGAAGGTGAAGACTGGAGGGTGAATCAGAAGAAGTAGAAGAAGGAGAAGGAGAAGGTGAAGTCTGGAGGGTGAATCAGAAGAAGTAGAAGAAGGAGAAGGAGAAGTTGAAGTCTGGAGGGTGAATCAGAAGAAGCAGAAGAAGGAGAAGGAGAAGGTGAAGTCTGGAGGGTGAATCAGAAGAAGCAGAAGAAGGAGAAGGAGAAGATGAAGTCTGGAGGGTGAATCAGAAGAAGTAGAAGAAGGAGAAGGAGAAGGTGAAGTCTGGAGGGTGAATCAGAACAAGTAGAAGAAGGAGAAGGAGAAGATGAAGTCTGGAGGGTGAATCAGAAGAAAGAGAAGAAGGAGAAGGAGAAGGTGAAGTCTGGAGGGTGAATGAGAAGAAGTAGAAGAAGGAGAAGGAGAAGGTGAAGTCTGGAGGGTGAATCAGAAGAAGCAGAAGAAGGAGAAGGAGAAGGTGAAGTCAGGAGGGTGAATCAGAAGAAGCAGAAGAAAGAGAAGGAGAAGGTGAAGTCTGGAGGGTGAAGCAGAAGAAACAGAAGAAGGAGAAGGAGTAGGTGAAGACTGGAGGGTGAATCAGAAGAAGTAGAAGAAGGAGAAGGAGAAGGTGAAGTCTGGAGGGTGAATCAGACGAAGTAGAAGAAGGAGAAGGAGAAGGTGAAGTCTGGAGGGTGAATCAGAAGAAGCAGAAGAAGAAGAAAAGAGGGTGAAGTTAGGAGGGTGAATCAGAAGAAGCAGAAGAAGGAGAAGGAGTAGGTGAAGTCTGGAGGGTGAAGCAGAAGAAGCAGAAGAAGGAGAAGGAGAAGGTGAAGTCTGGAGGGTGAATCAGAAGAAGCAGAAGAAGGAGAAGGAGAAGGTGAAGTCTGGAGGGTGAATCAGAAGAAGCAGAAGAAGGAGAAGGAGAAGGTGAAGTCAGGAGGGTGAATCAGAAGAAGCAGAAGAAGGAGAAGGAGAAGGTGAATTTAGGAGGGTGAATCAGAAGAAGCAGAAGAAGGAGAAGGAGCAGGTGAAGTCAGGGGGGTGTAGCAGAAGAAGTAGAAGAAGGAGAAGGAGAAGGTGAAGTCAGGACGGTGAAGCAGAAGAAGCAGAAGAAGGAGAAGGAGAAGGTGAAGCCTGGAGGGCGCAGCAGAAGAAGCAGAAGAAGGAGAAGGAGAAGGTGAAGCCTGGAGTGTGAAGCAGAAGAAGCAGAAGAAGGAGAAGGAGAAGGTGAAGTCTGGAGGGCGCAGCAGAAGAAGCAGAAGAAGGAGAATGAGAAGGTGAAGTCTGGAGGGTGAATCAGAAGAAGCAGAAGAAGGAGAAGGAGAAGGTGAAGTCTGGAGGGTGAATCAGAAGAAGGAGAAGAAGGAGAAGGAGAAGGTGAAGTCAGGAGGGTGAATCAGAAGAAGTAGAATAAGGAGAAGGAGAAGGTGAAGTCAGGAGGGTGAATCAGAAGAAGCAGAAGAAGGAGAAGGAGAAGGTGAAGTCTGGAGGGCGAATCAGAAGAAACAGAAGAAGGAGAAGGAGAAGGTGAAGTCTGGAGGGTGAATAAGAAGAAGCAGAAGAAGGAGAAGGAGAAGGTGAAGTCTGGAGGTTGAATCAGAAGAAGCAGAATAACGAGAAGGAGAAGGTGAAGTCTGGAGGGTGAATCAGAAGAAGCAGAATAAGGAGAAGGAGAAGGTGAAGTCTGGAGGGTGAATCAGAAGAAGCAGAAGAAGGAGAAGGAGAAGGTGAAGTCTGGAGGGTGAATCAGAAGAGGTAGAAGAAGGAGAAGGAGAAGGTGAAGTCTGGAGGGTGAAGCAGAAGAAGGAGAAGAAGGAGAAGGAGAAGGTGAAGTCAGGAGGGTGAATCAGAAGAAGTAGAAGAAGGAGAAGGAGAAGGTGAAGCCAGGAGGGTGAATCAGAAGAAGCAGAAGAAGGAGAAGGAGAAGGTGAAGTCTGGAGGGTGAATCAGAAGAATCAGAAGAAGGAGAAGGAGAAGGTGAAGTCTGGAGGGTGAATCAGAAGAATCAGAAGAAAGAGAAGGAGAAGGTGAAGTCTGGAGGCTGAAGCAGAAGAAACAGAAGAAGGAGAAGGAGAATGTGAAGACTGGAGGGTGAATCAGAAGAAGTAGAAGAAGGAGAAGGAGAAGGTGAAGTCTGGAGGGTGAATCAGAAGAAGTAGAAGAAGGAGAAGGAGAAGGTGAAGTCTGGAGGGTGAATCTGAAGAAGCAGAAGAAGGAGAAGGAGAAGGTGAAGTCTGGAGGGTGAATCAGAAGATGCAGAAGAAGGAGAAGGAGAAGATGAAGTCTGGAGGGTGAATCAGAAGAAGTAGAAGAAGGAGAAGGAGAAGGTGAAGTCTGGAGGGTGAATCAGAAGAAGTAGAAGAAGGAGAAGGAGAAGGTGAAGTCTGGAGGGTGAATCAGAAGAAACAGAAGAAGGAGAAGGAGAAGGTGATGTCTGGAGGGTGAATCAGAAGAAGTAGAAGAAGGAGAAGGAGAAGGTGTTGTCTGGAGGGTGAATCAGAAGAAGTAGGCGAAGGAGAAGGAGAAGGTGAAGTCTGGAGGGTGAATCAGAAGAAGCAGAAGAAGGAGAAGGAGAAGATGAAGTCTGGAGGGTGAATCAGAAGAAGTAGAAGACGGAGAAGGAGAAGGTGAAGTCTGGAGGGTGAATCAGAAGAAGCAGAAGAAGGAGAAGGAGAAGGTGAAGTCTGGAGGGTGAATCAGAAGAAGCAGAAGAAGGAGAAGGAGAAGGTGAAGTCTGGAGGGTGAATCAGAAGAAGCAGAATAAGGAGAAGGAGAAGGTGAAGTCTGGAGGGTGAATCAGAAGAAGTAGAAGAAGGAGAAGGAGAAGGTGAAGTCTGGAGGGTGAATCAGAAGAAGTAGAAGAAGGAGAAGGAGAAGGTGAAGTCTGGAGGGTGAAGCAGAAGAAGTAGAAGAAGGAGAAGGAGAAGGTGAAGTCAGGAGGGTGAATCAGAAGAAGTAGAAGAAGGAGAAGGAGAAGGTGAAGTCAGGAGGGTGAAGCAGAAGAAGCAGAAGAAGGAGAAGGAGAAGGTGAAGTCTGGAGGGTGAAGCAGAAGAAGCAGAAGAAGGAGAAGGAGAAGGTGAAGTCTGGAGGGTGAATCAGAAGAAACAGAAGAAAGAGAAGGAGAAGGTGAAGTCTGGATGGTGAATCAGAAGAAGTAGAAGAAGGAGAAGGAGAAGGTGAAGTCTGGAGGGTGAATCAGAAGAAGCAGAAGAAGGAGAAGGAGAAGGTGAAGTCTGGAGGGTGAATCAGAAGAAGCAGAAGAAGGAGAAGGAAAAGGTGAAGTCTGGAGGGTGAATCAGAAGAAGCAGAAGAAGGAGAAGGAGAAGGTGAAGTCTGGAGGGTGAATCAGAAGAAGCAGAATAAGGAGAAGGAGAAGGTGAAGTCTGGAGGGTGAATCAGAAGAAGCAGAAGAAGGAGAAGGAGAAGGTGAAGTCTGGAGGGTGAATCAGAAGAAGTAGAAGAAGGAGAAGGAGAAGGTGAAGTCTGGAGGGTGAAGCAGAAGAAGTAGAAGAAGGAGAAGGAGAAGGTGAAGTCAGGAGGGTGAATCAGAAGAAGCAGAAGAAGGAGAGGGAGAAGGTGAAGTCTGGAGGGTGAATCAGAAGAATCAGAATAAGGAGAAGGAGAAGGTGAAGTCTGGAGGGTGAATCAGAAGAAGCAGAATAAGGAGAAGGAGAAGGTGAAGTCTGGAGGGTGAAGCAGAAGAAACAGAAGAAGGAGAAGGAGTAGGTGAGACTGGAGGGTGAATCAGAAGAAGTAGAAGAAGGAGAAGGAGAAGGTGAAGTCTGGAGGGTGAATCAGACGAAGTAGAAGAAGGAGAAGGAGAAGGTGAAGTCTGGAGGGTGAATCAGAAGAAGCAGAAGAAGGAGAAAAGAGGTGAAGTTAGGAGGGTGAATCAGAAGAAGCAGAAGAAGGAGAAGGAGCAGGTGAAGTCAGGGGGGTGAAGCAGAAGAAGTAGAAGAAGGAGAAGGAGAAGGTGAAGTCAGGACGGTGAAGCAGAAGAAGCAGAAGAAGGAGAAGGAGAAGGTGAAGTCTGGAGGGTGAAGCAGAAGAAGCAGAAGAAGGAGAAGGAGAGGGTGAAGTCTGGAGGGTGAATCAGAAGAAGTAGAAGAAGGAGGAAGGAGAAGGTGAAGTCAGGAGAGTGAAGCAGAAGAAGCAGAAGAAGGAGAAGGAGAAGGTGAAGTCTGGAGGGCGAAGCAGAAGAAGCAGAAGAAGGAGAAGGAGAAGGTGAAGTCTGGAGGTGAAGCAGAAGAAGCAGAAGAAGGAGAAGGAGTAGGTGAAGTCTGGAGGGTGAATCAGAAGAAGTAGAAGAAGGAGAAGGATAAGGTGAAGTCAGGAGGGTGAAGCAGAAGAAGCAGAAGAAGGAGAAGGAGAAGGTGAAGTCAGGAGGGTGGATCAGAAGAAGTAGAAGAAGGAGAAGGAGAAGGTGAAGTCTGGAGGGTGAATCAGAAGAAGCAGAAGAAGGAGAAGGAGAAGGTGAAGTCTGGAGGGCGCAGCAGAAGAAGCAGAAGAAGGAGAAAGTGAAGGTGAAGTTGGAGGGTGAAGCAGAAGAAGCAGAAGAAGGAGAAGGAGAGGGTGAAGTCTGGAGGGTGAATCAGAAGAAGTAGAAGAAGGGGAGAAGGAGAAGGTGAAGTCCGGAGGGTGAAGCAGAAGAAGTAGAAGAAGGAGAAGGAGAAGGTGAAGTCAGGAGGGTGAATCAGAAGAAGCAGAAGAAGGAGAAGGAGAAGGTGAAGTCTGGAGGGTGAATCAGAAGAATCAGAAGAAGGAGAAGGAGAAGATGAAGTCTGGAGGGTGAATCAGAAGAAGCAGAAGAAAGAGAAGGAGAAGGTGAAGTCTGGAGGGTGAAGCAGAAGAAACAGAAGAAGGAGAAGGAGTAGGTGAAGACTGGAGGGTGAATCAGAAGAAGTAGAAGAAGGAGAAGGAGAAGGTGAAGTCTGGAGGGTGAATCAGACGAAGTAGAAGAAGGAGAAGGAGAAGGTGAAGTCTGGAGGGTGAATCAGAAGAAGCAGAAGAAGGAGAAGGAGAAGGTGAAGTTAGGAGGGTGAATCAGAAGAAGCAGAAGAAGGAGAAGGAGCAGGTGAAGTCAGGGGGGTGAAGCAGAAGAAGTAGAAGAAGGAGAAGGAGAAGGTGAAGTCAGGACGGTGAAGCAGAAGAAGCAGAAGAAGGAGAAGGAGAAGGTGAAGTCTGGAGGGTGAAGCAGAAGAAGCAGAAGAAGGAGAAGGAGAGGGTGAAGTCTGGAGGGTGAATCAGAAGAAGTAGAAGAAGGAGAAGGAGAAGGTGAAGTCAGGAGAGTAAAGCAGAAGAAGCAGAAGAAGGAGAAGGAGAAGGTGAAGTCTGGAGGGCGAAGCAGAAGAAGCAGAAGAAGGAGAAGGAGAAGGTGAAGTCTGGAGGGTGAAGCAGAAGAAGCAGAAGAAGGAGAAGGAGTAGGTGAAGTCTGGAGGGTGAATCAGAAGAAGTAGAAGAAGGAGAAGTATAAGGTGAAGTCAGGAGGGTGAAGCAGAAGAAGCAGAAGAAGGAGAAGGAGAAGGTGAAGTCTGGTGGGTGAAGCAGAAGAAGCAGAAGAAGGAGAAGGAGAAGGTGAAGTCTGGAGGGTGAAGCAGAAGAAGCAGAAGAAGGAGAAGGAGAAGGTGAAGTCAGGAGGGTGGATCAGAAGAAGTAGAAGAAGGAGAAGGAGAAGGTGAAGTCTGGAGGGTGAATCAGAAGAAGCAGAAGAAGGAGAAGGAGAAGGTGAAGTCTGGAGGGCGCAGCAGAAGAAGCAGAAGAAGGAGAAAGAGAAGGTGAAGTCTGGAGGGTGAAGCAGAAGAAGCAGAAGAAGGAGAAGGAGAGGGTGAAGTCTGGAGGGTGAATCAGAAGAAGTAGAAGAAGGAGAAGGAGAAGGTGAAGTCAGGAGAGTGAAGCAGAAGAAGCAGAAGAAGGAGAAGGAGAAGGTGAAGTCTGGAGGGCGAAGCAGAAGAAGCAGAAGAAGGAGAAGGAGAAGGTGAAGTCTGGAGGGTGAAGCAGAAGAAGCAGAAGAAGGAGAAGGAGTAGGTGAAGTCTGGAGGGTGAATCAGAAGAAGTAGAAGAAGGAGAAGGAGAAGGTGAAGTCAGGAGGGTGAAGCAGAAGAAGCAGAAGAAGGAGAAGGAGAAGGTGAAGTCTGGAGGGTGAAGCAGAAGAAGCAGAAGAAGGAGAAGGAGAAGGTGAAGTCTGGAGGGTGAATCAGAAGAAGCAGAAGAAGGAGAAGGAGAAGGTGAAGTCTGGAGGGTGAATCAGAAGAAGCAGAAGAAGGAGAAGGAGAAGGTGAAGTCAGGAGGGTGAATCAGAAGAAGCAGAAGAAGGAGAAGGAGAAGGTTATTTAGGAGGGTGAATCAGAAGAAGCAGAAGAAGGAGAAGGAGCAGGTGAAGTCAGGGGGGTGAAGCAGAAGAAGTAGAAGAAGGAGAAGGAGAAGGTGAAGTCAGGACGGTGAAGCAGAAGAAGCAGAAGAAGGAGAAGGAGAAGGTGAAGTCTGGAGGGTGAAGCAGAAGAAGCAGAAGAAGGAGAAGGAGAGGGTGAAGTCTGGAGGGTGAATCAGAAGAAGCAGAAGAAGGAGAAGGAGAAGGTGAAGTCTGGAGGGTGAATCAGAAGAAGCAGAAGAAGGAGAAGGAGAAGGTGAAGTTAGTAGGGTGAATCAGAAGAAGCAGAAGAAGGAGAAGGAGCAGGTGAAGTCAGGGGGGTGAAGCAGAAGAAGTAGAAGAAGGAGATGGAGAAGGTGAAGTCAGGACGGTGAAGCAGAAGAAGCAGAAGAAGGAGAAGGAGAAGGTGAAGTCTGGAGGGTGAAGCAGAAGAAGCAGAAGAAGGAGAAGGAGAGGGTGAAGTCTGGAGGGTGAATCAGAAGAAGTAGAAGAAGGAGAAGGAGAAGGTGAAGTCAGGAGAGTGAAGCAGAAGAAGCAGAAGAAGGAGAAGGAGAAGGTGAAGTCTGGAGGGCGAAGCAGAAGAAGCAGAAGAAGGAGAAGGGGAAGGTGAAGTCTGGAGGGTGAAGCAGAAGAAGCAGAAGAAGGAGAAGGAGTAGGTGAAGTCTGGAGGGTGAATCAGAAGAAGTAGAAGAAGGAGAAGGATAAGGTGAAGTCAGGAGGGTGAAGCAGAAGAAGCAGAAGAAGGAGAAGGAGAAGGTGAAGTCTGGTGGGTGAAGCAGAAGAAGCAGAAGAAGGAGAAGGAGAAGGTGAAGTCTGGAGGGTGAAGCAGAAGAAGCAGAAGAAGCAGAAGGAGAAGGTGAAGTCAGGAGGGTGGATCAGAAGAAGTAGAAGAAGGAGAAGGAGAAGGTGAAGTCTGGAGGGTGAATCAGAAGAAGCAGAAGAAGGAGAAGGAGAAGGTGAAGTTTGGAGGGCGCAGCAGAAGAAGCAGAAGAAGGAGAAAGAGAAGGTGAAGTCTGGAGGGTGAAGCAGAAGAAGCAGAAGAAGGAGAAGGAGAGGGTGAAGTCTGGAGGGTGAATCAGAAGAAGTAGAAGAAGGAGAAGGAGAAGGTGAAGTCAGGAGAGTGAAGCAGAAGAAGCAGAAGAAGGAGAAGGAGAAGGTGAAGTCTGGAGGGCGAAGCAGAAGAAGCAGAAGAAGGAGAAGGAGAAGGTGAAGTCTGGAGGGTGAAGCAGAAGAAGCAGAAGAAGGAGAAGGAGTAGGTGAAGTCTGGAGGGTGAATCAGAAGAAGTAGAAGAAGGAGAAGGAGAAGGTGAAGGCAGGAGGGTGAAGCAGAAGAAGCAGAAGAAGGAGAAGGAGAAGGTGAAGTCTGGAGGGTGAAGCAGAAGAAGCAGAAGAAGGAGAAGGAGAAGGTGAAGTCTGGAGGGTGAATCAGAAGAAGCAGAAGAAGGAGAAGGAGAAGGTGAAGTCTGGAGGGTGAATCAGAAGAAGCAGAAGAAGGAGAAGGAGAAGGTGAAGTCAGGAGGGTGAATCAGAAGAAGCAGAAGAAGGACAAGGAGAAGGTTATTTAGGAGGGTGAATCAGAAGAAGCAGAAGAAGGAGAAGGAGCAGGTGAAGTCAGGGGGGTGTAGCAGAAGAAGTAGAAGAAGGAGAAGGAGAAGGTGAAGTCAGGACGGTGAAGCAGAAGAAGCATAAGAAGGAGAAGGAGAAGGTGAAGCCTGGAGGGCGCAGCAGAAGAAGCAGAAGAAGGAGAAGGAGAAGGTGAAGTCTGGAGTGTGAAGCAGAAGAAGCAGAAGAAGGAGAAGGAGAAGGTGAAGTCTGGAGGGTGAAGCAGAAGAAACAGAAGAAGGAGAAGGAGAAGGTGAAGACTGGAGGGTGAATCAGAAGAAGTAGAAGAAGGAGAAGGAGAAGGTGAAGTCTGGAGGGTGAATCAGAAGAAGTAGAAGAAGGAGAAGGAGAAGTTGAAGTCTGGAGGGTGAATCAGAAGAAGCAGAAGAAGGAGAAGGAGAAGGTGAAGTCTGGAGGGTGAATCAGAAGAAGCAGAAGAAGGAGAAGGAGAAGATGAAGTCTGGAGGGTGAATCAGAAGAAGTAGAAGAAGGAGAAGGAGAAGGTGAAGTCTGGAGGGTGAATCAGAACAAGTAGAAGAAGGAGATGGAGAAGATGAAGTCTGGAGGGTGAATCAGAAGAAAGAGAAGAAGGAGAAGGAGAAGGTGAAGTCTGGAGGGTGAATGAGAAGAAGTAGAAGAAGGAGAAGGAGAAGGTGTAGTCTGGAGGGTGAATCAGAAGAAGTAGACGAAGGAGAAGGAGAAGGTGAAGTCTGGAGGGTGAATCAGAAGAAGCAGAAGAAGGAGAAGGAGAAGGTGAAGTCTGGAGGGTGAATCAGAAGAAGTAGAAGAAGGAGAAGGAGAAGGTGAAGTCTGGAGGGTGAATCAGAAGAAGCAGAAGAAAGAGAAGGAGAAGGTGAAGTCTGGAGGGTGAATCAGAAGAAGTAGAAGAAGGAGAAGGAGAAGGTGAAGTCTGGAGGGTGAATCAGAAGAAGCAGAAGAAGGAGAAGGAGAAGGTGAAGTCTGGAGGGTGAATCAGAAGAAGCAGAAGAAGGAGAAGGAAAAGGTGAAGTCTGGAGGGTGAATCAGAAGAAGCAGAAGAAGGAGAAGGAGAAGGTGAAGTCTGGAGGGTGAATCAGAAGAAGCAGAATAAGGAGAAGGAGAAGTTGAAGTCTGGAGGGTGAATCAGAAGAAGCAGAAGAAGGAGAAGGAGAAGGTGAAGTCTGGAGGGTGAATCAGAAGAAGTAGAAGAAGGAGAAGGAGAAGGTGAAGTCTGGAGGGTGAAGCAGAAGAAGTAGAAGAAGGAGAAGGAGAAGGTGAAGTCAGGAGGGTTAATCAGAAGAAGCAGAAGAAGGAGAAGGAGAAGGTGAATTCTGGAGGGTGAATCAGAAGAATCAGAAGAAGGAGAAGGAGAAGATGAAATCTGGAGGGTGAATCAGAAGAAGCAGAAGAAAGAGAAGGAGAAGGTGAAGTCTGGAGGGTGAAGCAGAAGAAACAGAAGAAGGAGAAGGAGTAGGTGAAGACTGGAGGGTGAATCAGAAGAAGTAGAAGAAGGAGAAGGAGAAGGTGAAGTCAGGAGGGTGAATCAGAAGAAGCAGAAGAAGGAGAAGGAGAAGGTGAAGTCAGGAGGGTGAAGCAGAAGAAGCAGAAGAAGGAGAAGGAGAAGGTGAAGTCTGGAGGGTGAATCAGAAGAAGCAGAAGAAGGAGAAGGAGAAGGTGAAGTCAGGAGGGTGAATCAGAAGAAGCAGAAGAAGGAGAAGGAGAAGGTGAATTTAGGAGGGTGAATCAGAAGAAGCAGAAGAAGGAGAAGGAGCAGGTGAAGTCAGGGGGGTGTAGCAGAAGAAGTAGAAGAAGGAGAAGGAGAAGGTGAAGTCAGGACGGTGAAGCAGAAGAAGCAGAAGAAGGAGAAGGAGAAGGTGAAGCCTGAAGGGCGCAGCAGAAGAAGCAGAAGAAGGAGAAGGAGAAGGTGAAGTCTGGAGTGTGAAGCAGAAGAAGCAGAAGAAGGAGAAGGAGAAGGTGAAGTCTGGAGGGTGAAGCAGAAGAAACAGAAGAAGGAGAAGGAGAAGGTGAAGACTGGAGGGTGAATCAGAAGAAGTAGAAGAAGGAGAAGGAGAAGGTGAAGTCTGGAGGGTGAATCAGAAGAAGTAGAAGAAGGAGAAGGAGAAGTTGAAGTCTGGAGGGTGAATCAGAAGAAGCAGAAGAAGGAGAAGGAGAAGGTGAAGTCTGGAGGGTGAATCAGAAGAAGCAGAAGAAGGAGAAGGAGAAGATGAAGTCTGGAGGGTGAATCAGAAGAAGTAGAAGAAGGAGAAGGAGAAGGTGAAGTCTGGAGGGTGAATCAGAACAAGTAGAAGAAGGAGAAGGAGAAGATGAAGTCTGGAGGGTGAATCAGAAGAAAGAGAAGAAGGAGAAGGAGAAGGTGAAGTCTGGAGGGTGAATGAGAAGAAGTAGAAGAAGGAGAAGGAGAAGGTGTAGTCTGGAGGGTGAATCAGAAGAAGTAGACGAAGGAGAAGGAGAAGGTGAAGTCTGGAGGGTGAATCAGAAGAAGCAGAAGAAGGAGAAGGAGAAGGTGAAGTCTGGAGGGTGAATCAGAAGAAGTAGAAGAAGGAGAAGGAGAAGGTGAAGTCTGGAGGGTGAATCAGAAGAAGCAGAAGAAAGAGAAGGAGAAGGTGAAGTCTGGAGGGTGAATCAGAAGAAGTAGAAGAAGGAGAAGGAGAAGGTGAAGTCTGGAGGGTGAATCAGAAGAATCAGAAGAAGGAGAAGGAGAAGATGAAGTCTGGAGGGTGAATCAGAAGAAGCAGAAGAAAGAGAAGGAGAAGGTGAAGTCTGGAGGGTGAAGCAGAAGAAACAGAAGAAGGAGAAGGAGTAGGTGAAGACTGGAGGGTGAATCAGAAGAAGTAGAAGAAGGAGAAGGAGAAGGTGAAGTCAGGAGGGTGAATCAGAAGAAGCAGAAGAAGGAGAAGGAGAAGGTGAAGTCAGGAGGGTGAAGCAGAAGAAGCAGAAGAAGGAGAAGGAGAAGGTGAAGTCTGGAGGGTGAAGCAGAAGAAGCAGAAGAAGGAGAAGGAGAAGGTGAAGTCTGGAGGGTGAAACAGAAGAAGCAGAAGAAGGAGAAGGAGAAGGTGAAGTCTGGAGGGTGAATCAGAAGAAGCAGAAGAAGGAGAAGGAGAAGGTGAAGTCAGGAGGGTGAATCAGAAGAAGCAGAAGAAGGAGAAGGAGAAGGTGAATTTAGGAGGGTGAATCAGAAGAAGCAGAAGAAGGAGAAGGAGCAGGTGAAGTCAGGGGGGTGTAGCAGAAGAAGTAGAAGAAGGAGAAGGAGAAGGTGAAGTCAGGACGGTGAAGCAGAAGAAGCAGAAGAAGGAGAAGGAGAAGGTGAAGCCTGGAGGGCGCAGCAGAAGAAGGAGAAGGAGAAGGTGAAGTCTGGAGTGTGAAGCAGAAGAAGCAGAAGAAGGAGAAGGAGAAGGTGAAGTCTGGAGGGTGAAGCAGAAGAAACAGAAGAAGGAGAAGGAGAAGGTGAAGACTGGAGGGTGAATCAGAAGAAGTAGAAGAAGGAGAAGGAGAAGGTGAAGTCTGGAGGGTGAATCAGAAGAAGTAGAAGAAGGAGAAGGAGAAGTTGAAGTCTGGAGGGTGAATCAGAAGAAGCAGAAGAAGGAGAAGGAGAAGGTGAAGTCTGGAGGGTGAATCAGAAGAAGCAGAAGAAGGAGAAGGAGAAGATGAAGTCTGGAGGGTGAATCAGAAGAAGTAGAAGAAGGAGAAGGAGAAGGTGAAGTCTGGAGGGTGAATCAGAACAAGTAGAAGAAGGAGAAGGAGAAGATGAAGTCTGGAGGGTGAATCAGAAGAAAGAGAAGAAGGAGAAGGAGAAGGTGAAGTCTGGAGGGTGAATGAGAAGAAGTAGAAGAAGGAGAAGGAGAAGGTGTAGTCTGGAGGGTGAATCAGAAGAAGTAGACGAAGGAGAAGGAGAAGGTGAAGTCTGGAGGGTGAATCAGAAGAAGCAGAAGAAGGAGAAGGAGAAGGTGAAGTCTGGAGGGTGAATCAGAAGAAGTAGAAGAAGGAGAAGGAGAAGGTGAAGTCTGGAGGGTGAATCAGAAGAAGCAGAAGAAAGAGAAGGAGAAGGTGAAGTCTGGAGGGTGAATCAGAAGAAGTAGAAGAAGGAGAAGGAGAAGGTGAAGTCTGGAGGGTGAATCAGAAGAAGCAGAAGAAGGAGAAGGAGAAGGTGAAGTCTGGAGGGTGAATCAGAAGAAGCAGAAGAAGGAGAAGGAAAAGGTGAAGTCTGGAGGGTGAATCAGAAGAAGCAGAAGAAGGAGAAGGAGAAGGTGAAGTCTGGAGGGTGAATCAGAAGAAGCAGAATAAGGAGAAGGAGAAGGTGAAGTCTGGAGGGTGAATCAGAAGAAGCAGAAGAAGGAGAAGGAGAAGGTGAAGTCTGGAGGGTGAATCAGAAGAAGTAGAAGAAGGAGAAGGAGAAGGTGAAGTCTGGAGGGTGAAGCAGAAGAAGTAGAAGAAGGAGAAGGAGAAGGTGAAGTCAGGAGGGTGAATCAGAAGAAGCAGAAGAAGGAGAAGGAGAAGGTGAAGTCTGGAGGGTGAATCAGAAGAATCAGAAGAAGGAGAAGGAGAAGATGAAGTCTGGAGGGTGAATCAGAAGAAGCAGAAGAAAGAGAAGGAGAAGGTGAAGTCTGGAGGGTGAAGCAGAAGAAACAGAAAAAGGAGAAGGAGTAGGTGAATACTGGAGGGTGAATCAGAAGAAGTAGAAGAAGGAGAAGGAGAAGGTGAAGTCTGGAGGGTGAATCAGACGAAGTAGAAGAAGGAGAAGGAGAAGGTGAAGTCTGGAGGGTGAATCAGAAGAAGCAGAAGAAGGAGAAGGAGAAGGTGAAGTTAGGAGGGTGAATCAGAAGAAGCAGAAGAAGGAGAAGGAGCAGGTGAAGTCAGGGGGGTGAAGCAGAAGAAGTAGAAGAAGGAGAAGGAGAAGGTGAAGTCAGGACGGTGAAGCAGAAGAAGCAGAAGAAGGAGAAGGAGAAGGTGAAGTCTGGAGGGTGAAGCAGAAGAAGCAGAAGAAGGAGAAGGAGAGGGTGAAGTCTGGAGGGTGAATCAGAAGAAGTAGAAGAAGGAGAAGGAGAAGGTGAAGTCAGGAGAGTGAAGCAGAAGAAGCAGAAGAAGGAGAAGGAGAAGGTGAAGTCTGGAGGGCGAAGCAGAAGAAGCAGAAGAAGGAGAAGGAGAAGGTGAAGTCTGGAGGGTGAAGCAGAAGAAGCAGAAAAAGGAGAAGGAGTAGGTGAAGTCTGGAGGGTGAATCAGAAGAAGTAGAAGAAGGAGAAGGATAAGGTGAAGTCAGGAGGGTGAAGCAGAAGAAGCAGAAGAAGGAGAAGGAGAAGGTGAAGTCTGGTGGGTGAAGCAGAAGAAGCAGAAGAAGGAGAAGGAGAAGGTGAAGTCTGGAGGGTGAAGCAGAAGAAGCAGAAGAAGGAGAAGGAGAAGGTGAAGTCAGGAGGGTGGATCAGAAGAAGTAGAAGAAGGAGAAGGAGAAGGTGAAGTCTGGAGGGTGAATCAGAAGAAGCAGAAGAAGGAGAAGGAGAAGGTGAAGTCTGGAGGGCGCTGCAGAAGAAGCAGAAGAAGGAGAAAGAGAAGGTGAAGTCTGGAGGGTGAAGCAGAAGAAGCAGAAGAAGGAGAAGGAGAGGGTGAAGTCTGGAGGGTGAATCAGAAGAAGTAGAAGAAGGAGAAGGAGAAGGTGAAGTCAGGAGAGTGAAGCAGAAGAAGCAGAAGAAGGAGAAGGAGAAGGTGAAGTCTGGAGGGCGAAGCAGAAGAAGCAGAAGAAGGAGAAGGAGAAGGTGAAGTCTGGAGGGTGAAGCAGAAGAAGCAGAAGAAGGAGAAGGAGTAGGTGAAGTCTGGAGGGTGAATCAGAAGAAGTAGAAGAAGGAGATGGAGAAGGTGAAGTCAGGAGGGTGAAGCAGAAGAAGCAGAAGAAGGAGAAGGAGAAGGTGAAGTCAGGAGGGTGAAGCAGAAGAAGCAGAAGAAGGAGAAGGAGAAGGTGAAGTCTGGAGGGTGAAGCAGAAGAAGCAGAAGAAGGAGAAGGAGAAGGTGAAGTCTGGAGGGTGAATCAGAAGAAGCAGAAGAAGGAGAAGGAGAAGGTGAAGTCTGGAGGGTGAATCAGAAGAAGCAGAAGAAGGAGAAGGAGAAGGTGAAGTCAGGAGGGTGAATCAGAAGAAGCAGAAGAAGGAGAAGGAGAAGGTGAATTTAGGAGGGTGAATCAGAAGAAGCAGAAGAAGGAGAAGGAGCAGGTGAAGTCAGGGGGGTGTAGCAGAAGAAGTAGAAGAAGGAGAAGGAGAAGGTGAAGTCAGGACGGTGAAGCAGAAGAAGCAGAAGAAGGAGAAGGAGAAGGTGAAGCCTGGAGGGCGCAGCAGAAGAAGGAGAAGGAGAAGGTGAAGTCTGGAGTGTGAAGCAGAAGAAGCAGAAGAAGGAGAAGGAGAAGGTGAAGTCTGGAGGGTGAAGCAGAAGAAACAGAAGAAGGAGAAGGAGAAGGTGAAGACTGGAGGGTGAATCAGAAGAAGTAGAAGAAGGAGAAGGAGAAGGTGAAGTCTGGAGGGTGAATCAGAAGAAGTAGAAGAAGGAGAAGGAGAAGTTGAAGTCTGGAGGGTGAATCAGAAGAAGCAGAAGAAGGAGAAGGAGAAGGTGAAGTCTGGAGGGTGAATCAGAAGAAGCAGAAGAAGGAGAAGGAGAAGATGAAGTCTGGAGGGTGAATCAGAAGAAGTAGAAGAAGGAGAAGGAGAAGGTGAAGTCTGGAGGGTGAATCAGAACAAGTAGAAGAAGGAGAAGGAGAAGATGAAGTCTGGAGGGTGAATCAGAAGAAAGAGAAGAAGGAGAAGGAGAAGGTGAAGTCTGGAGGGTGAATGAGAAGAAGTAGAAGAAGGAGAAGGAGAAGGTGTAGTCTGGAGGGTGAATCAGAAGAAGTAGACGAAGGAGAAGGAGAAGGTGAAGTCTGGAGGGTGAATCAGAAGAAGCAGAAGAAGGAGAAGGAGAAGGTGAAGTCTGGAGGGTGAATCAGAAGAAGTAGAAGAAGGAGAAGGAGAAGGTGAAGTCTGGAGGGTGAATCAGAAGAAGCAGAAGAAAGAGAAGGAGAAGGTGAAGTCTGGAGGGTGAATCAGAAGAAGTAGAAGAAGGAGAAGGAGAAGGTGAAGTCTGGAGGGTGAATCAGAAGAAGCAGAAGAAGGAGAAGGAGAAGGTGAAGTCTGGAGGGTGAATCAGAAGAAGCAGAAGAAGGAGAAGGAAAAGGTGAAGTCTGGAGGGTGAATCAGAAGAAGCAGAAGAAGGAGAAGGAGAAGGTGAAGTCTGGAGGGTGAATCAGAAGAAGCAGAATAAGGAGAAGGAGAAGGTGAAGTCTGGAGGGTGAATCAGAAGAAGCAGAAGAAGGAGAAGGAGAAGGTGAAGTCTGGAGGGTGAATCAGAAGAAGTAGAAGAAGGAGAAGGAGAAGGTGAAGTCTGGAGGGTGAAGCAGAAGAAGTAGAAGAAGGAGAAGGAGAAGGTGAAGTCAGGAGGGTGAATCAGAAGAAGCAGAAGAAGGAGAAGGAGAAGGTGAAGTCTGGAGGGTGAATCAGAAGAATCAGAAGAAGGAGAAGGAGAAGATGAAGTCTGGAGGGTGAATCAGAAGAAGCAGAAGAAAGAGAAGGAGAAGGTGAAGTCTGGAGGGTGAAGCAGAAGAAACAGAAAAAGGAGAAGGAGTAGGTGAATACTGGAGGGTGAATCAGAAGAAGTAGAAGAAGGAGAAGGAGAAGGTGAAGTCTGGAGGGTGAATCAGACGAAGTAGAAGAAGGAGAAGGAGAAGGTGAAGTCTGGAGGGTGAATCAGAAGAAGCAGAAGAAGGAGAAGGAGAAGGTGAAGTTAGGAGGGTGAATCAGAAGAAGCAGAAGAAGGAGAAGGAGCAGGTGAAGTCAGGGGGGTGAAGCAGAAGAAGTAGAAGAAGGAGAAGGAGAAGGTGAAGTCAGGACGGTGAAGCAGAAGAAGCAGAAGAAGGAGAAGGAGAAGGTGAAGTCTGGAGGGTGAAGCAGAAGAAGCAGAAGAAGGAGAAGGAGAGGGTGAAGTCTGGAGGGTGAATCAGAAGAAGTAGAAGAAGGAGAAGGAGAAGGTGAAGTCAGGAGAGTGAAGCAGAAGAAGCAGAAGAAGGAGAAGGAGAAGGTGAAGTCTGGAGGGCGAAGCAGAAGAAGCAGAAGAAGGAGAAGGAGAAGGTGAAGTCTGGAGGGTGAAGCAGAAGAAGCAGAAAAAGGAGAAGGAGTAGGTGAAGTCTGGAGGGTGAATCAGAAGAAGTAGAAGAAGGAGAAGGATAAGGTGAAGTCAGGAGGGTGAAGCAGAAGAAGCAGAAGAAGGAGAAGGAGAAGGTGAAGTCTGGTGGGTGAAGCAGAAGAAGCAGAAGAAGGAGAAGGAGAAGGTGAAGTCTGGAGGGTGAAGCAGAAGAAGCAGAAGAAGGAGAAGGAGAAGGTGAAGTCAGGAGGGTGGATCAGAAGAAGTAGAAGAAGGAGAAGGAGAAGGTGAAGTCTGGAGGGTGAATCAGAAGAAGCAGAAGAAGGAGAAGGAGAAGGTGAAGTCTGGAGGGCGCTGCAGAAGAAGCAGAAGAAGGAGAAAGAGAAGGTGAAGTCTGGAGGGTGAAGCAGAAGAAGCAGAAGAAGGAGAAGGAGAGGGTGAAGTCTGGAGGGTGAATCAGAAGAAGTAGAAGAAGGAGAAGGAGAAGGTGAAGTCAGGAGAGTGAAGCAGAAGAAGCAGAAGAAGGAGAAGGAGAAGGTGAAGTCTGGAGGGCGAAGCAGAAGAAGCAGAAGAAGGAGAAGGAGAAGGTGAAGTCTGGAGGGTGAAGCAGAAGAAGCAGAAGAAGGAGAAGGAGTAGGTGAAGTCTGGAGGGTGAATCAGAAGAAGTAGAAGAAGGAGATGGAGAAGGTGAAGTCAGGAGGGTGAAGCAGAAGAAGCAGAAGAAGGAGAAGGAGAAGGTGAAGTCTGGAGGGTGAAGCAGAAGAAGCAGAAGAAGGAGAAGGAGAAGGTGAAGTCTGGAGGGTGAATCAGAAGAAGCAGAAGAAGGAGAAGGAGAAGGTGAAGTCTGGAGGGTGAATCAGAAGAAGCAGAAGAAGGAGAAGGAGAAGGAGAAGTCAGGAGGGTGAATCAGAAGAAGCAGAAGAAGGAGAAGGAGAAGGTGAATTTAGGAGGGTGAATCAGAAGAAGCAGAAGAAGGAGAAGGAGCAGGTGAAGTCAGGGGGGTGTAGCAGAAGAAGTAGAAGAAGGAGAAGGAGAAGGTGAAGTCAGGACGGTGAAGCAGAAGAAGCAGAAGAAGGAGAAGGAGAAGGTGAAGCCTGGAGGGCGCAGCAGAAGAAGCAGAAGAAGGAGAAGGAGAAGGTGAAGTCTGGAGTGTGAAGCAGAAGAAGGAGAAGGAGAAGGTGAAGTCTGGAGGGTGAAGCAGAAGAAACAGAAGAAGGAGAAGGAGAAGGTGAAGACTGGAGGGTGAATCAGAAGAAGTAGAAGAAGGAGAAGGAGAAGGTGATGTCTGGAGGGTGAATCAGAAGAAGTAGAAGAAGGAGAAGGAGATGTTGAAGTCTGGAGGGTGAATCAGAAGAAGCAGAAGAAGGAGAAGGAGAAGGTGAAGTCTGGAGGGTGAATCAGAAGAAGCAGAAGAAGGAGAAGGAGAAGATGAAGTCTGGAGGGTGAATCAGAAGAAGTAGAAGAAGGAGAAGGAGAAGGTGAAGTCTGGAGGGTGAATCAGAAGAAGTAGAAGAAGGAGAAGGAGAAGATGAAGTCTGGAGGGTGAATCAGAAGAAAGAGAAGTAGAAGGAGAAGGTGAAGTCTGGAGGGTGAATCAGAAGAAGTAGAAGAAGGAGAAGGAGAAGGTGTAGTCTGGAGGGTGAATCAGAAGAAGTAGACGAAGGAGAAGGAGAAGGTGAAGTCTGGAGGGTGAATCAGAAGAAGCAGAAGAAGGAGAAGGAGAAGGTGAAGTCTGGAGGGTGAATCAGAAGAAGTAGAAGAAGGAGAAGGAGAAGGTGAAGTCTGGAGGGTGAATCAGAAGAAGCAGAAGAAGGAGAAGGAGAAGGTGAAGTCTGGAGGGTGAATCAGAAGAAGCAGAAGAAGGAGAAGGAGAAGGTGAAGTCTGGAGGGTGAATCAGAAGAAGCAGAATAAGGAGAAGGAGAAGGTGAAGTCTGGAGGGTGAATCAGAAGAAGCAGAAGAAGGAGAAGGAGAAGGTGAAGTCTGGAGGGTGAATCAGAAGAAGTAGAAGAAGGAGAAGGAGAAGGTGAAGTCTGGAGGGTGAATCAGAAGAAGTAGAAGAAGGAGAAGGAGAAGGTGAAGTCTGGAGGGTGAATCAGAAGAAGTAGAAGAAGGAGAAGGAGAAGGTGAAGTCTGGAGGGTGAAGCAGAAGAAGTAGATGAAGGAGAAGGAGAAGGTGAAGTCAGGAGGGTGAATCAGAAGAAGTAGAAGAAGGAGAAGGAGAAGGTGAGGTCTGGAGGGTGAATCAGAAGAAGCAGAAGAAGGAGAAGGAGAAGGTGAAGTCTGGAGGGTGAATCAGAAGAATCAGAAGAAGGAGAAGGAGAAGGTGAAGTCTGGAGGGTGAATCAGAAGAAGCAGAAGAAAGAGAAGGAGAAGGTGAAGTCTGGAGGGTGAAGCAGAAGAAACAGAAGAAGGAGAAGGAGAAGGTGAAGACTGGAGGGTGAATCAGAAGAAGTAGAAGAAGGAGAAGGAGAAGGTGAAGTCTGGAGGGTGAATCAGAAGAAGTAGAAGAAGGAGAAGGAGAAGGTGAAGTCTGGAGGGTGAATCAGAAGAAGCAGAAGAAGGAGAAGGAGAAGGTGAAGTCTGGAGGGTGAATCAGAAGAAGGAGAAGAAGGAGAAGGAGAAGATGAAGTCTGGAGGGTGAATCAGAAGAAGTAGAAGAAGGAGAAGGAGAAGGTGAAGTCTGGAGGGTGAATCAGAAGAAGTAGAAGAAGGAGAAGGAGAAGGTGTAGTCTGGAGGGTGAATCAGAAGAAGTAGACGAAGGAGAAGGAGAAGGTGAAGTCTGGAGGGTGAATCAGAAGAAGCAGAAGAAGGAGAAGGAGAAGGTGAAGTCTGGAGGGTGAATCAGAAGAAGTAGAAGAAGGAGAAGGAGAAGGTGAAGTCTGGAGGGTGAATCAGAAGAAGCAGAAGAAGGAGAAGGAGAAGGTGAAGTCTGGAGGGTGAATCAGAGGAAGCAGAAGAAGGAGAAGGAGAAGTTGAAGTCTGGAGGGTGAAACAGAAGAAGCAGAATAAGGAGAAGGAGAAGGTGAAGTCTGGAGGGTGAATCAGAAGAAGCAGAAGAAGGAGAAGGAGAAGGTGAAGTCTGGAGGGTGAATCAGAAGAAGTAGAAGAAGGAGAAGGAGAAGGTGAAGTCTGGAGGGTGAAGCAGAAGAAGTAGAAGAAGGAGAAGGAGAAGGTGAAGTCAGGAGGGTGAATCAGAAGAAGTAGAAGAAGGAGAAGGAGAAGGTGAAGTCAGGAGGGTGAATCAGAAGAAGTAGAAGAAAGAGAAGGAGAAGGTGAAGTCTGGAGGGTGAATCAGAAGAATCAGAAGAAGGAGAAGGAGAAGGTGAAGTCTGGAGGGTGAATCAGAAGAAGCAGAAGAAAGAGAAGGAGAAGGTGAAGTCTGGAGGGTGAAGCAGAAGAAACAGAAGAAGGAGAAGGAGAAGGTGAAGACTGGAGGGTGAATCAGAAGAAGTAGAAGAAGGAGAAGGAGAAGGTGAAGTCTGGAGGGTGAATCAGAAGAAGTAGAAGAAGGAGAAGGAGAAGTTGAAGTCTGGAGGGTGAATCAGAAGAAGCAGAAGAAGGAGAAGGAGAAGGTGAAGTCTGGAGGGTGAATCAGAAGAAGCAGAAGAAGGAGAAGGAGAAGATGAAGTCTGGAGGGTGAATCAGAAGAAGTAGAAGAAGGAGAAGGAGAAGGTGAAGTCTGGAGGGTGAATCAGAAGAAGTAGAAGGAGAAGGAGAAGATGAAGTCTGGAGGGTGAATCAGAAGAAGGAGAAGGAGAAGGTGAAGTCTGGAGGGTGAATCAGAAGAAGTAGAAGAAGGAGAAGGAGAAGGTATAGTCTGGAGGGTGAATCAGAAGAAGTAGACGAAGGAGAAGGAGAAGGTGAAGTCTGGAGGGTGAATCAGAAGAAGCAGAAGAAGGAGAAGGAGAAGGTGAAGTCTGGAGGGTGAATCAGAAGAAGTAGAAGAAGGAGAAGGAGAAGGTGAAGTCTGGAGGGTGAATCAGAAGAAGCAGAAGAAGGAGAAGGAGAAGGTGAAGTCTGGAGGGTGAATCAGAAGAAGCAGAAGAAGGAGAAGGAGAAGGTGAAGTCTGGAGGGTGAATCAGAAGAAGCAGAATAAGGAGAAGGAGAAGGTGAAGTCTGGAGGGTGAATCAGAAGAAGCAGAAGAAGGAGAAGGAGAAGGTGAAGTCTGGAGGGTGAATCAGAAGAAGTAGAAGAAGGAGAAGGAGAAGGTGAAGTCTGGAGGGTGAATCAGAAGAAGTAGAAGAAGGAGAAGGAGAAGGTGAAGTCTGGAGGGTGAAGCAGAAGAAGTAGATGAAGGAGAAGTAGAAGGTGAAGTCAGGAGGGTGATTCAGAAGAAGTAGAAGAAGGAGAAGGAGAAGGTGAGGTCTGGAGGGTGAATCAGAAGAAGCAGAAGAAGGAGAAGGAGAAGGTGAAGTCTGGAGGGTGAATCAGAAGAATCAGAAGAAGGAGAAGGAGAAGGTGAAGTCTGGAGGGTGAATCAGAAGAAGCAGAAGAAAGAGAAGGAGAAGGTGAAGTCTGGAGGGTGAAGCAGAAGAAACAGAAGAAGGAGAAGGAGAAGGTGAAGACTGGAGGGTGAATCAGAAGAAGTAGAAGAAGGAGAAGGAGAAGGTGAAGTCTGGAGGGTGAATCAGAAGAAGGAGAAGAAGGAGAAGGAGAAGGTGAAGTCCGTAGGGTGAATCAGAAGAAGCAGAAGAAGGAGAAGGAGAAGGTGAAGTCTGGAGGGTGAATCAGAAGAAGGAGCAGAAGGAGAAGGAGAAGATGAAGTCTGGAGGGTGAATCAGAAGAAGTAGAAGAAGGAGAAGGAGAAGGTGAAGTCTGGAGGGTGAATCAGAAGAAGGAGAAGAAGGAGAAGGAGAAGATGAAGTCTGGAGGGTGAAACAGAAGAAACAGAAGAAGGAGAAGGAGAAGGTGAAGACTGGAGGGTGAATCAGAAGAAGTAGAAGAAGGAGAAGGAGAAGGTGAAGTCTGGAGGGTGAATCAGAAGAAGTAGAAGAAGGAGAAGGAGAAGGTGAAGTCTGGAGGGTGAATCAGAAGAAGTAGACGAAGGAGAAGGAGAAGGTGAAGTCTGGAGGGTGAATCAGAAGAAGCAGAAGAAGGAGAAGGAGAAGGTGAAGTCTGGAGGGTGAATCAGAAGAACTAGAAGAAGGAGAAGGAGAAGGTGAAGTCTGGAGGGTGAATCAGAAGAAGCAGAAGAAGGAGAAGGAGAAGGTGAAGTCTGGAGGGTGAATCAGAAGAAGCAGAAGAAGGAGAAGGAGAAGGTGAAGTCTGGAGGGTGAAACAGAAGAAGCAGAATAAGGAGAAGGAGAAGGTGAAGTCTGGAGGGTGAATCAGAAGAAGCAGAAGAAGGAGAAGGAGAAGGTGAAGTCTGTAGGGTGAATCAGAAGAAGTAGAAGAAGGAGAAGGAGAAGGTGAAGTCTGGAGGGTGAATCAGAAGAAGTAGAAAAAGGAGAAGGAGAAGGTGAAGTCTGGAGGGTGAAGCAGAAGAAGTAGAAGAAGGAGAAGGAGAAGGTGAAGTCAGGAGGGAGAATCAGAAGAAGTAGAAGAAGGAGAAGGAGAAGGTGAAGTCAGGAGGGTGAATCAGAAGAAGCAGAAGAAGGAGAAGGAGAAGGTGAAGTGTGGAGGGTGAATCAGAAGAATCAGAAGAAGGAGAAGGAGAAGGTGAAGTCTGGAGGGTGAATCAGAAGAAGCAGAAGAAAGAGAAGGAGAAGGTGAAGTCTGGAGGGTGAATCAGAAGAAGTAGAAGAAGGAGAAGGAGAAGGTGAAGTCTGGAGGGTGAATCAGAAGAAGCAGAAGAAGGAGAAGGAGAAGGTGATGTCTGGAGGGTGAATCAGAAGAAGCAGAAGAAGGAGAAGTAGAAGGTGAAGTCTGGAGGGTGAATCAGAAGAAGCAGAAGAAGGAGAAGGAGAAGGTGAAGTCTGGAGGGTGAATCAGAAGAAGCAGAATAAGGAGAAGGAGAAGGTGAAGTCTGGAGGGTGAATCAGAAGAAGCAGAAGAAGGAGAAGGAGAAGGTGAAGTCTGGAGGGTGAATCAGAAGAAGTAGAAGAAGGAGAAGGAGAAGGTGAAGTCTGGGGGGTGAAGCAGAAGAAGTAGAAGAAGGAGAAGGAGAAGGTGAAGTCAGGAGGGTGAATCAGAAGAAGTAGAAGAAGGAGAAGGAGAAGGTGAAGTCAGGAGGGTGAATCAGAAGAAGCAGAAGAAGGAGAAGGAAAAGGTGAAGTCTGGAGGGCGAATCAGAAGAAACAGAAGAAGGAGAAGGAGAAGGTGAAATCTGGAGGGTGAATCAGAACAAGCAGAAGAAGGAGAAGGAGAAGGTGAAGTCTGGAGGTTGAATCAGAAGAAGCAGAATAAGGAGAAGGAGAAGGTGAAGTCTGGAGGGTGGATCAGAAGAAGCAGAATAAGGAGAAGGAGAAGGTGAAGTCTGGAGGGTGAATCAGAAGAAGCAGAAGAAGGAGAAGGAGAAGGTGAAGTCTGGAGGGTGAATCAGAAGAGGTAGAAGAAGGAGAAGGAGAAGGTGAAGTCTGGAGGGTGAAGCAGAAGAAGGAGAAGAAGGAGAAGGAGAAGGTGAAGTCAGGAGGGTGAATCAGAAGAAGTAGAAGAAGGAGAAGGAGAAGGTGAAGTCAGGAGGGTGAATCAGAAGAAGTAGAAGAAGGAGAAGGAGAAGGTGAAGCCAGGAGGGTGAATCAGAAGAATCAGAAGAAGGAGAAGGAGAAGGTGAAGTCTGGAGGCTGAAGCAGAAGAAACAGAAGAAGGAGAAGGAGAATGTGAAGACTGGAGGGTGAATCAGAAGAAGTAGAAGAAGGAGAAGGAGAAGGTGAAGTCTGGAGGGTGAATCAGAAGAAGTAGAAGAAGGAGAAGGAGAAGGTGAAGTCTGGAGGGCGAATCAGAAGAAGCAGAAGAAGGAGAAGGAGAAGGTGAAGTCTGGAGGGTGAATCAGAAGATGCAGAAGAAGGAGAAGGAGAAGATGAAGTCTGGAGGGTGAATCAGAAGAAGTAGAAGAAGGAGAAGAAGAAGGTGAAGTCTGGAGGGTGAATCAGAAGAAGTAGAAGAAGGAGAAGGAGAAGGTGAAGTCTGGAGGGTGAATCAGAAGAAACAGAAGAAGGAGAAGGAGAAGGTGAAGTCTGGAGGGTGAATCAGAAGAAGTAGAAGAAGGAGAAGGAGAAGGTGAAGTCTGGAGGGTGAATCAGAAGAAGCAGAAGAAGGAGAAGGAGAAGATGAAGTCTGGAGGGTGAATCAGAAGAAGTAGAAGAAGGAGAAGGAGAAGGTGAAGTCTGGAGGGTGAATCAGAAGAAGCAGAAGAAGGAGAAGGAGAAGGTGAAGTCTGGAGGGTGAATCAGAAGAAGCAGAAGAAGGAGAAGGAGAAGGTGAAGTCTGGAGGGTGAACCAGAAGAAGCAGAATAAGGAGAAGGAGAAGGTGAAGTCTGGAGGGTGAATCAGAAGAAGTAGAAGAAGGAGAAGGAGAAGGTGAAGTCTGGAGGGTGAATCAGAAGAAGTAGAAGAAGGAGAAGGAGAAGGTGAAGTCTGGAGGGTGAATCAGAAGAAGTAGAAGAAGGAGAAGGAGAAGGTGAAGTCTGGAGGGTGAAGCAGAAGAAGTAGAAGAAGGAGAAGGAGAAGGTGAAGTCAGGAGGGTGAATCAGAAGAAGTAGAAGAAGGAGAAGGAGAAGGTGAAGTCAGGAGGGTGAATCAGAAGAAGCAGAAGAAGGAGAAGGAGAAGGTGAAGTCTGGAGGGTGAATCAGAAGAATCAGAAGAAGGAGAAGGAGAAGGTGAAGTCTGGAGGGAGAATCAGAAGAAGCAGAAGAAAGAGAAGGAGAAGGTGAAGTCTGGAGGGTGAATCAGAAGAAGTAGAAGAAGAAGAAGAAGGTGAAGTCTGGAGGGTGAATCAGAAGAAGCAGAAGAAGGAGAAGGAGAAGGTGAAGTCTGGAGGGTGAAGCAGAAGAATCAGAAGAAGGAGAAGGAAAAGGTGAGGTCTGGAGGGTGAATCAGAAGAAGCAGAAGAAGGAGAAGGAGAAGGTGAAGACTGGAGGGTGAATCAGAAGAAGCAGAATAAGGAGAAGGAGAAGGTGAAGTCTGGAGGGTGAATCAGAAGAAGCAGAAGAAGGAGAAGGAGAAGGTGAAGTCTGGAGGGTGAATCAGAAGAAGTAGAAGAAGGAGAAGGGGAAGGTGAAGTCTGGAGGGTGAAGCAGAAGAAGTAGAAGAAGGAGAAGGAGAAGGTGAAGTCAGGAGGGTGAATCAGAAGAAGCAGAAGAAGGAGAAGGAGAAGGTGAAGTCTGGAGGGTGAATCAGAAGAATCAGAAGAAGGAGAAGGAGAAGATGAAGTCTGGAGGGTGAATCAGAAGAAGCAGAAGAAAGAGAAGGAGAAGGGGAAGTCTGGAGGGTGAAGCAGAAGAAACAGAAGAAGGAGAAGGAGTAGGTGAAGACTGGAGGGTGAATCAGAAGAAGTAGAAGAAGGAGAAGGAGAAGGTGAAGTCTGGAGGGTGAATCAGACGAAGTAGAAGAAGGAGAAGGAGAAGGTGAAGTCTGGAGGGTGAATCAGAAGAAGTAGAAGAAGGAGAAGGAGAAGGTGAAGTCTGGAGGGTGAATCAGAAGAAGCAGAAGAAGGAGAAGGAGAAGATGAAGTCTGGAGGGTGAATCAGAAGAAGTAGAAGAAGGAGAAGGAGAAGGTGAGGTCTGGAGGGTGAATCAGAAGAAGCAGAAGAAGGAGAAGGAGAAGGTGAAGTCTGGAGGGTGAATCAGAAGAAGCAGAGGAAGGAGAAGGAGAAGGTGAAGTCTGGAGGGTGAATCAGAAGAAGCAGAAGAAGGAGAAGGAAAAGGTGAAGTCAGGAGCGTAAATCAGAAGAAGCAGAAGAAGGAGAAGGAGAAGGTGAAGTTAGGAGGGTGAATCAGAAGAAGCAGAAGAAGGAGAAGGAGCAGGTGAAGTCAGGGGGGTGAAGCAGAAGAAGTAGAAGAAGGAGAAGGAGAAGGTGAAGTCAGGACGGTGAAGCAGAAGAAGCAGAAGAAGGAGAAGGAGAAGGTGAAGTCTGGAGGGTGAAGCAGAAGAAGCAGAAGAAGGAGAAGGAGAGGGTGAAGTCTGGAGGGTGAATCAGAAGAAGTAGAAGAAGGAGAAGGAGAATGTGAAGTCAGGAGAGTGAAGCAGAAGAAGCAGAAGAAGGAGAAGGAGAAGGTGAAGTCTGGAGGGCGAAGCAGAAGAAGCAGAAGAAGGAGAAGGAGAAGGTGAAGTCTGGAGGGTGAAGCAGAAGAAGCAGAAGAAGGAGAAGGAGTAGGTGAAGTCTGGAGGGTGAATCAGAAGAAGTAGAAGAAGGAGAAGGATAAGGTGAAGTCAGGATGGTGAAGCAGAAGAAGCAGAAGAAGGAGAAGGAGAAGGTGAAGTCTGGAGGGTGAAGCAGAAGAAGTAGAAGAAGGAGAAGGAGAAGGTGAAGTCTGGAGGGTGAAGCAGAAGAAGCAGAAGAAGGAGAAGGAGAAGGTGAAGTCAGGAGGGTGGATCAGAAGAAGTAGAAGAAGGAGAAGGAGAAAGTGAAGTCTGGAGGGCGCAGCAGAAGAAGCAGAAGAAGGAGAAGGAGAAGGTGAAGTCAGGAGGGTGAATCAGAAGAAGTAGAAGAAGGAGAAGGAGAAGGTGAAGTCAGGAGGGTGAATCAGAAGAAGCAGAAGAAGGAGAAGGAGAAGGTGAAGTCTGGAGGGTGAATCAGAAGAATCAGAAGAAGGAGAAGGAGAAGGTGAAGTCTGGAGGGAGAATCAGAAGAAGCAGAAGAAAGAGAAGGAGAAGGTGAAGTCTGGAGGGTGAATCAGAAGAAGTAGAAGAAGAAGAAGAAGGTGAAGTCTGGAGGGTGAATCAGAAGAAGCAGAAGAAGGAGAAGGAGAAGGTGAAGTCTGGAGGGTGAAGCAGAAGAATCAGAAGAAGGAGAAGGAAAAGGTGAGGTCTGGAGGGTGAATCAGAAGAAGCAGAAGAAGGAGAAGGAGAAGGTGAAGACTGGAGGGTGAATCAGAAGAAGCAGAATAAGGAGAAGGAGAAGGTGAAGTCTGGAGGGTGAATCAGAAGAAGCAGAAGAAGGAGAAGGAGAAGGTGAAGTCTGGAGGGTGAATCAGAAGAAGTAGAAGAAGGAGAAGGGGAAGGTGAAGTCTGGAGGGTGAAGCAGAAGAAGTAGAAGAAGGAGAAGGAGAAGGTGAAGTCAGGAGGGTGAATCAGAAGAAGCAGAAGAAGGAGAAGGAGAAGGTGAAGTCTGGAGGGTGAATCAGAAGAATCAGAAGAAGGAGAAGGAGAAGATGAAGTCTGGAGGGTGAATCAGAAGAAGCAGAAGAAAGAGAAGGAGAAGGGGAAGTCTGGAGGGTGAAGCAGAAGAAACAGAAGAAGGAGAAGGAGTAGGTGAAGACTGGAGGGTGAATCAGAAGAAGTAGAAGAAGGAGAAGGAGAAGGTGAAGTCTGGAGGGTGAATCAGACGAAGTAGAAGAAGGAGAAGGAGAAGGTGAAGTCTGGAGGGTGAATCAGAAGAAGTAGAAGAAGGAGAAGGAGAAGGTGAAGTCTGGAGGGTGAATCAGAAGAAGCAGAAGAAGGAGAAGGAGAAGATGAAGTCTGGAGGGTGAATCAGAAGAAGTAGAAGAAGGAGAAGGAGAAGGTGAGGTCTGGAGGGTGAATCAGAAGAAGCAGAAGAAGGAGAAGGAGAAGGTGAAGTCTGGAGGGTGAATCAGAAGAAGCAGAGGAAGGAGAAGGAGAAGGTGAAGTCTGGAGGGTGAATCAGAAGAAGCAGAAGAAGGAGAAGGAAAAGGTGAAGTCAGGAGCGTAAATCAGAAGAAGCAGAAGAAGGAGAAGGAGAAGGTGAAGTTAGGAGGGTGAATCAGAAGAAGCAGAAGAAGGAGAAGGAGCAGGTGAAGTCAGGGGGGTGAAGCAGAAGAAGTAGAAGAAGGAGAAGGAGAAGGTGAAGTCAGGACGGTGAAGCAGAAGAAGCAGAAGAAGGAGAAGGAGAAGGTGAAGTCTGGAGGGTGAAGCAGAAGAAGCAGAAGAAGGAGAAGGAGAGGGTGAAGTCTGGAGGGTGAATCAGAAGAAGTAGAAGAAGGAGAAGGAGAATGTGAAGTCAGGAGAGTGAAGCAGAAGAAGCAGAAGAAGGAGAAGGAGAAGGTGAAGTCTGGAGGGCGAAGCAGAAGAAGCAGAAGAAGGAGAAGGAGATGGTGAAGTCTGGAGGGTGAAGCAGAAGAAGCAGAAGAAGGAGAAGGAGAAGGTGAAGTCAGGAGGGTGGATCAGAAGAAGTAGAAGAAGGAGAAGGAGAAAGTGAAGTCTGGAGGGCGCAGCAGAAGAAGCAGAAGAAGGAGAAAGAGAAGGTGTAGTCTGGAGGGTGAAGCAGAAGAAGCAGAAGAAGGAGAAGGAGAGGGTGAAGTCTGGAGGGTGAATCAGAAGAAGTAGAAGAAGGAGAAGGAGAAGGTGAAGTCAGGAGAGTGAAGCAGAAGAAGCAGAAGAAGGAGAAGGAGAAGGTGAAGTCTGGAGGGCGAAGCAGAAGAAGCAGAAGAAGGAGAAGGAGAAGGTGAAGTCTGGAGGGTGAATTAGAAGAAGCAGAAGAAGGAGAAGGAGAAGGTGAAGTCAGGAGGGTGAATCAGAAGAAGCAGAAGAAGGAGAAGCAGCAGGTGAAGTCAGGGGGGTGAAGCAGAAGAAGTAGAAGAAGGAGAAGGAGAAGGTGAAGTCAGGAGGGTGAAGCAGAAGAAGCAGAAGAAGGAGAAGGAGAAGGTGAAGTCTGGAGGGCGCAGCAGAAGAAGCAGAAGAAGGAGAAGGAGAAGGTGAAGTCTGCAGGGTGAATCAGAAGAAGTAGAAGAAGGAGAAGGAGAAGGTGAAGTCAGGAGAGTGAAGCAGAAGAAGCAGAAGAAGGAGAAGGAGAAGGTGAAGTCTGGAGGGTGAAGCAGAAGAAGCAGAAGAAGGAGAAGGAGAAGGTGAAGTCTGGAGGGCGAAGCAGAAGAAGCAGAAGAAGGAGAAGGAGAAGGTGAAGTCTGGAGGGTGAAGCAGAAGAAGCAGAAGAAGGAGAAGGAGAAGGTGAAGTCTGGAGGGTGAATCAGAAGAAGTAGAAGAAGGAGAAGGAGAAGGTGAAGTCAGGAGGGTGAATCAGAAGAAGCAGAAGAAGGAGAAGGAGAAGGTGAAGTCTGGAGGGTGAAGCAGAAGAATCAGAAGAAGGAGAAGGAAAAGGTGAGGTCTGGAGGGTGAATCAGAAGAAGCAGAAGAAGGAGAAGGAGAAGGTGAAGACTGGAGGGTGAATCAGAAGAAGCAGAATAAGGAGAAGGAGAAGGTGAAGTCTGGAGGGTGAATCAGAAGAAGCAGAAGAAGGAGAAGGAGAAGGTGAAGTCTGGAGGGTGAATCAGAAGAAGTAGAAGAAGGAGAAGGGGAAGGTGAAGTCTGGAGGGTGAAGCAGAAGAAGTAGAAGAAGGAGAAGGAGAAGGTGAAGTCAGGAGGGTGAATCAGAAGAAGCAGAAGAAGGAGAAGGAGAAGGTGAAGTCTGGAGGGTGAATCAGAAGAATCAGAAGAAGGAGAAGGAGAAGATGAAGTCTGGAGGGTGAATCAGAAGAAGCAGAAGAAAGAGAAGGAGAAGGGGAAGTCTGGAGGGTGAAGCAGAAGAAACAGAAGAAGGAGAAGGAGTAGGTGAAGACTGGAGGGTGAATCAGAAGAAGTAGAAGAAGGAGAAGGAGAAGGTGAAGTCTGGAGGGTGAATCAGACGAAGTAGAAGAAGGAGAAGGAGAAGGTGAAGTCTGGAGGGTGAATCAGAAGAAGTAGAAGAAGGAGAAGGAGAAGGTGAAGTCTGGAGGGTGAATCAGAAGAAGCAGAAGAAGGAGAAGGAGAAGATGAAGTCTGGAGGGTGAATCAGAAGAAGTAGAAGAAGGAGAAGGAGAAGGTGAGGTCTGGAGGGTGAATCAGAAGAAGCAGAAGAAGGAGAAGGAGAAGGTGAAGTCTGGAGGGTGAATCAGAAGAAGCAGAGGAAGGAGAAGGAGAAGGTGAAGTCTGGAGGGTGAATCAGAAGAAGCAGAAGAAGGAGAAGGAAAAGGTGAAGTCAGGAGCGTAAATCAGAAGAAGCAGAAGAAGGAGAAGGAGAAGGTGAAGTTAGGAGGGTGAATCAGAAGAAGCAGAAGAAGGAGAAGGAGCAGGTGAAGTCAGGGGGGTGAAGCAGAAGAAGTAGAAGAAGGAGAAGGAGAAGGTGAAGTCAGGACGGTGAAGCAGAAGAAGCAGAAGAAGGAGAAGGAGAAGGTGAAGTCTGGAGGGTGAAGCAGAAGAAGCAGAAGAAGGAGAAGGAGAGGGTGAAGTCTGGAGGGTGAATCAGAAGAAGTAGAAGAAGGAGAAGGAGAATGTGAAGTCAGGAGAGTGAAGCAGAAGAAGCAGAAGAAGGAGAAGGAGAAGGTGAAGTCTGGAGGGCGAAGCAGAAGAAGCAGAAGAAGGAGAAGGAGATGGTGAAGTCTGGAGGGTGAAGCAGAAGAAGCAGAAGAAGGAGAAGGAGTAGGTGAAGTCTGGAGGGTGAATCAGAAGAAGTAGAAGAAGGAGAAGGATAAGGTGAAGTCAGGATGGTGAAGCAGAAGAAGCAGAAGAAGGAGAAGGAGAAGGTGAAGTCTGGAGGGTGAAGCAGAAGAAGTAGAAGAAGGAGAAGGAGAAGGTGAAGTCTGGAGGGTGAAGCAGAAGAAGCAGAAGAAGGAGAAGGAGAAGGTGAAGTCAGGAGGGTGGATCAGAAGAAGTAGAAGAAGGAGAAGGAGAAAGTGAAGTCTGGAGGGCGCAGCAGAAGAAGCAGAAGAAGGAGAAAGAGAAGGTGTAGTCTGGAGGGTGAAGCAGAAGAAGCAGAAGAAGGAGAAGGAGAGGGTGAAGTCTGGAGGGTGAATCAGAAGAAGTAGAAGAAGGAGAAGGAGAAGGTGAAGTCAGGAGAGTGAAGCAGAAGAAGCAGAAGAAGGAGAAGGAGAAGGTGAAGTCTGGAGGGCGAAGCAGAAGAAGCAGAAGAAGGAGAAGGAGAAGGTGAAGTCTGGAGGGTGAATTAGAAGAAGCAGAAGAAGGAGAAGGAGAAGGTGAAGTCAGGAGGGTGAATCAGAAGAAGCAGAAGAAGGAGAAGCAGCAGGTGAAGTCAGGGGGGTGAAGCAGAAGAAGTAGAAGAAGGAGAAGGAGAAGGTGAAGTCAGGAGGGTGAAGCAGAAGAAGCAGAAGAAGGAGAAGGAGAAGGTGAAGTCTGGAGGGCGCAGCAGAAGAAGCAGAAGAAGGAGAAGGAGAAGGTGAAGTCTGCAGGGTGAATCAGAAGAAGTAGAAGAAGGAGAAGGAGAAGGTGAAGTCAGGAGAGTGAAGCAGAAGAAGCAGAAGAAGGAGAAGGAGAAGGTGAAGTCTGGAGGGTGAAGCAGAAGAAGCAGAAGAAGGAGAAGGAGAAGGTGAAGTCTGGAGGGCGAAGCAGAAGAAGCAGAAGAAGGAGAAGGAGAAGGTGAAGTCTGGAGGGTGAAGCAGAAGAAGCAGAAGAAGGAGAAGGAGAAGGTGAAGTCTGGAGGGTGAATCAGAAGAAGTAGAAGAAGGAGAAGGAGAAGGTGAAGTCAGGAGGGTGAATCAGAAGAAGTAGAAGAAGGAGAAGGAGAAGGTGAAGTCAGGAGGGTGAAGCAGAAGAAGCAGAAGAAGGAGAAGGAGAAGGTGAAGTCAGGAGGGTGAATCGGAAGAAGTAGAAGAAGGAGAAGGAGAAGGTGAAGTCTGGAGGGTGAATCAGAAGAAGTAGAAGAAGGAGAAGTAGAAGGTGATGTCTGGAGGGTGAATCAGAAGAAGTAGAAGAAGGAGAAGGAGAAGGTGAAGTCTGGAGGGTGAATCAGAAGAAGCAGAAGAAGGAGAAGGAGAAGGTGACGTCTGGAGGGAGAAGCAGAAGAAGTAGAAGAAGGAGAAGGAGAAGGTGAAGTCTGGAGGGTGAATCAGAAGAAGTAGAAGAAGGAGAAGGAGAAGGTGAAGTCTGGAGGGTGAATCAGAAGAAGTAGAAGACGGAGAAGGAGAAGGTGAAGTCTGGAGGGTAAATCAGAAGAAGCAGAAGAACGAGAAGGAGAAGGTGAAGTCTGGAGGGTGAATCAGCAGAAGTAGAAGAAGGAGAAGGAGAAGGTGTAGTCTGGAGGGTGAATCAGAAGAAGTTGACGAAGGAGAAGGAGAAGGTGAAGTCTGGAGGGTGAATCAGAAGAAGCAGAAGAACGAGAAGGAGAAGGTGAAGACTGGAGGGTGAATCAGAAGAAGTAGAAGAAGGAGAATGAGAAGGTGAAGTCTGGAGGATGAATCAGAAGAAGCAGAAGAAGGAGAAGGAGAAGGTGAAGTCTGGAGGGTGAATCAGAAGAAGCAGAAGAAGGAGAAGGAGAAGGTGAAGTCTGGAGGGAGAATCAGAAGAAGCAGAATAAGGAGAAGGAGAAGGTGAAGTCTGGAGGGTGAATCAGAAGAAGCAGAAGAAGGAGAAGGAGAAGGTGAAGTCTGGAGGGTGAATCAGAAGAAGTAGAAGAAGGAGAAGGAGAAGGTGAAGTCTGGAGGGTGAATCAGAAGAAGTAGAAGAAGGAGAAGGAGAAGGTGAAGTCTGGAGGGTGAATCAGAAGCAGTAGAAGAAGGAGAAGGAGAAGGTGAAGTCTGGAGGGTGAAGCAGAAGAAGTAGAAGAAGGAGAAGGAGAAGGTGAAGTCAGGAGGGTGAATCAGAAGAAGTAGAAGAAGGAGAAGGAGAAGGTGAAGTCAGGAGTGTGAATCAGAAGAAGCAGAAGAAGGAGAAGTAGAAGGTGAAGTCTGGAGGGTGAATCAGAAGAATCAGAAGAAGGAGAAGGAGAAGGTGAAGTCTGGAGGGTGAATCAGAAGAAGCAGAAGAAAGAGCAGGAGAAGGTGAATTCTGGAGGGTGAAGCAGAAGAAACAGAAGAAGGAGAAGGAGAAGGTGAAGACTGGAGGATGTATCAGAAGAAGTAGAAGAAGGAGAAGGAGAAGGAGAGGTCTGGAGGGTGAATCAGAAGAAGTAGAAGAAGGAGAAGGAGAAGGTGAAGTCTGGAGGGTGAATCAGAAGAAGCAGAAGAAGGAGAAGGAGAAGGTGAAGTCTGGAGGGTGAATCAGAAGAAGCAGAAGAAGGAGAAGGAGAAGATTAAGTCTGGAGGGTGAATCAGAAGTAGTAGAAGAAGTAGAAGGAGAAGGTGAGGTCTGGAGGGTAAATCAGAAGAAGCAGAAGAAGGAGAAGGAGAAGGTGAAGTCTGGAGGGTGAATCAGAAGAAGCAGAAGAAGGAGAAGGAGAAGGTGAAGTCTGGAGGGTGAATCAGAAGAAGCAGAAGAAGGAGAAGGAGAAGGTGAAGACAGGAGGGTGAATCAGAAGAAGCAGAAGAAGGAGAAGGAGAAGGTGAAGTTAGGAGGGTGAATCAGAAGAAGCAGAAGAAGGAGAAGGAGAAGGTGAAGTCTGGAGGGTGAATCAGAAGAAGCAGAAGAAAGAGAAGGAGAAGGTGAAGTCTGGAGGGTGAATCAGAAGAAGTAGAAGAAGGAGAAGGAGAAGGTGAAGTCTGGAGGGTGAATCAGAAGAAGTAGAAGAAGGAGAAGGAGAAGGTGAAGTCTGGAGGGTGAATCAGAAGAAGTAGAAGAAGGAGAAGGAGAATGTGAAGTCTGGAGGGTGAAGCAGAAGAAGTAGAAGAAGGAGAAGGAGAAGGTGAAGTCAGGAGGGTGAATCAGAAGAAGTAGAAGAAGGAGAAGGAGAAGGTGAAGTCAGGAGGGTGAATCAGAAGAAGCAGAAGAAGGAGAAGGAGAAGGTGAAGTCTGGAGGGTGAATCAGAAGAATCAGAAGAAGGAGAAGGAGAAGGTGAAGTCTGGAGGGAGAATCAGAAGAAGCAGAAGAAAGAGAAGGAGAAGGTGAAGTCTGGAGGGTGAATCAGAAGAAGTAGAAGAAGGAGAAGGAGAAGGTGAAGTCTGGAGGGTGAATCAGAAGAAGCAGAAGAAGGAGAAGGAGAAGGTGAAGTCTGGAGGGTGAATCAGAAGAAGCAGAAGAAGGAGAAGGAGAAGGTGAAGACAGGAGGGTGAATCAGAAGAAGCAGAAGAAGGAGAAGGAGAAGGTGAAGTTAGGAGGGTGAATCAGAAGAAGCAGAAGAAGGAGAAGGAGAAGGTGAAGTCTGGAGGGTGAATCAGAAGAAGCAGAAGAAAGAGAAGGAGAAGGTGAAGTCTGGAGGGTGAATCAGAAGAAGTAGAAGAAGGAGAAGGAGAAGGTGAAGTCTGGAGGGTGAATCAGAAGAAGTAGAAGAAGGAGAAGGAGAAGGTGAAGTCTGGAGGGTGAATCAGAAGAAGTAGAAGAAGGAGAAGGAGAATGTGAAGTCTGGAGGGTGAAGCAGAAGAAGTAGAAGAAGGAGAAGGAGAAGGTGAAGTCAGGAGGGTGAATCAGAAGAAGTAGAAGAAGGAGAAGGAGAAGGTGAAGTCAGGAGGGTGAATCAGAAGAAGCAGAAGAAGGAGAAGGAGAAGGTGAAGTCTGGAGGGTGAATCAGAAGAATCAGAAGAAGGAGAAGGAGAAGGTGAAGTCTGGAGGGAGAATCAGAAGAAGCAGAAGAAAGAGAAGGAGAAGGTGAAGTCTGGAGGGTGAATCAGAAGAAGTAGAAGAAGGAGAAGGAGAAGGTGAAGTCTGGAGGGTGAATCAGAAGAAGCAGAAGAAGGAGAAGGAGAAGGTGAAGTCTGGAGGGTGAATCAGAAGAAGCAGAAGAAGGAGAAGGAAAAGGTGAAGTCTGGAGGGTGAATCAGAAGAAGCAGAAGAAGGAGAAGGAGAAGGTGAAGTCTGGAGGGTGAATCAGAAGAAGCAGAATAAGGAGAAGGAGAAGGTGAAGTCTGGAGGGTGAATCGGAAGAAGCAGAAGAAGGAGAAGGAGAAGGTGAAGTCTGGAGGGTGAATCAGAAGAAGTAGAAGAAGGAGAAGGAGAAGGTGAAGTCTGGAGGGTGAAGCAGAAGAAGTAGAAGAAGGAGAAGGAGAAGGTGAAGTCAGGAGGGTGAATCAGAAGAAGCAGAAGAAGGAGAAGGAGAAGGTGAAGTCTGGAGGGTGAATCAGAAGAATCAGAAGAAGGAGAAGGAGAAGATGAAGTCTGGAGGGTGAATCAGAAGAAGCAGAAGAAAGAGAAGGAGAAGGGGAAGTCTGGAGGGTGAAGCAGAAGAAACAGAAGAAGGAGAAGGAGTAGGTGAAGACTGGAGGGTGAATCAGAAGAAGTAGAAGAAGGAGAAGGAGAAGGTGAAGTCTGGAGGGGGAATCAGACGAAGTAGAAGAAGGAGAAGGAGAAGGTGAGGTCTGGAGGGTGAATCAGAAGAAGCAGAAGAAGGAGAAGGAGAAGGTGAAGTCTGGAGGGTGAATCAGAAGAAGCAGAGGAAGGAGAAGGAGAAGGTGAAGTCTGGAGGGTGAATCAGAAGAAGTAGAAGAAGGAGAAGGAGAAGGTGAAGTCTGGAGGGTGAATCAGAAGAAGCAGAAGAAGGAGAAGGAGAAGATGAAGTCTGGAGGGTGAATCAGAAGAAGTAGAAGAAGGAGAAGGAGAAGGTGAGGTCTGGAGGGTGAATGAGAAGAAGCAGAAGAAGGAGAAGGAGAAGGTGAAGTCTGGAGGGTGAATCAGAAGAAGCAGAGGAAGGAGAAGGAGAAGGTGAAGTCTGGAGGGTGAATCAGAAGAAGCAGAAGAAGGGGAAGGAAAAGGTGAAGTCAGGAGCGTGAATCAGAAGAAGCAGAAGAAGGAGAAGGAGAAGGTGAAGTTAGGAGGGTGAATCAGAAGAAGCAGAAGAAGGAGAAGGAGCAGGTGAAGTCAGGGGGGTGAAGCAGAAGAATTAGAAGAAGGAGAAGGAGAAGGTGAAGTCAGGACGGTGAAGCAGAAGAAGCAGAAGAAGGAGAAGGAGAAGGTGAAGTCTGGAGGGTGAAGCAGAAGAAGCAGAAGAAGGAGAAGGAGAGGGTGAAGTCTGGAGGGTGAATCAGAAGAAGTAGAAGAAGGAGAAGGAGAATGTGAAGTCAGGAGAGTGAAGCAGAAGAAGCAGAAGAAGGAGAAGGAGAAGGTGAAGTCTGGAGGGTGAAGCAGAAGAAGCAGAAGAAGGAGAAGGAGTAGGTGAAGTCTGGAGGGTGAATCAGAAGAAGTAGAAGAAGGAGAAGGCTAAGGTGAAGTCAGGATGGTGAAGCAGAAGAAGCAGAAGAAGGAGAAGGAGAAGGTGAAGTCTGGAGGGTGAAGCAGAAGAAGTAGAAGAAGGAGAAGGAGAAGGTGAAGTCTGGAGGGTGAAGCAGAAGAAGCAGAAGAAGGAGAAGGAGAAGGTGAAGTCAGGAGGGTGGATCAGAAGAAGTAGAAGAAGGAGAAGGAGAAGGTGAAGTCTGGAGGGTGAATCAGAAGAAGCAGAAGAAGGAGAAGGAGAAGGTGAAGTCTGGAGGGCGCAGCAGAAGAAGCAGAAGAAGGAGAAAGAGAAGGTGAAGTCTGGAGGGTGAAGCAGAAGAAGCAGAAGAAGGAGAAGGAGAGGGTGAAGTCTGGAGGGTGAATCAGAAGAAGTAGAAGAAGGAGAAGGAGAAGGTGAAGTCAGGAGAGTGAAGCAGAAGAAGCAGAAGAAGGAGAAGGAGAAGGTGAAGTCTGGAGGGCGAAGCAGAAGAAGCAGAAGAAGGAGAAGGAGAAGGTGAAGTCTGGAGGGTGAAGCAGAAGAAGCAGAAGAAGGAGAAGGAGTAGGTGAAGTCTGGAGGGTGAATCAGAAGAAGTAGAAGAAGGAGAAGGAGAAGGTGAAGTCAGGAGGGTGAAGCAGAAGAAGCAGAAGAAGGAGAAGGAGAAGGTGAAGTCTGGAGGGTGAAGCAGAAGAAGCAGAAGAAGGAGAAGGAGAAGGGGAAGTCTGGAGGGTGAATCAGAAGAAGCAGAAGAAGGAGAAGGAGAAGGTGAAGTCTGGAGGGTGAATAAGAAGAAGCAGAAGAAGGAGAAGGAGAAGATGAAGTCTGGAGGGTGAATCAGAAGAAGTAGAAGAAGGAGAACGAGAAGATGAGGTCTGGAGGGTGAATCAGAAGAAGCAGAAGAAGGAGAAGGAGAAGGTGAAGTCTGGAGGGTGGATCAGAAGAAGCAGAAGAAGGAGAAGGAGAAGATGAAGTCTGGAGGGTGAATTAGAAGAAGCAGAAGAAGGAGAAGGAGAAGGTGAAGTCAGGAGGGTGAATCAGAAGAAGCAGAAGAAGGAGAAGGAGCAGGTGAAGTCAGGGGGGTGAAGCAGAAGAAGTAGAAGAAGGAGAAGGAGAAGGTGAAGTCAGGAGGGTGAAGCAGAAGAAGCAGAAGAAGGAGAAGGAGAAGGTGAAGTCTGGAGGGCGCAGCAGAAGAAGCAGAAGAAGGAGAAGGAGAAGGTGAAGTCTGCAGGGTGAATCAGAAGAAGTAGAAGAAGGAGAAGGAGAAGGTGAAGTCAGGAGAGTGAAGCAGAAGAAGCAGAAGAAGGAGAAGGAGAAGGTGAAGTCTGGAGGGTGAAGCAGAAGAAGCAGAAGAAGGAGAAGGAGAAGGTGAAGTCTGGAGGGCGAAGCAGAAGAAGCAGAAGAAGGAGAAGGAGAAGGTGAAGTCTGGAGGGTGAAGCAGAAGAAGCAGAAGATGGAGAAGGAGAAGGTGAAGTCTGGAGGGTGAATAAGAAGAAGTAGAAGAAGGAGAAGGAGAAGGTGAAGTCAGGAAGGTGAATCAGAAGAAGTAGAAGAAGGAGAAGGAGAAGGTGAAGTCAGGAGGGTGAAGCAGAAGAAGCAGAAGAAGGAGAAGGAGAAGGTGAAGTCAGGAGGGTGAATCGGAAGAAGTAGAAGAAGGAGAAGGAGAAGGTGAAGTCTGGAGGGTGAATCAGAAGAAGTAGAAGAAGGAGAAGGAGAAGGTGATGTCTGGAGGGTGAATCAGAAGCAGTAGAAGAAGGAGAAGGAGAAGGTGAAGTCTGGAGGGTGAATCAGAAGAAGCAGAAGAAGGAGAAGGAGAAGGTGACGTCTGGAGGGAGAAGCAGAAGAAGTAGAAGAAGGAGAAGGAGAAGGTGAAGTCTGGAGGGTGAATCAGAAGAAGTAGAAGAAGGAGAAGGAGAAGGTGAAGTCTGGAGGGTGAATCAGAAGAAGTAGAAGACGGAGAAGGAGAAGGTGAAGTCAGGATGGTGAAGCAGAAGAAGCAGAAGAAGGAGAAGGAGAAGGTGAAGTCTGGAGGGTGAAGCAGAAGAAGTAGAAGAAGGAGAAGGAGAAGGTGAAGTCAGGATGGTGAAGCAGAAGAAGCAGAAGAAGGAGAAGGAGAAGGTGAAGTCTGGAGGGTGAAGCAGAAGAAGTAGAAGAAGGAGAAGGAGAAGGTGAAGTCTGGAGGGTGAAGCAGAAGAAGCAGAAGAAGGAGAAGGAGAAGGTGAAGTCAGGAGGGTGGATCAGAAGAAGTAGAAGAAGGAGAAGGAGAAAGTGAAGTCTGGAGGGCGCAGCAGAAGAAGCAGAAGAAGGAGAAAGAGAAGGTGTAGTCTGGAGGGTGAAGCAGAAGAAGCAGAAGAAGGAGAAGGAGAGGGTGAAGTCTGGAGGGTGAATCAGAAGAAGTAGAAGAAGGAGAAGGAGAAGGTGAAGTCAGGAGAGTGAAGCAGAAGAAGCAGAAGAAGGAGAAGGAGAAGGTGAAGTCTGGAGGGCGAAGCAGAAGAAGCAGAAGAAGGAGAAGGAGAAGGTGAAGTCTGGAGGGTGAATTAGAAGAAGCAGAAGAAGGAGAAGGAGAAGGTGAAGTCAGGAGGGTGAATCAGAAGAAGCAGAAGAAGGAGAAGCAGCAGGTGAAGTCAGGGGGGTGAAGCAGAAGAAGTAGAAGAAGGAGAAGGAGAAGGTGAAGTCAGGAGGGTGAAGCAGAAGAAGCAGAAGAAGGAGAAGGAGAAGGTGAAGTCTGGAGGGCGCAGCAGAAGAAGCAGAAGAAGGAGAAGGAGAAGGTGAAGTCTGCAGGGTGAATCAGAAGAAGTAGAAGAAGGAGAAGGAGAAGGTGAAGTCAGGAGAGTGAAGCAGAAGAAGCAGAAGAAGGAGAAGGAGAAGGTGAAGTCTGGAGGGTGAAGCAGAAGAAGCAGAAGAAGGAGAAGGAGAAGGTGAAGTCTGGAGGGCGAAGCAGAAGAAGCAGAAGAAGGAGAAGGAGAAGGTGAAGTCTGGAGGGTGAAGCAGAAGAAGCAGAAGAAGGAGAAGGAGAAGGTGAAGTCTGGAGGGTGAATCAGAAGAAGTAGAAGAAGGAGAAGGAGAAGGTGAAGTCAGGAGGGTGAATCAGAAGAAGTAGAAGAAGGAGAAGGAGAAGGTGAAGTCAGGAGGGTGAAGCAGAAGAAGCAGAAGAAGGAGAAGGAGAAGGTGAAGTCAGGAGGGTGAATCGGAAGAAGTAGAAGAAGGAGAAGGAGAAGGTGAAGTCTGGAGGGTGAATCAGAAGAAGTAGAAGAAGGAGAAGTAGAAGGTGATGTCTGGAGGGTGAATCAGAAGAAGTAGAAGAAGGAGAAGGAGAAGGTGAAGTCTGGAGGGTGAATCAGAAGAAGCAGAAGAAGGAGAAGGAGAAGGTGACGTCTGGAGGGAGAAGCAGAAGAAGTAGAAGAAGGAGAAGGAGAAGGTGAAGTCTGGAGGGTGAATCAGAAGAAGTAGAAGAAGGAGAAGGAGAAGGTGAAGTCTGGAGGGTGAATCAGAAGAAGTAGAAGACGGAGAAGGAGAAGGTGAAGTCTGGAGGGTAAATCAGAAGAAGCAGAAGAACGAGAAGGAGAAGGTGAAGTCTGGAGGGTGAATCAGCAGAAGTAGAAGAAGGAGAAGGAGAAGGTGTAGTCTGGAGGGTGAATCAGAAGAAGTTGACGAAGGAGAAGGAGAAGGTGAAGTCTGGAGGGTGAATCAGAAGAAGCAGAAGAACGAGAAGGAGAAGGTGAAGACTGGAGGGTGAATCAGAAGAAGTAGAAGAAGGAGAATGAGAAGGTGAAGTCTGGAGGATGAATCAGAAGAAGCAGAAGAAGGAGAAGGAGAAGGTGAAGTCTGGAGGGTGAATCAGAAGAAGCAGAAGAAGGAGAAGGAGAAGGTGAAGTCTGGAGGGAGAATCAGAAGAAGCAGAATAAGGAGAAGGAGAAGGTGAAGTCTGGAGGGTGAATCAGAAGAAGCAGAAGAAGGAGAAGGAGAAGGTGAAGTCTGGAGGGTGAATCAGAAGAAGTAGAAGAAGGAGAAGGAGAAGGTGAAGTCTGGAGGGTGAATCAGAAGAAGTAGAAGAAGGAGAAGGAGAAGGTGAAGTCTGGAGGGTGAATCAGAAGCAGTAGAAGAAGGAGAAGGAGAAGGTGAAGTCTGGAGGGTGAAGCAGAAGAAGTAGAAGAAGGAGAAGGAGAAGGTGAAGTCAGGAGGGTGAATCAGAAGAAGTAGAAGAAGGAGAAGGAGAAGGTGAAGTCAGGAGTGTGAATCAGAAGAAGCAGAAGAAGGAGAAGGAGAAGGTGAAGTCTGGAGGGTGAATCAGAAGAATCAGAAGAAGGAGAAGGAGAAGGTGAAGTCTGGAGGGTGAATCAGAAGAAGCAGAAGAAAGAGCAGGAGAAGGTGAATTCTGGAGGGTGAAGCAGAAGAAACAGAAGAAGGAGAAGGAGAAGGTGAAGACTGGAGGATGTATCAGAAGAAGTAGAAGAAGGAGAAGGAGAAGGAGAGGTCTGGAGGGTGAATCAGAAGAAGTAGAAGAAGGAGAAGGAGAAGGTGAAGTCTGGAGGGTGAATCAGAAGAAGCAGAAGAAGGAGAAGGAGAAGGTGAAGTCTGGAGGGTGAATCAGAAGAAGCAGAAGAAGGAGAAGGAGAAGATTAAGTCTGGAGGGTGAATCAGAAGTAGTAGAAGAAGTAGAAGGAGAAGGTGAGGTCTGGAGGGTAAATCAGAAGAAGCAGAAGAAGGAGAAGGAGAAGGTGAAGTCTGGAGGGTGAATCAGAAGAAGCAGAAGAAGGAGAAGGAGAAGGTGAAGTCTGGAGGGTGAATCAGAAGAAGCAGAAGAAGGAGAAGGAGAAGGTGAAGACAGGAGGGTGAATCAGAAGAAGCAGAAGAAGGAGAAGGAGAAGGTGAAGTTAGGAGGGTGAATCAGAAGAAGCAGAAGAAGGAGAAGGAGAAGGTGAAGTCTGGAGGGTGAATCAGAAGAAGCAGAAGAAAGAGAAGGAGAAGGTGAAGTCTGGAGGGTGAATCAGAAGAAGTAGAAGAAGGAGAAGGAGAAGGTGAAGTCTGGAGGGTGAATCAGAAGAAGTAGAAGAAGGAGAAGGAGAAGGTGAAGTCTGGAGGGTGAATCAGAAGAAGTAGAAGAAGGAGAAGGAGAATGTGAAGTCTGGAGGGTGAAGCAGAAGAAGTAGAAGAAGGAGAAGGAGAAGGTGAAGTCAGGAGGGTGAATCAGAAGAAGTAGAAGAAGGAGAAGGAGAAGGTGAAGTCAGGAGGGTGAATCAGAAGAAGCAGAAGAAGGAGAAGGAGAAGGTGAAGTCTGGAGGGTGAATCAGAAGAATCAGAAGAAGGAGAAGGAGAAGGTGAAGTCTGGAGGGAGAATCAGAAGAAGCAGAAGAAAGAGAAGGAGAAGGTGAAGTCTGGAGGGTGAATCAGAAGAAGTAGAAGAAGGAGAAGGAGAAGGTGAAGTCTGGAGGGTGAATCAGAAGAAGCAGAAGAAGGAGAAGGAGAAGGTGAAGTCTGGAGGGTGAATCAGAAGAAGCAGAAGAAGGAGAAGGAGAAGGTGAAGACAGGAGGGTGAATCAGAAGAAGCAGAAGAAGGAGAAGGAGAAGGTGAAGTTAGGAGGGTGAATCAGAAGAAGCAGAAGAAGGAGAAGGAGAAGGTGAAGTCTGGAGGGTGAATCAGAAGAAGCAGAAGAAAGAGAAGGAGAAGGTGAAGTCTGGAGGGTGAATCAGAAGAAGTAGAAGAAGGAGAAGGAGAAGGTGAAGTCTGGAGGGTGAATCAGAAGAAGTAGAAGAAGGAGAAGGAGAAGGTGAAGTCTGGAGGGTGAATCAGAAGAAGTAGAAGAAGGAGAAGGAGAATGTGAAGTCTGGAGGGTGAAGCAGAAGAAGTAGAAGAAGGAGAAGGAGAAGGTGAAGTCAGGAGGGTGAATCAGAAGAAGTAGAAGAAGGAGAAGGAGAAGGTGAAGTCAGGAGGGTGAATCAGAAGAAGCAGAAGAAGGAGAAGGAGAAGGTGAAGTCTGGAGGGTGAATCAGAAGAATCAGAAGAAGGAGAAGGAGAAGGTGAAGTCTGGAGGGAGAATCAGAAGAAGCAGAAGAAAGAGAAGGAGAAGGTGAAGTCTGGAGGGTGAATCAGAAGAAGTAGAAGAAGGAGAAGGAGAAGGTGAAGTCTGGAGGGTGAATCAGAAGAAGCAGAAGAAGGAGAAGGAGAAGGTGAAGTCTGGAGGGTGAATCAGAAGAAGCAGAAGAAGGAGAAGGAAAAGGTGAAGTCTGGAGGGTGAATCAGAAGAAGCAGAAGAAGGAGAAGGAGAAGGTGAAGTCTGGAGGGTGAATCAGAAGAAGCAGAATAAGGAGAAGGAGAAGGTGAAGTCTGGAGGGTGAATCGGAAGAAGCAGAAGAAGGAGAAGGAGAAGGTGAAGTCTGGAGGGTGAATCAGAAGAAGTAGAAGAAGGAGAAGGAGAAGGTGAAGTCTGGAGGGTGAAGCAGAAGAAGTAGAAGAAGGAGAAGGAGAAGGTGAAGTCAGGAGGGTGAATCAGAAGAAGCAGAAGAAGGAGAAGGAGAAGGTGAAGTCTGGAGGGTGAATCAGAAGAATCAGAAGAAGGAGAAGGAGAAGATGAAGTCTGGAGGGTGAATCAGAAGAAGCAGAAGAAAGAGAAGGAGAAGGGGAAGTCTGGAGGGTGAAGCAGAAGAAACAGAAGAAGGAGAAGGAGTAGGTGAAGACTGGAGGGTGAATCAGAAGAAGTAGAAGAAGGAGAAGGAGAAGGTGAAGTCTGGAGGGGGAATCAGACGAAGTAGAAGAAGGAGAAGGAGAAGGTGAGGTCTGGAGGGTGAATCAGAAGAAGCAGAAGAAGGAGAAGGAGAAGGTGAAGTCTGGAGGGTGAATCAGAAGAAGCAGAGGAAGGAGAAGGAGAAGGTGAAGTCTGGAGGGTGAATCAGAAGAAGTAGAAGAAGGAGAAGGAGAAGGTGAAGTCTGGAGGGTGAATCAGAAGAAGCAGAAGAAGGAGAAGGAGAAGATGAAGTCTGGAGGGTGAATCAGAAGAAGTAGAAGAAGGAGAAGGAGAAGGTGAGGTCTGGAGGGTGAATGAGAAGAAGCAGAAGAAGGAGAAGGAGAAGGTGAAGTCTGGAGGGTGAATCAGAAGAAGCAGAGGAAGGAGAAGGAGAAGGTGAAGTCTGGAGGGTGAATCAGAAGAAGCAGAAGAAGGGGAAGGAAAAGGTGAAGTCAGGAGCGTGAATCAGAAGAAGCAGAAGAAGGAGAAGGAGAAGGTGAAGTTAGGAGGGTGAATCAGAAGAAGCAGAAGAAGGAGAAGGAGCAGGTGAAGTCAGGGGGGTGAAGCAGAAGAATTAGAAGAAGGAGAAGGAGAAGGTGAAGTCAGGACGGTGAAGCAGAAGAAGCAGAAGAAGGAGAAGGAGAAGGTGAAGTCTGGAGGGTGAAGCAGAAGAAGCAGAAGAAGGAGAAGGAGAGGGTGAAGTCTGGAGGGTGAATCAGAAGAAGTAGAAGAAGGAGAAGGAGAATGTGAAGTCAGGAGAGTGAAGCAGAAGAAGCAGAAGAAGGAGAAGGAGAAGGTGAAGTCTGGAGGGTGAAGCAGAAGAAGCAGAAGAAGGAGAAGGAGTAGGTGAAGTCTGGAGGGTGAATCAGAAGAAGTAGAAGAAGGAGAAGGCTAAGGTGAAGTCAGGATGGTGAAGCAGAAGAAGCAGAAGAAGGAGAAGGAGAAGGTGAAGTCTGGAGGGTGAAGCAGAAGAAGTAGAAGAAGGAGAAGGAGAAGGTGAAGTCTGGAGGGTGAAGCAGAAGAAGCAGAAGAAGGAGAAGGAGAAGGTGAAGTCAGGAGGGTGGATCAGAAGAAGTAGAAGAAGGAGAAGGAGAAGGTGAAGTCTGGAGGGTGAATCAGAAGAAGCAGAAGAAGGAGAAGGAGAAGGTGAAGTCTGGAGGGCGCAGCAGAAGAAGCAGAAGAAGGAGAAAGAGAAGGTGAAGTCTGGAGGGTGAAGCAGAAGAAGCAGAAGAAGGAGAAGGAGAGGGTGAAGTCTGGAGGGTGAATCAGAAGAAGTAGAAGAAGGAGAAGGAGAAGGTGAAGTCAGGAGAGTGAAGCAGAAGAAGCAGAAGAAGGAGAAGGAGAAGGTGAAGTCTGGAGGGCGAAGCAGAAGAAGCAGAAGAAGGAGAAGGAGAAGGTGAAGTCTGGAGGGTGAAGCAGAAGAAGCAGAAGAAGGAGAAGGAGTAGGTGAAGTCTGGAGGGTGAATCAGAAGAAGTAGAAGAAGGAGAAGGAGAAGGTGAAGTCAGGAGGGTGAAGCAGAAGAAGCAGAAGAAGGAGAAGGAGAAGGTGAAGTCTGGAGGGTGAAGCAGAAGAAGCAGAAGAAGGAGAAGGAGAAGGGGAAGTCTGGAGGGTGAATCAGAAGAAGCAGAAGAAGGAGAAGGAGAAGGTGAAGTCTGGAGGGTGAATAAGAAGAAGCAGAAGAAGGAGAAGGAGAAGATGAAGTCTGGAGGGTGAATCAGAAGAAGTAGAAGAAGGAGAACGAGAAGATGAGGTCTGGAGGGTGAATCAGAAGAAGCAGAAGAAGGAGAAGGAGAAGGTGAAGTCTGGAGGGTGGATCAGAAGAAGCAGAAGAAGGAGAAGGAGAAGATGAAGTCTGGAGGGTGAATTAGAAGAAGCAGAAGAAGGAGAAGGAGAAGGTGAAGTCAGGAGGGTGAATCAGAAGAAGCAGAAGAAGGAGAAGGAGCAGGTGAAGTCAGGGGGGTGAAGCAGAAGAAGTAGAAGAAGGAGAAGGAGAAGGTGAAGTCAGGAGGGTGAAGCAGAAGAAGCAGAAGAAGGAGAAGGAGAAGGTGAAGTCTGGAGGGCGCAGCAGAAGAAGCAGAAGAAGGAGAAGGAGAAGGTGAAGTCTGCAGGGTGAATCAGAAGAAGTAGAAGAAGGAGAAGGAGAAGGTGAAGTCAGGAGAGTGAAGCAGAAGAAGCAGAAGAAGGAGAAGGAGAAGGTGAAGTCTGGAGGGTGAAGCAGAAGAAGCAGAAGAAGGAGAAGGAGAAGGTGAAGTCTGGAGGGCGAAGCAGAAGAAGCAGAAGAAGGAGAAGGAGAAGGTGAAGTCTGGAGGGTGAAGCAGAAGAAGCAGAAGATGGAGAAGGAGAAGGTGAAGTCTGGAGGGTGAATAAGAAGAAGTAGAAGAAGGAGAAGGAGAAGGTGAAGTCAGGAAGGTGAATCAGAAGAAGTAGAAGAAGGAGAAGGAGAAGGTGAAGTCAGGAGGGTGAAGCAGAAGAAGCAGAAGAAGGAGAAGGAGAAGGTGAAGTCAGGAGGGTGAATCGGAAGAAGTAGAAGAAGGAGAAGGAGAAGGTGAAGTCTGGAGGGTGAATCAGAAGAAGTAGAAGAAGGAGAAGGAGAAGGTGATGTCTGGAGGGTGAATCAGAAGCAGTAGAAGAAGGAGAAGGAGAAGGTGAAGTCTGGAGGGTGAATCAGAAGAAGCAGAAGAAGGAGAAGGAGAAGGTGACGTCTGGAGGGAGAAGCAGAAGAAGTAGAAGAAGGAGAAGGAGAAGGTGAAGTCTGGAGGGTGAATCAGAAGAAGTAGAAGAAGGAGAAGGAGAAGGTGAAGTCTGGAGGGTGAATCAGAAGAAGTAGAAGACGGAGAAGGAGAAGGTGAAGTCTGGAGGGTGAATCAGAAGAAGCAGAAGAACGAGAAGGAGAAGGTGAAGTCTGGAGGGTGAATCAGCAGAAGTAGAAGAAGGAGAAGGAGAAGGTGTAGTCTGGAGGGTGAATCAGAAGAAGTTGACGAAGGAGAAGGAGAAGGTGAAGTCTGGAGGGTGAATCAGAAGAAGCAGAAGAACGAGAAGGAGAAGGTGAAGTCTGGAGGGTGAATCAGAAGATGTAGAAGAAGGAGAATGAGAAGGTGAAGTCTGGAGGATGAATCAGAAGAAGCAGAAGAAGGAGAAGGAGAAGGTGAAGTCTGGAGGGTGAATCAGAAGAAGCAGAAGAAGGAGAAGGAGAAGGTGAAGTCTGGAGGGAGAATCAGAAGAAGCAGAATAAGGAGAAAGAGAAGGTGAAGTCTGGAGGGTGAATCAGAAGAAGCAGAAGAAGGAGAAGGAGAAGGTGAAGTCTGGAGGGTGAATCAGAAGAAGTAGAAGAAGGAGAAGGAGAAGGTGAAGTCTGGAGGGTGAATCAGAAGAAGTAGAAGAAGGAGAAGGAGAAGGTGAAGTCTGGAGGGTGAATCAGAAGCAGTAGAAGAAGGAGAAGGAGAAGGTGAAGTCTGGAGGGTGAAGCAGAAGAAGTAGAAGAAGGAGAAGGAGAAGGTGAAGTCAGGAGGGTGAATCAGAAGAAGTAGAAGAAGGAGAAGGAGAAGGTGAAGTCAGGAGTGTGAATCAGAAGAAGCAGAAGAAGGAGAAGGAGAAGGTGAAGTCTGGAGGGTGAATCAGAAGAATCAGAAGAAGGAGAAGGAGAAGGTGAAGTCTGGAGGGTGAATCAGAAGAAGCAGAAGAAAGAGAAGGAGAAGGTGAATTCTGGAGGGTGAAGCAGAAGAAACAGAAGAAGGAGAAGGAGAAGGTGAAGACTGGAGGATGTATCAGAAGAAGTAGAAGAAGGAGAAGGAGAAGGTGAGGTCTGGAGGGTGAATCAGAAGAAGTAGAAGAAGGAGAAGGAGAAGGTGAAGTCTGGAGGGTGAATCAGAAGAAGCAGAAGAAGGAGAAGGAGAAGGTGAAGTCTGGAGGGTGAATCAGAAGAAGCAGAAGAAGGAGAAGGAGAAGATGAAGTCTGGAGGGTGAATCAGAAATAGTAGAAGAAGTAGAAGGAGAACGTGAGGTCTGGAGGGTGAATCAGAAGAAGCAGAAGAAGGAGAAGGAGAAGGTGAAGTCTGGAGGGTGAATCAGAAGAAGCAGAAGAAGGAGAAGGAGAAGGTGAAGTCTGGAGGGTGAATCAGAAGAAGCAGAAGAAGGAGAAGGAGAAGGTGAAGTCAGGAGGGTGAATCAGAAGAAGCAGAAGAAGGAGAAGGAGAAGGTGAAGTTAGGAGGGTGAATCAGAAGAAGCAGAAGAAGGAGAAGGAGAAGGTGAAGTCTGGAGGGTGAATCAGAAGAAGCAGAAGAAGGAGAAGGAGAAGGTGAAGTCTGGAGGGTGAATTAGAAGAAGCAGAAGAAGGAGAAGGAGAAGGTGAAGTCAGGGGGGTGAATCAGAAGAAGCAGAAGAAGGAGAAGCAGAAGGTAAAGTTAGGAGGGTGAACCAGAAGAAGCAGAAGAAGGAGAAGGAGCAGGTGAAGTCAGGGGGGTGAAGCAGAAGAAGTAGAAGAAGGAGAAGGAGAAGGTGAAGTCAGGAGGGTGAAGCAGAAGAAGCAGAAGAAGGAGAAGGAGAAGGTGAAGTCTGGAGGGCGCAGCAGAAGAAGCAGAAGAAGGAGAAGGAGAAGGTGAAGTCTGGAGGGTGAAGCAGAAGAAGCAGAAGAAGGAGAAGGAGAAGGTGAAGTCTGGAGGGTGAATCAGAAGAAGTAGAAGAAGGAGAAGGAGAAGGTGAAGTCAGGAGAGTGAAGCAGAAGAAGCAGAAGAAGGAGAAGGAGAAGGTGAAGTCTGGAGGGTGAAGCAGAAGAAGCAGAAGAAGGAGAAGGAGAAGGTGAAGTCTGGAGGGCGAAGCAGAAGAAGCAGAAGAAGGAGAAGGGGAAGGTGAAGTCTGGAGGGTGAATCAGAAGAAGTAGAAGAAGCAGAAGGAGAAGGTGAAGTCTGGAGGGTGAATCAGAAGAAGCAGAAGAAGGAGAAGGAGAAGGTGAAGTCTGGAGGGTGAATCAGAAGAAGCAGAAGAAGGAGAAGGAGAAGGTGAAGTCTGGAGGGTGAATCAGAAGAAGCAGAATAAGGAGAAGGAGAAGGTGAAGTCTGGAGGGTGAATCAGAAGAAGCAGAAGAAGCAGAAGGAGAATGTGAAGTCTGGAGGGTGAATCAGAAGAAGTAGAAGAAGGAGAAGGAGAAGGTGAAGTCTGGAGGGTGAATCAGAAGAAGTAGAAGAAGGAGAAGGAGAAGGTGAAGACTGGAGGGTGAATCAGAAGAAGCAGAAGAAGGAGAAGGAGAAGGTGAAGTCTGGAGGGTGAATCAGAAGAAGCAGAAGAAGGAGAAGGAGACGATGAAGTCTGGAGGGTGAATCAGAAGAAGTAGAAGAAGGAGAAGGAGAAGGTGAAGTCTGGAGGGTGAATCAGAAGAAGCAGAAGAAGGAGAAGGAGAAGGTGAAGTCTGGAGGGTGAATCAGAAGAAGCAGAAGAAGGAGAAGGAGAAGGTGAAGTCTGGAGGGTGAATCAGAAGAAGCAGAATAAGGAGAAGGAGAAGGTGAAGTCTGGAGGGTGAATCAGAAGAAGCAGTAGAAGTAGAAGGAGAAGGTGAAGTCTGGAGGGTGAATCAGAAGAAGTAGAAGAAGGAGAAGGAGAAGGTGAAGTCTGGAGGGTGAAGCAGAAGAAGTAGAAGAAGGAGAAGGAGAAGGTGAAGTCAGGAGGGTGAATCAGAAGAAGTAGAAGAAGGAGAAGGAGAAGGTGAAGTCAGGAGGGTGATTCAGAAGAAGCAGAAGAAGGAGAAGGAGAAGGTGAAGTCTGGAGGGTGAATCAGAAGAATCAGAAGAAGGAGAAGGAGAAGGTGAAGTCTGGAGGGTGAATCAGAAGAAGCAGAAGAAAGAGAAGGAGAAGGTGAAGTCTGGAGGGTGAAGCAGAAGAAACAGAAGAAGGAGAAGGAGAAGGTGAAGACTGAAGGGTGAATCAGAAGAAGTAGAAGAAGGAGAAGGAGAAGGTGAGGTCTGGAGGGTGAATCAGAAGAAGTAGAAGAAGGAGAAGGAGAAGGTGAAGTCTGGAGGGTGAATCAGAAGAAGCAGAAGAAGGAGAAGGAGAAGGTGAAGTCTGGAGGGTGAATCAGAAGAAGCAGAAGAAGGAGAAGGAGAAGATGAAGTCTGGAGGGTGAATCAGAAGAAGTAGAAGAAGGAGAAGGAGAAGGTGAGGTCTGGAGGGTGAATCAGAAGAAGCAGAAGAAGGAGAAGGAGAAGGTGAAGTCTGGAGGGTGAATCAGAAGAAGCAGAAGAAGGAGAAGGAGAAGGTGATGTCTGGAGGGTGAATCAGAAGAAGCAAAAGAAGGAGAAGGAGAAGGTGAAGTCAGGAGGGTGAATCAGAAGAAGCAGAAGAAGGAGAAGGAGAAGGTGAAGTTAGGAGGGTGAATCAGAAGAAGCAGAAGAAGGAGAAGGAGCAGGTGAAGTCAGGGGGGTGAAGCAGAAGAAGTAGAAGAAGGAGAAGGAGAAGGTGAAGTCAGGACGGTGAAGCAGAAGAGGCAGAAGAAGGAGAAGGAGAAGGTGAAGTCTGGAGGGCGCAGCAGAAGAAGCAGAAGAAGGAGAAGGAGAAGGTGAAGCCTGGAGGGTGAAGCAGAAGAAGCAGAAGAAGGAGAAGGAGAAGGTGAAGTCTGGAGGGTGAATCAGAAGAAGTAGAAGAAGGAGAAGGAGAAGGTGAAGTCAGGAGAGTGAAGCAGAAGAAGCAGAAGAAGGAGAAGGAGAAGGTGAAGTCTGGAGGGTGAAGCAGAAGAAGCAGAAGAAGGAGAAGGAGAAGGTGAAGTCTGGAGGGCGAAGCAGAAGAAGCAGAAGAAGGAGAAGGAGAAGGTGAAGTCTGGAGGGTGAAGCAGAAGAAGCTGAAGAAGGAGAAGGAGAAGGTGAAGTCTGGAGGGTGAATCAGAAGAAGTAGAAGAAGGAGAAGGAGAAGGTGAAGTCAGGAGGGTGAAGCAGAAGAAGCAGAAGATGGAGAAGGAGAAGGTGAAGTCTGGAGGGTGAAACAGAAGAATCAGAAGAAGGAGAAGGAGAAGGTGAAGTCTGGAGGGTGAATCAGAAGAAGCAGAAGAAAGAGAAGGAGAAGGTGAAGTCTGGAGGGTGAAGCAGAAGAAACAGAAGAAGGAGAAGGAGAAGGTGAAGACTGAAGGGTGAATCAGAAGAAGTAGAAGAAGGAGAAGGAGAAGGTGAAGTCTGGAGGGTGAATCAGAAGAAGTAGAAGAAGGCGAAGGAGAAGGTGAAGTCTGGAGGGTGAATCAGAAGAAGCAGAAGAAGGAGAAGGAGAAGGTGAAGTCTGGAGGGTGAATCAGAAGAAGCAGAAGAAGGAGAAGGAGAAGGTGAAGTCTGGAGGGTGAATCAGAAGAAGCAGAATAAGGAGAAGGAGAAGGTGAAGTCTGGAGGGTGAATCAGAAGAAGCAGGAGAAGGAGAAGGTGAAGTCTGGAGGGTGAATCAGAAGAAGTAGAAGAAGGAGAAGGAGAAGGTGAAGTCTGGAGGGTGAATCAGAAGAAGTAGAAGAAGGAGAAGGAGAAGGTGAAGACTGGAGGGTGAATCAGAAGAAGCAGAAGAAGGAGAAGGAGAAGGTGAAGTCTGGAGGGTGAATCAGAAGAAGCAGAAGAAGGAGAAGGAGACGATGAAGTCTGGAGGGTGAATCAGAAGAAGTAGAAGAAGGAGAAGGAGAAGGTGAAGTCTGGAGGGTGAATCAGAAGAAGCAGAAGAAGGAGAAGGAGAAGGTGAAGTCTGGAGGGTGAATCAGAAGAAGCAGAAGAAGGAGAAGGAGAAGGTGAAGTCTGGAGGGTGAATCAGAAGAAGCAGAATAAGGAGAAGGAGAAGGTGAAGTCTGGAGGGTGAATCAGAAGAAGCAGAAGAAGTAGAAGGAGAAGGTGAAGTCTGGAGGGTGAATCAGAAGAAGTAGAAGAAGGAGAAGGAGAAGGTGAAGTCTGGAGGGTGAAGCAGAAGAAGTAGAAGAAGGAGAAGGAGAAGGTGAAGTCAGGAGGGTGAATCAGAAGAAGTAGAAGAAGGAGAAGGAGAAGGTGAAGTCAGGAGGGTGATTCAGAAGAAGCAGAAGAAGGAGAAGGAGAAGGTGAAGTCTGGAGGGTGAATCAGAAGAATCAGAAGAAGGAGAAGGAGAAGGTGAAGTCTGGAGGGTGAATCAGAAGAAGCAGAAGAAAGAGAAGGAGAAGGTGAAGTCTGGAGGGTGAAGCAGAAGAAACAGAAGAAGGAGAAGGAGAAGGTGAAGACTGAAGGGTGAATCAGAAGAAGTAGAAGAAGGAGAAGGAGAAGGTGAGGTCTGGAGGGTGAATCAGAAGAAGTAGAAGAAGGAGAAGGAGAAGGTGAAGTCTGGAGGGTGAATCAGAAGAAGCAGAAGAAGGAGAAGGAGAAGGTGAAGTCTGGAGGGTGAATCAGAAGAAGCAGAATAAGGAGAAGGAGAAGGTGAAGTCTGGAGGGTGAATCAGAAGAAGCAGGAGAAGGAGAAGGTGAAGTCTGGAGGGTGAATCAGAAGAAGTAGAAGAAGGAGAAGGAGAAGGTGAAGTCTGGAGGGTGAATCAGAAGAAGTAGAAGAAGGAGAAGGAGAAGGTGAAGACTGGAGGGTGAATCAGAAGAAGCAGAAGAAGGAGAAGGAGAAGGTGAAGTCTGGAGGGTGAATCAGAAGAAGCAGAAGAAGGAGAAGGAGACGATGAAGTCTGGAGGGTGAATCAGAAGAAGTAGAAGAAGGAGAAGGAGAAGGTGAAGTCTGGAGGGTGAATCAGAAGAAGCAGAAGAAGGAGAAGGAGAAGGTGAAGTCTGGAGGGTGAATCAGAAGAAGCAGAAGAAGGAGAAGGAGAAGGTGAAGTCTGGAGGGTGAATCAGAAGAAGCAGAATAAGGAGAAGGAGAAGGTGAAGTCTGGAGGGTGAATCAGAAGAAGCAGAAGAAGTAGAAGGAGAAGGTGAAGTCTGGAGGGTGAATCAGAAGAAGTAGAAGAAGGAGAAGGAGAAGGTGAAGTCTGGAGGGTGAAGCAGAAGAAGTAGAAGAAGGAGAAGGAGAAGGTGAAGTCAGGAGGGTGAATCAGAAGAAGTAGAAGAAGGAGAAGGAGAAGGTGAAGTCAGGAGGGTGATTCAGAAGAAGCAGAAGAAGGAGAAGGAGAAGGTGAAGTCTGGAGGGTGAATCAGAAGAATCAGAAGAAGGAGAAGGAGAAGGTGAAGTCTGGAGGGTGAATCAGAAGAAGCAGAAGAAAGAGAAGGAGAAGGTGAAGTCTGGAGGGTGAAGCAGAAGAAACAGAAGAAGGAGAAGGAGAAGGTGAAGACTGAAGGGTGAATCAGAAGAAGTAGAAGAAGCAGAAGGAGAAGGTGAGGTCTGGAGGGTGAATCAGAAGAAGTAGAAGAAGGAGAAGGAGAAGGTGAAGTCTGGAGGGTGAATCAGAAGAAGCAGAAGAAGGAGAAGGAGAAGGTGAAGTCTGGAGGGTGAATCAGAAGAAGCAGAAGAAGGAGAAGGAGAAGATGAAGTCTGGAGGGTGAATCAGAAGAAGTAGAAGAAGGAGAAGGAGAAGGTGAGGTCTGGAGGGTGAATCAGAAGAAGCAGAAGAAGGAGAAGGAGAAGGTGAAGTCTGGAGGGAGAATCAGAAGAAGCAGAAGAAGGAGAAGGAGAAGGTGATGTCTGGAGGGTGAATCAGAAGAAGCAAAAGAAGGAGAAGGAGAAGGTGAAGTCAGGAGGGTGAATCAGAAGAAGCAGAAGAAGGAGAAGGAGAAGCTGAAGTTAGGAGGGTGAATCAGAAGAAGCAGAAGAAGGAGAAGGAGCAGGTGAAGTCAGGGGGTGAAGCAGAAGAAGTAGAAGAAGGAGAAGGAGAAGGTGAAGTCAGGACGGTGAAGCAGAAGAGGCAGAAGAAGGAGAAGGAGAAGGTGAAGTCTGGAGGGCGCAGCAGAAGAAGCAGAAGAAGGAGAAGGAGAAGGTGAAGTCTGGAGGGTGAAGCAGAAGAAGCAGAAGAAGGAGAAGGAGAAGGTGAAGTCTGGAGGGTGAATCAGAAGAAGTAGAAGAAGGAGAAGGAGAAGGTGAAGTCAGGAGAGTGAAGCAGAAGAAGCAGAAGAAGGAGAAGGAGAAGGTGAAGTCTGGAGGGTGAAGCAGAAGAAGCAGAAGAAGGAGAAGGAGAAGGTGAAGTCTGGAGGGCGAAGCAGAAGAAGCAGAAGAAGGAGAAGGAGAAGGTGAAGTCTGGAGGGTGAAGCAGAAGAAGCTGAAGAAGGAGAAGGAGAAGGTGAAGTCTGGAGGGTGAATCAGAAGAAGTAGAAGAAGGAGAAGGAGAAGGTGAAGTCAGGAGGGTGAAGCAGAAGAAGCAGAAGATGGAGAAGGAGAAGGTGAAGTCTGGAGGGTGAAAGAGAAGAATCAGAAGAAGGAGAAGGAGAAGGTGAAGTCTGGAGGGTGAATCAGAAGAAGCAGAAGAAAGAGAAGGAGAAGGTGAAGTCTGGAGGGTGAAGCAGAAGAAACAGAAGAAGGAGAAGGAGAAGGTGAAGACTGAAGGGTGAATCAGAAGAAGTAGAAGAAGGAGAAGGAGAAGGTGAAGTCTGGAGGGTGAATCAGAAGAAGTAGAAGAAGGCGGAGGAGAAGGTGAAGTCTGGAGGGTGAATCAGAAGAAGCAGAAGAAGGAGAAGGAGAAGGTGAAGTCTGGAGGGTGAATCAGAAGAAGCAGAAGAAGGAGAAGGAGAAGATGAAGTCTGGAGGGTGAATCAGAAGAAGTAGAAGAAGGAGAAGGAGAAGGTGATGTCTGGAGGGTGAATCAGAAGAAGCAGAAGAAGGAGAAGGAGAAGGTGAAGTCTGGAGGGTGAATCAGAAGAAGCAGAAGAAGGAGAAGGAGAAGGTGAAGTCTGGAGGGTGAATCAGAAGAAGCAAAAGAAGGAGAAGGAGAAGGTGAAGTCAGGAGGGTGAATCAGAAGAAGCAGAAGAAGGAGAAGGAGAAGGTGAAGTTAGGAGGGTGAATCAGAAGAAGCAGAAGAAGGAGAAGGAGCAGGTGAAGTGAGGGGGGTGAAGCAGAAGAAGTAGAAGAAGGAGAAGGAGAAGGTGAAGTCAGGACGGTGAAGCAGAAGAAGCAGAAGAAGGAGAAGGAGAAGGTGAAGTCTGGAGGGCGCAGCAGAAGAAGCCGAAGAAGGAGAAGGAGAAGGTGAAGTCTGGAGGGTGAAGCAGAAGAAGCAGAAGAAGGAGAAGTAGAAGGTGAAGTCTGGAGGGTGAATCAGAAGAAGTAGAAGAAGGAGAGGGAGAAGGTGAAGTCAGGAGAGTGAAGCAGAAGAAGCAGAAGAAGGAGAAGGAGAAGGTGAAGTCTGGAGGGTGAAGCAGAAGAAGCAGAAGAAGGAGAAGGAGAAGGTGAAGTCTGGAGGGCGAAGCAGAAGAAGCAGAAGAAGGAGAAGGAGAAGGTGAAGTCTGGAGGGTGAAGCAGAAGAAGCAGAAGAAGGAGAAGGAGAAGGTGAAGTCTGGAGGGTGAATCAGAAGAAGTAGAAGAAGGAGAAGGAGAAGGTGAAGTCAGAAGGGTGAAGCAGAAGAAGCAGAAGAAGGAGAAGGAGAAGGTGAAGTCTGGAGGGTGAAGCAGAAGAAGCAGAAGAAGGAGAAGGAGAAGGTGAAGTCTGGAGGGTGAAGCAGAAGAAGCAGAAGAAGGAGAAGGAGAAGGTGAAGTAAGGAGGGTGAATCAGAAGAAGTAGAAGAAGGAGAAGGAGAAGGTTAAGTCTGGAGGGTGAATCAGAAGACGTAGAAGAAGGAGAAGGAGAAGGTGAAGTCTGGAGGGTGAATCAGAAGAAGTAGAAGAAGGAGAAGGAGAATGTGAAGTCTGGAGGGTGAATCAGAAGAAGCAGAAGAAGGAGAAGGAGAAGGTGAAGTCTGGAGGGAGAAGCAGAAGAAGTAGAAGAAGGAGAAGGAGAAGTTGAAGTCTGGAGGGTGAATCAGAAGAAGTAGAAGAAGGAGAAGGAGAAGGTGAAGTCTGGAGGGTCAATCAGAAGAAGTAGAAGAAGGAGAAGATAAAGGTGAAGTCTGGAGGGTAAATCAGAAGAAGCAGAAGAAGGAGAAGGAGAAGATGAAGTCTGGAGGGTGAATCAGAAGAAGTAGAAGAAGGAGAAGGAGAAGGTGTAGTCTGGACGGTGAATCAGAAGAAGTAGACGAAGGAGAAGGAGAAGGTGAAGTCTGCAGGGTGAATCAGAAGAAGCAGAAGAAGGAGAAGGAGAAGGTGAAGTCTGGAGGGTGGATCAGAAGAATTAGAAGAAGGAGAAGGAGAAGGTGAAGTCTGGAGGGTGAATCAGAAGAAGAAGGAGAAGGTGAAGTCTGGAGGGTGAATCAGAAGAAGCAGAAGAAGGAGAAGGAGAAGGTGAAGTCTGGAGGGTGAATCAGAAGAAGCAGAATAAGGAGAAGGAGAAGGTGAAGTCTGGAGGGTGAATCAGAAGAAGCAGAAGAAGGAGAAGGAGAAGGTGAAGTCTGGAGGGTGAATCAGAAGAAGCAGAAGAAGGAGAAGGAGAAGATGAAGTCTGGAGGGTGAATCAGAAGAAGTAGAAGAAGGAGAAGGAGAAGGTGAGGTCTGGAGGGTGAATCAGAAGAAGCAGAAGAAGGAGAAGGAGAAGGTGAAGTCTGGAGGGAGAATCAGAAGAAGCAGAAGAAGGAGAAGGAGAAGGTGATGTCTGGAGGGTGAATCAGAAGAAGCAAAAGAAGGAGAAGGAGAAGGTGAAGTCAGGAGGGTGAATCAGAAGAAGCAGAAGAAGGAGAAGGAGAAGCTGAAGTTAGGAGGGTGAATCAGAAGAAGCAGAAGAAGGAGAAGGAGCAGGTGAAGTCAGGGGGTGAAGCAGAAGAAGTAGAAGAAGGAGAAGGAGAAGGTGAAGTCAGGACGGTGAAGCAGAAGAGGCAGAAGAAGGAGAAGGAGAAGGTGAAGTCTGGAGGGCGCAGCAGAAGAAGCAGAAGAAGGAGAAGGAGAAGGTGAAGTCTGGAGGGTGAAGCAGAAGAAGCAGAAGAAGGAGAAGGAGAAGGTGAAGTCTGGAGGGTGAATCAGAAGAAGTAGAAGAAGGAGAAGGAGAAGGTGAAGTCAGGAGAGTGAAGCAGAAGAAGCAGAAGAAGGAGAAGGAGAAGGTGAAGTCTGGAGGGTGAAGCAGAAGAAGCAGAAGAAGGAGAAGGAGAAGGTGAAGTCTGGAGGGCGAAGCAGAAGAAGCAGAAGAAGGAGAAGGAGAAGGTGAAGTCTGGAGGGTGAAGCAGAAGAAGCTGAAGAAGGAGAAGGAGAAGGTGAAGTCTGGAGGGTGAATCAGAAGAAGTAGAAGAAGGAGAAGGAGAAGGTGAAGTCAGGAGGGTGAAGCAGAAGAAGCAGAAGATGGAGAAGGAGAAGGTGAAGTCTGGAGGGTGAATCAGAAGAAGTAGAAGAAGGAGAAGGAGAAGGTGAAGTCTGGAGGGTGAAGCAGAAGAAGTAGAAGAAGGAGAAGGAGAAGGTGAAGTCTGGAGGGTGAATCAGAAGAAGCAGAAGAAGTAGAAGGAGAAGGTGAAGTCTGGAGGGTGAATCAGAAGAAGTAGAAGAAGGAGAAGGAGAAGGTGAAGTCTGGAGGGTGAATCAGAAGAAGTAGAAGAAGGAGAAGGAGAAGGTGAAGTCAGGAGGGTGAAGCAGAAGAAGCAGAAGATGGAGAAGGAGAAGGTGAAGTCTGGAGGGTGAATCAGAAGAAGTAGAAGAAGGAGAAGGAGAAGGTGAAGTCTGGAGGGTGAAGCAGAAGAAGTAGAAGAAGGAGAAGGAGAAGGTGAAGTCTGGAGGGTGAATCAGAAGAAGCAGAAGAAGTAGAAGGAGAAGGTGAAGTCTGGAGGGTGAATCAGAAGAAGTAGAAGAAGGAGAAGGAGAAGGTGAAGTCTGGAGGGTGAAGCAGAAGAAGTAGAAGAAGGAGAAGGAGAAGGTGAAGTCAGGAGGGTGAATCAGAAGAAGTAGAAGAAGGAGAAGGAGAAGGTGAAGTCAGGAGGGTGATTCAGAAGAAGCAGAAGAAGGAGAAGGAGAAGGTGAAGTCTGGAGGGTGAATCAGAAGAATCAGAAGAAGGAGAAGGAGAAGGTGAAGTCTGGAGGGTGAATCAGAAGAAGCAGAAGAAAGAGAAGGAGAAGGTGAAGTCTGGAGGGTGAAGCAGAAGAAACAGAAGAAGGAGAAGGAGAAGGTGAAGACTGAAGGGTGAATCAGAAGAAGTAGAAGAAGGAGAAGGAGAAGGTGAGGTCTGGAGGGTGAATCAGAAGAAGTAGAAGAAGGAGAAGGAGAAGGTGAAGTCTGGAGGGTGAATCAGAAGAAGCAGAAGAAGGAGAAGGAGAAGGTGAAGTCTGGAGGGTGAATCAGAAGAAGCAGAATAAGGAGAAGGAGAAGGTGAAGTCTGGAGGGTGAATCAGAAGAAGCAGGAGAAGGAGAAGGAGAAGGTGAAGTCAGGAGGGTGAATCAGAAGAAGTAGAAGAAGGAGAAGGAGAAGGTGAAGTCAGCAGGGTGATTCAGAAGAAGCAGAAGAAGGAGAAGGAGAAGGTGAAGTCTGGAGGGTGAATCAGAAGAATCAGAAGAAGGAGAAGGAGAAGGTGAAGTCTGGAGGGTGAATCAGAAGAAGCAGAAGAAAGAGAAGGAGAAGGTGAAGTCTGGAGGGTGAAGCAGAAGAAACAGAAGAAGGAGAAGGAGAAGGTGAAGACTGAAGGGTGAATCAGAAGAAGTAGAAGAAGGAGAAGGAGAAGGTGAGGTCTGGAGGGTGAATCAGAAGAAGTAGAAGAAGGAGAAGGAGAAGGTGAAGTCTGGAGGGTGAATCAGAAGAAGCAGAAGAAGGAGAAGGAGAAGGTGAAGTCTGGAGGGTGAATCAGAAGAAGCAGAATAAGGAGAAGGAGAAGGTGAAGTCTGGAGGGTGAATCAGAAGAAGCAGGAGAAGGAGAAGGTGAAGTCTGGAGGGTGAATCAGAAGAAGTAGAAGAAGGAGAAGGAGAAGGTGAAGTCTGGAGGGTGAATCAGAAGAAGTAGAAGAAGGAGAAGGAGAAGGTGAAGACTGGAGGGTGAATCAGAAGAAGCAGAAGAAGGAGAAGGAGAAGGTGAAGTCTGGAGGGTGAATCAGAAGAAGCAGAAGAAGGAGAAGGAGACGATGAAGTCTGGAGGGTGAATCAGAAGAAGTAGAAGAAGGAGAAGGAGAAGGTGAAGTCTGGAGGGTGAATCAGAAGAAGCAGAAGAAGGAGAAGGAGAAGGTGAAGTCTGGAGGGTGAATCAGAAGAAGCAGAAGAAGGAGAAGGAGAAGGTGAAGTCTGGAGGGTGAATCAGAAGAAGCAGAATAAGGAGAAGGAGAAGGTGAAGTCTGGAGGGTGAATCAGAAGAAGCAGAAGAAGTAGAAGGAGAAGGTGAAGTCTGGAGGGTGAATCAGAAGAAGTAGAAGAAGGAGAAGGAGAAGGTGAAGTCTGGAGGGTGAAGCAGAAGAAGTAGAAGAAGGAGAAGGAGAAGGTGAAGTCAGGAGGGTGAATCAGAAGAAGTAGAAGAAGGAGAAGGAGAAGGTGAAGTCAGGAGGGTGATTCAGAAGAAGCAGAAGAAGGAGAAGGAGAAGGTGAAGTCTGGAGGGTGAATCAGAAGAATCAGAAGAAGGAGAAGGAGAAGGTGAAGTCTGGAGGGTGAATCAGAAGAAGCAGAAGAAAGAGAAGGAGAAGGTGAAGTCTGGAGGGTGAAGCAGAAGAAACAGAAGAAGGAGAAGGAGAAGGTGAAGACTGAAGGGTGAATCAGAAGAAGTAGAAGAAGGAGAAGGAGAAGGTGAGGTCTGGAGGGTGAATCAGAAGAAGTAGAAGAAGGAGAAGGAGAAGGTGAAGTCTGGAGGGTGAATCAGAAGAAGCAGAAGAAGGAGAAGGAGAAGGTGAAGTCTGGAGGGTGAATCAGAAGAAGCAGAAGAAGGAGAAGGAGAAGATGAAGTCTGGAGGGTGAATCAGAAGAAGTAGAAGAAGGAGAAGGAGAAGGTGAGGTCTGGAGGGTGAATCAGAAGAAGCAGAAGAAGGAGAAGGAGAAGGTGAAGTCTGGAGGGAGAATCAGAAGAAGCAGAAGAAGGAGAAGGAGAAGGTGATGTCTGGAGGGTGAATCAGAAGAAGCAAAAGAAGGAGAAGGAGAAGGTGAAGTCAGGAGGGTGAATCAGAAGAAGCAGAAGAAGGAGAAGGAGAAGCTGAAGTTAGGAGGGTGAATCAGAAGAAGCAGAAGAAGGAGAAGGAGCAGGTGAAGTCAGGGGGTGAAGCAGAAGAAGTAGAAGAAGGAGAAGGAGAAGGTGAAGTCAGGACGGTGAAGCAGAAGAGGCAGAAGAAGGAGAAGGAGAAGGTGAAGTCTGGAGGGCGCAGCAGAAGAAGCAGAAGAAGGAGAAGGAGAAGGTGAAGTCTGGAGGGTGAAGCAGAAGAAGCAGAAGAAGGAGAAGGAGAAGGTGAAGTCTGGAGGGTGAATCAGAAGAAGTAGAAGAAGGAGAAGGAGAAGGTGAAGTCAGGAGAGTGAAGCAGAAGAAGCAGAAGAAGGAGAAGGAGAAGGTGAAGTCTGGAGGGTGAAGCAGAAGAAGCAGAAGAAGGAGAAGGAGAAGGTGAAGTCTGGAGGGCGAAGCAGAAGAAGCAGAAGAAGGAGAAGGAGAAGGTGAAGTCTGGAGGGTGAAGCAGAAGAAGCTGAAGAAGGAGAAGGAGAAGGTGAAGTCTGGAGGGTGAATCAGAAGAAGTAGAAGAAGGAGAAGGAGAAGGTGAAGTCAGGAGGGTGAAGCAGAAGAAGCAGAAGATGGAGAAGGAGAAGGTGAAGTCTGGAGGGTGAAAGAGAAGAATCAGAAGAAGGAGAAGGAGAAGGTGAAGTCTGGAGGGTGAATCAGAAGAAGCAGAAGAAAGAGAAGGAGAAGGTGAAGTCTGGAGGGTGAAGCAGAAGAAACAGAAGAAGGAGAAGGAGAAGGTGAAGACTGAAGGGTGAATCAGAAGAAGTAGAAGAAGGAGAAGGAGAAGGTGAAGTCTGGAGGGTGAATCAGAAGAAGTAGAAGAAGGCGGAGGAGAAGGTGAAGTCTGGAGGGTGAATCAGAAGAAGCAGAAGAAGGAGAAGGAGAAGGTGAAGTCTGGAGGGTGAATCAGAAGAAGCAGAAGAAGGAGAAGGAGAAGATGAAGTCTGGAGGGTGAATCAGAAGAAGTAGAAGAAGGAGAAGGAGAAGGTGATGTCTGGAGGGTGAATCAGAAGAAGCAGAAGAAGGAGAAGGAGAAGGTGAAGTCTGGAGGGTGGATCAGAAGAAGCAGAAGAAGGAGAAGGAGAAGGTGAAGTCTGGAGGGTGAATCAGAAGAAGCAAAAGAAGGAGAAGGAGAAGGTGAAGTCAGGAGGGTGAATCAGAAGAAGCAGAAGAAGGAGAAGGAGAAGGTGAAGTTAGGAGGGTGAATCAGAAGAAGCAGAAGAAGGAGAAGGAGCAGGTGAAGTGAGGGGGGTGAAGCAGAAGAAGTAGAAGAAGGAGAAGGAGAAGGTGAAGTCAGGACGGTGAACCAGAAGAAGCAGAAGAAGGAGAAGGAGAAGGTGAAGTCTGGAGGGCGCAGCAGAAGAAGCCGAAGAAGGAGAAGGAGAAGGTGAAGTCTGGAGGGTGAAGCAGAAGAAGCAGAAGAAGGAGAAGTAGAAGGTGAAGTCTGGAGGGTGAATCAGAAGAAGTAGAAGAAGGAGAGGGAGAAGGTGAAGTCAGGAGAGTGAAGCAGAAGAAGCAGAAGAAGGAGAAGGAGAAGGTGAAGTCTGGAGGGTGAAGCAGAAGAAGCAGAAGAAGGAGAAGGAGAAGGTGAAGTCTGGAGGGCGAAGCAGAAGAAGCAGAAGAAGGAGAAGGAGAAGGTGAAGTCTGGAGGGTGAAGCAGAAGAAGCAGAAGAAGGAGAAGGAGAAGGTGAAGTCTGGAGGGTGAATCAGAAGAAGTAGAAGAAGGAGAAGGAGAAGGTGAAGTCAGAAGGGTGAAGCAGAAGAAGCAGAAGAAGGAGAAGGAGAAGGTGAAGTCTGGAGGGTGAAGCAGAAGAAGCAGAAGAAGGAGAAGGAGAAGGTGAAGTCTGGAGGGTGAAGCAGAAGAAGCAGAAGAAGGAGAAGGAGAAGGTGAAGTAAGGAGGGTGAATCAGAAGAAGTAGAAGAAGGAGAAGGAGAAGGTTAAGTCTGGAGGGTGAATCAGAAGACGTAGAAGAAGGAGAAGGAGAAGGTGAAGTCTGGAGGGTGAATCAGAAGAAGTAGAAGAAGGAGAAGGAGAATGTGAAGTCTGGAGGGTGAATCAGAAGAAGCAGAAGAAGGAGAAGGAGAAGGTGAAGTCTGGAGGGAGAAGCAGAAGAAGTAGAAGAAGGAGAAGGAGAAGTTGAAGTCTGGAGGGTGAATCAGAAGAAGTAGAAGAAGGAGAAGGAGAAGGTGAAGTCTGGAGGGTCAATCAGAAGAAGTAGAAGAAGGAGAAGATAAAGGTGAAGTCTGGAGGGTAAATCAGAAGAAGCAGAAGAAGGAGAAGGAGAAGATGAAGTCTGGAGGGTGAATCAGAAGAAGTAGAAGAAGGAGAAGGAGAAGGTGTAGTCTGGACGGTGAATCAGAAGAAGTAGACGAAGGAGAAGGAGAAGGTGAAGTCTGCAGGGTGAATCAGAAGAAGCAGAAGAAGGAGAAGGAGAAGGTGAAGTCTGGAGGGTGGATCAGAAGAATTAGAAGAAGGAGAAGGAGAAGGTGAAGTCTGGAGGGTGAATCAGAAGAAGAAGGAGAAGGTGAAGTCTGGAGGGTGAATCAGAAGAAGCAGAAGAAGGAGAAGGAGAAGGTGAAGTCTGGAGGGTGAATCAGAAGAAGCAGAATAAGGAGAAGGAGAAGGTGAAGTCTGGAGGGTGAATCAGAAGAAGCAGAAGAAGGAGAAGGAGAAGGTGAAGTCTGGAGGGTGAATCAGAAGAAGCAGAAGAAGGAGAAGGAGAAGATGAAGTCTGGAGGGTGAATCAGAAGAAGTAGAAGAAGGAGAAGGAGAAGGTGAGGTCTGGAGGGTGAATCAGAAGAAGCAGAAGAAGGAGAAGGAGAAGGTGAAGTCTGGAGGGAGAATCAGAAGAAGCAGAAGAAGGAGAAGGAGAAGGTGATGTCTGGAGGGTGAATCAGAAGAAGCAAAAGAAGGAGAAGGAGAAGGTGAAGTCAGGAGGGTGAATCAGAAGAAGCAGAAGAAGGAGAAGGAGAAGCTGAAGTTAGGAGGGTGAATCAGAAGAAGCAGAAGAAGGAGAAGGAGCAGGTGAAGTCAGGGGGTGAAGCAGAAGAAGTAGAAGAAGGAGAAGGAGAAGGTGAAGTCAGGACGGTGAAGCAGAAGAGGCAGAAGAAGGAGAAGGAGAAGGTGAAGTCTGGAGGGCGCAGCAGAAGAAGCAGAAGAAGGAAAAGGAGAAGGTGAAGTCTGGAGGGTGAAGCAGAAGAAGCAGAAGAAGGAGAAGGAGAAGGTGAAGTCTGGAGGGTGAATCAGAAGAAGTAGAAGAAGGAGAAGGAGAAGGTGAAGTCAGGAGAGTGAAGCAGAAGAAGCAGAAGAAGGAGAAGGAGAAGGTGAAGTCTGGAGGGTGAAGCAGAAGAAGCAGAAGAAGGAGAAGGAGAAGGTGAAGTCTGGAGGGCGAAGCAGAAGAAGCAGAAGAAGGAGAAGGAGAAGGTGAAGTCTGGAGGGTGAAGCAGAAGAAGCTGAAGAAGGAGAAGGAGAAGGTGAAGTCTGGAGGGTGAATCAGAAGAAGTAGAAGAAGGAGAAGGAGAAGGTGAAGTCAGGAGGGTGAAGCAGAAGAAGCAGAAGATGGAGAAGGAGAAGGTGAAGTCTGGAGGGTGAAAGAGAAGAATCAGAAGAAGGAGAAGGAGAAGGTGAAGTCTGGAGGGTGAATCAGAAGAAGCAGAAGAAAGAGAAGGAGAAGGTGAAGTCTGGAGGGTGAAGCAGAAGAAACAGAAGAAGGAGAAGGAGAAGGTGAAGACTGAAGGGTGAATCAGAAGAAGTAGAAGAAGGAGAAGGAGAAGGTGAAGTCTGGAGGGTGAATCAGAAGAAGTAGAAGAAGGCGGAGGAGAAGGTGAAGTCTGGAGGGTGAATCAGAAGAAGCAGAAGAAGGAGAAGGAGAAGGTGAAGTCTGGAGGGTGAATCAGAAGAAGCAGAAGAAGGAGAAGGAGAAGATGAAGTCTGGAGGGTGAATCAGAAGAAGTAGAAGAAGGAGAAGGAGAAGGTGATGTCTGGAGGGTGAATCAGAAGAAGCAGAAGAAGGAGAAGGAGAAGGTGAAGTCTGGAGGGTGAATCAGAAGAAGCAGAAGAAGGAGAAGGAGAAGGTGAAGTCTGGAGGGTGAATCAGAAGAAGCAAAAGAAGGAGAAGGAGAAGGTGAAGTCAGGAGGGTGAATCAGAAGAAGCAGAAGAAGGAGAAGGAGAAGGTGAAGTTAGGAGGGTGAATCAGAAGAAGCAGAAGAAGGAGAAGGAGCAGGTGAAGTGAGGGGGGTGAAGCAGAAGAAGTAGAAGAAGGAGAAGGAGAAGGTGAAGTCAGGACGGTGAAGCAGAAGAAGCAGAAGAAGGAGAAGGAGAAGGTGAAGTCTGGAGGGCGCAGCAGAAGAAGCCGAAGAAGGAGAAGGAGAAGGTGAAGTCTGGAGGGTGAAGCAGAAGAAGCAGAAGAAGGAGAAGTAGAAGGTGAAGTCTGGAGGGTGAATCAGAAGAAGTAGAAGAAGGAGAGGGAGAAGGTGAAGTCAGGAGAGTGAAGCAGAAGAAGCAGAAGAAGGAGAAGGAGAAGGTGAAGTCTGGAGGGTGAAGCAGAAGAAGCAGAAGAAGGAGAAGGAGAAGGTGAAGTCTGGAGGGCGAAGCAGAAGAAGCAGAAGAAGGAGAAGGAGAAGGTGAAGTCTGGAGGGTGAAGCAGAAGAAGCAGAAGAAGGAGAAGGAGAAGGTGAAGTCTGGAGGGTGAATCAGAAGAAGTAGAAGAAGGAGAAGGAGAAGGTGAAGTCAGAACGGTGAAGCAGAAGAAGCAGAAGAAGGAGAAGGAGAAGGTGAAGTCTGGAGGGTGAAGCAGAAGAAGCAGAAGAAGGAGAAGGAGAAGGTGAAGTCTGGAGGGTGAAGCAGAAGAAGCAGAAGAAGGAGAAGGAGAAGGTGAAGTAAGGAGGGTGAATCAGAAGAAGTAGAAGAAGGAGAAGGAGAAGGTTAAGTCTGGAGGGTGAATCAGAAGACGTAGAAGAAGGAGAAGGAGAAGGTGAAGTCTGGAGGGTGAATCAGAAGAAGTAGAAGAAGGAGAAGGAGAATGTGAAGTCTGGAGGGTGAATCAGAAGAAGCAGAAGAAGGAGAAAGAGAAGGTGAAGTCTGGAGGGAGAAGCAGAAGAAGTAGAAGAAGGAGAAGGAGAAGTTGAAGTCTGGAGGGTGAATCAGAAGAAGTAGAAGAAGGAGAAGGAGAAGGTGAAGTCTGGAGGGTCAATCAGAAGAAGTAGAAGAAGGAGAAGATAAAGGTGAAGTCTGGAGGGTAAATCAGAAGAAGCAGAAGAAGGAGAAGGAGAAGATGAAGTCTGGAGGGTGAATCAGAAGAAGTAGAAGAAGGAGAAGGAGAAGGTGTAGTCTGGACGGTGAATCAGAAGAAGTAGACGAAGGAGAAGGCGAAGGTGAAGTCTGCAGGGTGAATCAGAAGAAGCAGAAGAAGGAGAAGGAGAAGGTGAAGTCTGGAGGGTGGATCAGAAGAATTAGAAGAAGGAGAAGGAGAAGGTGAAGTCTGGAGGGTGAATCAGAAGAAGAAGGAGAAGGTGAAGTCTGGAGGGTGAATCAGAAGAAGCAGAAGAAGGAGAAGGAGAAGGTGAAGTCTGGAGGGTGAATCAGAAGAAGCAGAATAAGGAGAAGGAGAAGGTGAAGTCTGGAGGGTGAATCAGAAGAAGCAGAAGAAGGAGAAGGAGAAGGTGAAGTCTGGAGGGTGAATCAGAAGAAGCAGAAGAAGGAGAAGGAGAAGGTGAAGTCTGGAGGGTGAATCAGAAGAAGCAGAAGAAGGAGAAGGAGAAGGAGGAGTCTGGAGGGTGAATCAGAAGAAGCAGAAGAAGGAGAAGGATAAGGTGAAGTCTGGAGGGTGAAGCAGAAGAAGTAGAAGAAGGAGAAGGAGAAGGTGAAGTCTGGAGGGTGAAGCAGAAGAAGCAGAAGATGGAGAAGGAGAAGGTGAAGTCTGGAGGGTGAAACAGAAGAATCAGAAGAAGGAGAAGGAGAAGGTGAAGTCTGGAGGGTGAATCAGAAGAAGCAGAAGAAAGAGAAGGAGAAGGTGAAGTCTGGAGGGTGAAGCAGAAGAAACAGAAGAAGGAGAAGGAGAAGGTGAAGACTGAAAGGTGAATCAGAAGAAGTAGAAGAAGGAGAAGGAGAAGGTGAAGTCTGGAGGGTGAATCAGAAGAAGTAGAAGAAGGCGAAGGAGAAGGTGAAGTCTGGAGGGTGAATCAGAAGAAGCAGAAGAAGGAGAAGGAGAAGGTGAAGTCTGGAGGGTGAATCAGAAGAAGCAGAAGAAGGAGAAGGAGAAGGTGAAGTCTGGAGGGTGAATCAGAAGAAGCAGAATAAGGAGAAGGAGAAGGTGAAGTCTGGAGGGTGAATCAGAAGAAGCAGGAGAAGGAGAAGGTGAAGTCTGGAGGGTGAATCAGAAGAAGTAGAAGAAGGAGAAGGAGAAGGTGAAGTCTGGAGGGTGAATCAGAAGAAGTAGAAGAAGGAGAAGGAGAAGGTGAAGACTGGAGGGTGAATCAGAAGAAGCAGAAGAAGGAGAAGGAGAAGGTGAAGTCTGGAGGGTGAATCAGAAGAAGCAGAAGAAGGAGAAGGAGACGATGAAGTCTGGAGGGTGAATCAGAAGAAGTAGAACAAGGAGAAGGAGAAGGTGAAGTCTGGAGGGTGAATCAGAAGAAGCAGAAGAAGGAGAAGGAGAAGGTGAAGTCTGGAGGGTGAATCAGAAGAAGCAGAAGAAGGAGAAGTAGAAGGTGAAGTCTGGAGGGTGAATCAGAAGAAGCAGAATAAGGAGAAGGAGAAGGTGAAGTCTGGAGGGTGAATCAGAAGAAGCAGAAGAAGTAGAAGGAGAAGGTGAAGTCTGGAGGGTGAATCAGAAGAAGTAGAAGAAGGAGAAGGAGAAGGTGAAGTCTGGAGGGTGAAGCAGAAGAAGTAGAAGAAGGAGAAGGAGAAGGTGAAGTCAGGAGGGTGAATCAGAAGAAGTAGAAGAAGGAGAAGGAGAAGGTGAAGTCAGGAGGGTGATTCAGAAGAAGCAGAAGAAGGAGAAGGAGAAGGTGAAGTCTGGAGGGTGAATCAGAAGAATCAGAAGAAGGAGAAGGAGAAGGTGAAGTCTGGAGGGTGAATCAGAAGAAGCAGAAGAAAGAGAAGGAGAAGGTGAAGTCTGGAGGGTGAAGCAGAAGAAACAGAAGAAGGAGAAGGAGAAGGTGAAGACTGAAGGGTGAATCAGAAGAAGTAGAAGAAGGAGAAGGAGAAGGTGAGGTCTGGAGGGTGAATCAGAAGAAGTAGAAGAAGGAGAAGGAGAAGGTGAAGTCTGGAGGGTGAATCAGAAGAAGCAGAAGAAGGAGAAGGAGAAGGTGAAGTCTGGAGGGTGAATCAGAAGAAGCAGAAGAAGGAGAAGGAGAAGATGAAGTCTGGAGGGTGAATCAGAAGAAGTAGAAGAAGGAGAAGGAGAAGGTGAGGTCTGGAGGGTGAATCAGAAGAAGCAGAAGAAGGAGAAGGAGAAGGTGAAGTCTGGAGGGAGAATCAGAAGAAGCAGAAGAAGGAGAAGGAGAAGGTGATGTCTGGAGGGTGAATCAGAAGAAGCAAAAGAAGGAGAAGGAGAAGGTGAAGTCAGGAGGGTGAATCAGAAGAAGCAGAAGAAGGAGAAGGAGAAGCTGAAGTTAGGCGGGTGAATCAGAAGAAGCAGAAGAAGGAGAAGGAGCAGGTGAAGTCAGGGGGGTGAAGCAGAAGAAGTAGAAGAAGGAGAAGGAGAAGGTGAAGTCAGGACGGTGAAGCAGAAGAGGCAGAAGAAGGAGAAGGAGAAGGTGAAGTCTGGAGGGCGCAGCAGAAGAAGCAGAAGAAGGAGAAGGAGAAGGTGAAGTCTGGAGGGTGAATCAGAAGAAGTAGAAGAAGGAGAAGGAGAAGGTGAAGTCTGGAGGGTGAATCAGAAGAAGCAGAAGAAGGAGAAGGAGAAGGTGAAGTCTGGAGGGTGAATCAGAAGAAGCAGAAGAAGGAGAAGGAGAAGGTGAAGTCTGGAGGGTGAATCAGAAGAAGCAGAATAAGGAGAAGGAGAAGGTGAAGTCTGGAGGGTGAATCAGAAGAAGCAGAAGAAGTAGAAGGAGAAGGTGAAGTCTGGAGGGTGAATCAGAAGAAGTAGAAGAAGGAGAAGGAGAAGGTGAAGTCTGGAGGGTGAAGCAGAAGAAGTAGAAGAAGGAGAAGGAGAAGGTGAAGTCAGGAGGGTGAATCAGAAGAAGTAGAAGAAGGAGAAGGAGAAGGTGAAGTCAGGAGGGTGATTCAGAAGAAGCAGAAGAAGGAGAAGGAGAAGGTGAAGTCTGGAGGGTGAATCAGAAGAATCAGAAGAAGGAGAAGGAGAAGGTGAAGTCTGGAGGGTGAATCAGAAGAAGCAGAAGAAAGAGAAGGAGAAGGTGAAGTCTGGAGGGTGAAGCAGAAGAAACAGAAGAAGGAGAAGGAGAAGGTGAAGACTGAAGGGTGAATCAGAAGAAGTAGAAGAAGGAGAAGGAGAAGGTGAGGTCTGGAGGGTGAATCAGAAGAAGTAGAAGAAGGAGAAGGAGAAGGTGAAGTCTGGAGGGTGAATCAGAAGAAGCAGAAGAAGGAGAAGGAGAAGGTGAAGTCTGGAGGGTGAATCAGAAGAAGCAGAAGAAGGAGAAGGAGAAGATGAAGGCTGGAGGGTGAATCAGAAGAAGTAGAAGAAGGAGAAGGAGAAGGTGAGGTCTGGAGGGTGAATCAGAAGAAGCAGAAGAAGGAGAAGGAGAAGGTGAAGTCTGGAGGGAGAATCAGAAGAAGCAGAAGAAGGAGAAGGAGAAGGTGATGTCTGGAGGGTGAATCAGAAGAAGCAAAAGAAGGAGAAGGAGAAGGTGAAGTCAGGAGGGTGAATCAGAAGAAGCAGAAGAAGGAGAAGGAGAAGCTGAAGTTAGGAGGGTGAATCAGAAGAAGCAGAAGAAGGAGAAGGAGCAGGTGAAGTCAGGGGGTGAAGCAGAAGAAGTAGAAGAAGGAGAAGGAGAAGGTGAAGTCAGGACGGTGAAGCAGAAGAGGCAGAAGAAGGAGAAGGAGAAGGTGAAGTCTGGAGGGCGCAGCAGAAGAAGCAGAAGAAGGAGAAGGAGAAGGTGAAGTCTGGAGGGTGAAGCAGAAGAAGCAGAAGAAGGAGAAGGAGAAGGTGAAGTCTGGAGGGTGAATCAGAAGAAGTAGAAGAAGGAGAAGGAGAAGGTGAAGTCAGGAGAGTGAAGCAGAAGAAGCAGAAGAAGGAGAAGGAGAAGGTGAAGTCTGGAGGGTGAAGCAGAAGAAGCAGAAGAAGGAGAAGGAGAAGGTGAAGTCTGGAGGGCGAAGCAGAAGAAGCAGAAGAAGGAGAAGGAGAAGGTGAAGTCTGGAGGGTGAAGCAGAAGAAGCTGAAGAAGGAGAAGGAGAAGGTGAAGTCTGGAGGGTGAATCAGAAGAAGTAGAAGAAGGAGAAGGAGAAGGTGAAGTCAGGAGGGTGAAGCAGAAGAAGCAGAAGATGGAGAAGGAGAAGGTGAAGTCTGGAGGGTGAAAGAGAAGAATCAGAAGAAGGAGAAGGAGAAGGTGAAGTCTGGAGGGTGAATCAGAAGAAGCAGAAGAAAGAGAAGGAGAAGGTGAAGTCTGGAGGGTGAAGCAGAAGAAACAGAAGAAGGAGAAGGAGAAGGTGAAGACTGAAGGGTGAATCAGAAGAAGTAGAAGAAGGAGAAGGAGAAGGTGAAGTCTGGAGGGTGAATCAGAAGAAGTAGAAGAAGGCGGAGGAGAAGGTGAAGTCTGGAGGGTGAATCAGAAGAAGCAGAAGAAGGAGAAGGAGAAGGTGAAGTCTGGAGGGTGAATCAGAAGAAGCAGAAGAAGGAGAAGGAGAAGATGAAGTCTGGAGGGTGAATCAGAAGAAGTAGAAGAAGGAGAAGGAGAAGGTGATGTCTGGAGCGTGAATCAGAAGAAGCAGAAGAAGGAGAAGGAGAAGGTGAAGTCTGGAGGGTGAATCAGAAGAAGCAGAAGAAGGAGAAGGAGAAGGTGAAGTCTGGAGGGTGAATCAGAAGAAGCAAAAGAAGGAGAAGGAGAAGGTGAAGTCAGGAGGGTGAATCAGAAGAAGCAGAAGAAGGAGAAGGAGAAGGTGAAGTTAGGAGGGTGAATCAGAAGAAGCAGAAGAAGGAGAAGGAGCAGGTGAAGTGAGGGGGTGAAGCAGAAGAAGTAGAAGAAGGAGAAGGAGAAGGTGAAGTCAGGACGGTGAAGCAGAAGAAGCAGAAGAAGGAGAAGGAGAAGGTGAAGTCTGGAGGGCGCAGCAGAAGAAGCCGAAGAAGGAGAAGGAGAAGGTGAAGTCTGGAGGGTGAAGCAGAAGAAGCAGAAGAAGGAGAAGTAGAAGGTGAAGTCTGGAGGGTGAATCAGAAGAAGTAGAAGAAGGAGAGGGAGAAGGTGAAGTCAGGAGAGTGAAGCAGAAGAAGCAGAAGAAGGAGAAGGAGAAGGTGAAGTCTGGAGGGTGAAGCAGAAGAAGCAGAAGAAGGAGAAGGAGAAGGTGAAGTCTGGAGGGCGAAGCAGAAGAAGCAGAAGAAGGAGAAGGAGAAGGTGAAGTCTGGAGGGTGAAGCAGAAGAAGCAGAAGAAGGAGAAGGAGAAGGTGAAGTCTGGAGGGTGAATCAGAAGAAGTAGAAGAAGGAGAAGGAGAAGGTGAAGTCAGAAGGGTGAAGCAGAAGAAGCAGAAGAAGGAGAAGGAGAAGGTGAAGTCTGGAGGGTGAAGCAGAAGAAGCAGAAGAAGGAGAAGGAGAAGGTGAAGTCTGGAGGGTGAAGCAGAAGAAGCAGAAGAAGGAGAAGGAGAAGTTGAAGTAAGGAGGGTGAATCAGAAGAAGTAGAAGAAGGAGAAGGAGAAGGTTAAGTCTGGAGGGTGAATCAGAAGACGTAGAAGAAGGAGAAGGAGAAGGTGAAGTCTGGAGGGTGAATCAGAAGAAGTAGAAGAAGGAGAAGGAGAATGTGAAGTCTGGAGGGTGAATCAGAAGAAGCAGAAGAAGGAGAAGGAGAAGGTGAAGTCTGGAGGGAGAAGCAGAAGAAGTAGAAGAAGGAGAAGGAGAAGTTGAAGTCTGGAGGGTGAATCAGAAGAAGTAGAAGAAGGAGAAGGAGAAGGTGAAGTCTGGAGGGTCAATCAGAAGAAGTAGAAGAAGGAGAAGATAAAGGTGAAGTCTGGAGGGTAAATCAGAAGAAGCAGAAGAAGGAGAAGGAGAAGATGAAGTCTGGAGGGTGAATCAGAAGAAGTAGAAGAAGGAGAAGGAGAAGGTGTAGTCTGGACGGTGAATCAGAAGAAGTAGACGAAGGAGAAGGAGAAGGTGAAGTCTGCAGGGTGAATCAGAAGAAGCAGAAGAAGGAGAAGGAGAAGGTGAAGTCTGGAGGGTGGATCAGAAGAATTAGAAGAAGGAGAAGGAGAAGGTGAAGTCTGGAGGGTGAATCAGAAGAAGATGGAGAAGGTGAAGTCTGGAGGGTGAATCAGAAGAAGCAGAAGAAGGAGAAGGAGAAGGTGAAGTCTGGAGGGTGAATCAGAAGAAGCAGAAGAAGGAGAAGGAGAAGGTGAAGTCTGGAGGGTGAATCAGAAGAAGCAGAAGAAGGAGAAGGAGAAGGTGAAGTCTGGAGGGTGAATCAGAAGAAGCAGAAGAAGGAGAAGGAGAAGGAGGAGTCTGGAGGGTGAATCAGAAGAAGCAGAAGAAGGAGAAGGATAAGGTGAAGTCTGGAGGGTGAAGCAGAAGAAGTAGAAGAAGGAGAAGGAGAAGGTGAAGTCTGGAGGGTGAAGCAGAAGAAGCAGAAGATGGAGAAGGAGAAGGTGAAGTCTGGAGGGTGAAACAGAAGAATCAGAAGAAGGAGAAGGAGAAGGTGAAGTCTGGAGGGTGAATCAGAAGAAGCAGAAGAAAGAGAAGGAGAAGGTGAAGTCTGGAGGGTGAAGCAGAAGAAACAGAAGAAGGAGAAGGAGAAGGTGAAGACTGAAGGGTGAATCAGAAGAAGTAGAAGAAGGAGAAGGAGAAGGTGAAGTCTGGAGGGTGAATCAGAAGAAGTAGAAGAAGGCGAAGGAGAAGGTGAAGTCTGGAGGGTGAATCAGAAGAAGCAGAAGAAGGAGAAGGAGAAGGTGAAGTCTGGAGGGTGAATCAGAAGAAGCAGAAGAAGGAGAAGGAGAAGGTGAAGTCTGGAGGGTGAATCAGAAGAAGCAGAATAAGGAGAAGGAGAAGGTGAAGTCTGGAGGGTGAATCAGAAGAAGCAGGAGAAGGAGAAGGTGAAGTCTGGAGGGTGAATCAGAAGAAGTAGAAGAAGGAGAAGGAGAAGGTGAAGTCTGGAGGGTGAATCAGAAGAAGTAGAAGAAGGAGAAGGAGAAGGTGAAGACTGGAGGGTGAATCAGAAGAAGCAGAAGAAGGAGAAGGAGAAGGTGAAGTCTGGAGGGTGAATCAGAAGAAGCAGAAGAAGGAGAAGGAGACGATGAAGTCTGGAGGGTGAATCAGAAGAAGTAGAAGAAGGAGAAGGAGAAGGTGAAGTCTGGAGGGTGAATCAGAAGAAGCAGAAGAAGGAGAAGGAGAAGGTGAAGTCTGGAGGGTGAATCAGAAGAAGCAGAAGAAGGAGAAGTAGAAGGTGAAGTCTGGAGGGTGAATCAGAAGAAGCAGAATAAGGAGAAGGAGAAGGTGAAGTCTGGAGGGTGAATCAGAAGAAGCAGAAGAAGTAGAAGGAGAAGGTGAAGTCTGGAGGGTGAATCAGAAGAAGTAGAAGAAGGAGAAGGAGAAGGTGAAGTCTGGAGGGTGAAGCAGAAGAAGTAGAAGAAGGAGAAGGAGAAGGTGAAGTCAGGAGGGTGAATCAGAAGAAGTAGAAGAAGGAGAAGGAGAAGGTGAAGTCAGGAGGGTGATTCAGAAGAAGCAGAAGAAGGAGAAGGAGAAGGTGAAGTCTGGAGGGTGAATCAGAAGAATCAGAAGAAGGAGAAGGAGAAGGTGAAGTCTGGAGGGTGAATCAGAAGAAGCAGAAGAAAGAGAAGGAGAAGGTGAAGTCTGGAGGGTGAAGCAGAAGAAACAGAAGAAGGAGAAGGAGAAGGTGAAGACTGAAGGGTGAATCAGAAGAAGTAGAAGAAGGAGAAGGAGAAGGTGAGGTCTGGAGGGTGAATCAGAAGAAGTAGAAGAAGGAGAAGGAGAAGGTGAAGTCTGGAGGGTGAATCAGAAGAAGCAGAAGAAGGAGAAGGAGAAGGTGAAGTCTGGAGGGTGAATCAGAAGAAGCAGAAGTAGGAGAAGGAGAAGATGAAGTCTGGAGGGTGAATCAGAAGAAGTAGAAGAAGGAGAAGGAGAAGGTGAGGTCTGGAGGGTGAATCAGAAGAAGCAGAAGAAGGAGAAGGAGAAGGTGAAGTCTGGAGGGAGAATCAGAAGAAGCAGAAGAAGGAGAAGGAGAAGGTGATGTCTGGAGGGTGAATCAGAAGAAGCAAAAGAAGGAGAAGGAGAAGGTGAAGTCAGGAGGGTGAATCAGAAGAAGCAGAAGAAGGAGAAGGAGAAGCTGAAGTTAGGCGGGTGAATCAGAAGAAGCAGAAGAAGGAGAAGGAGCAGGTGAAGTCAGGGGGGTGAAGCAGAAGAAGTAGAAGAAGGAGAAGGAGAAGGTGAAGTCAGGACGGTGAAGCAGAAGAGGCAGAAGAAGGAGAAGGAGAAGGTGAAGTCTGGAGGGCGCAGCAGAAGAAGCAGAAGAAGGAGAAGGAGAAGGTGAAGTCTGGAGGGTGAAGCAGAAGAAGCAGAAGAAGGAGAAGGAGAAGGTGAAGTCTGGAGGGTGAATCAGATGAAGTAGAAGAAGGAGAAGCAGAAGGTGAAGTCAGGAGAGTGAAGCAGAAGAAGCAGAAGAAGGAGAAGGAGAAGGTGAAGTCTGGAGGGTGAAGCAGAAGAAGCAGAAGAAGGAGAAGGAGAAGGTGAAGTCTGGAGGGCGAAGCAGAAGAAGCAGAAGAAGGAGAAGGAGAAGGTGAAGTCTGGAGGGTGAAGCAGAAGAAGCTGAAGAAGGAGAAGGAGAAGGTGAAGTCTGGAGGGTGAATCAGAAGAAGTAGAAGAAGGAGAAGGAGAAGGTGAAGTCAGGAGGGTGAAGCAGAAGAAGCAGAAGATGGAGAAGGAGAAGGTGAAGTCTGGAGGGTGAAAGAGAAGAATCAGAAGAAGGAGAAGGAGAAGGTGAAGTCTGGAGGGTGAATCAGAAGAAGCAGAAGAAAGAGAAGGAGAAGGTGAAGTCTGGAGGGTGAAGCAGAAGAAACAGAAGAAGGAGAAGGAGAAGGTGAAGACTGAAGGGTGAATCAGAAGAAGTAGAAGAAGGAGAAGGAGAAGGTGAAGTCTGGAGGGTGAATCAGAAGAAGTAGAAGAAGGCGAAGGAGAAGGTGAAGTCTGGAGGGTGAATCAGAAGAAGCAGAAGAAGGAGAAGGAGAAGGTGAAGTCTGGAGGGTGAATCAGAAGAAGCAGAAGAAGGAGAAGGAGAAGATGAAGTCTGGAGGGTGAATCAGAAGAAGTAGAAGAAGGAGAAGGAGAAGGTGATGTCTGGAGGGTGAATCAGAAGAAGCAGAAGAAGGAGAAGGAGAAGGTGAAGTCTGGAGGGTGAATCAGAAGAAGCAGAAGAAGGAGAAGGAGAAGGTGAAGTCTGGAGGGTGAATCAGAAGAAGCAAAAGAAGGAGAAGGAGAAGGTGAAGTCAGGAGGGTGAATCAGAAGAAGCAGAAGAAGGAGAAGGAGAAGGTGAAGTTAGGAGGGTGAATCAGAAGAAGCAGAAGAAGGAGAAGGAGCAGGTGAAGTGAGGGGGGTGAAGCAGAAGAAGTAGAAGAAGGAGAAGGAGAAGGTGAAGTCAGGACGGTGAAGCAGAAGAAGCAGAAGAAGGAGAAGGAGAAGGTGAAGTCTGGAGGGCGCAGCAGAAGAAGCCGAAGAAGGAGAAGGAGAAGGTGAAGTCTGGAGGGTGAAGCAGAAGAAGCAGAAGAAGGAGAAGTAGAAGGTGAAGTCTGGAGGGTGAATCAGAAGAAGTAGAAGAAGGAGAGGGAGAAGGTGAAGTCAGGAGAGTGAAGCAGAAGAAGCAGAAGAAGGAGAAGGAGAAGGTGAAGTCTGGAGGGTGAAGCAGAAGAAGCAGAAGAAGGAGAAGGAGAAGGTGAAGTCTGGAGGGCGAAGCAGAAGAAGCAGAAGAAGGAGAAGGAGAAGGTGAAGTCTGGAGGGTGAAGCAGAAGAAGCAGAAGAAGGAGAAGGAGAAGGTGAAGTCTGGAGGGTGAATCAGAAGAAGTAGAAGAAGGAGAAGGAGAAGGTGAAGTCAGAAGGGTGAAGCAGAAGAAGCAGAAGAAGGAGAAGGAGAAGGTGAAGTCTGGAGGGTGAATCAGAAGAAGCAGAAGAAGGAGAAGGAGAAGGAGGAGTCTGGAGGGTGAATCAGAAGAAGCAGAAGAAGGAGAAGGATAAGGTGAAGTCTGGAGGGTGAAGCAGAAGAAGTAGAAGAAGGAGAAGGAGAAGGTGAAGTCTGGAGGGTGAAGCAGAAGAAGCAGAAGATGGAGAAGGAGAAGGTGAAGTCTGGAGGGTGAAACAGAAGAATCAGAAGAAGGAGAAGGAGAAGGTGAAGTCTGGAGGGTGAATCAGAAGAAGCAGAAGAAAGAGAAGGAGAAGGTGAAGTCTGGAGGGTGAAGCAGAAGAAACAGAAGAAGGAGAAGGAGAAGGTGAAGACTGAAGGGTGAATCAGAAGAAGTAGAAGAAGGAGAAGGAGAAGGTGAAGTCTGGAGGGTGAATCAGAAGAAGTAGAAGAAGGCGAAGGAGAAGGTGAAGTCTGGAGGGTGAATCAGAAGAAGCAGAAGAAGGAGAAGGAGAAGGTGAAGTCTGGAGGGTGAATCAGAAGAAGCAGAAGAAGGAGAAGGAGAAGGTGAAGTCTGGAGGGTGAATCAGAAGATGCAGAATAAGGAGAAGGAGAAGGTGAAGTCTGGAGGGTGAATCAGAAGAAGCAGGAGAAGGAGAAGGTGAAGTCTGGAGGGTGAATCAGAAGAAGTAGAAGAAGGAGAAGGAGAAGGTGAAGTCTGGAGGGTGAATCAGAAGAAGTAGAAGAAGGAGAAGGAGAAGGTGAAGACTGGAGGGTGAATCAGAAGAAGCAGAAGAAGGAGAAGGAGAAGGTGAAGTCTGGAGGGTGAATCAGAAGAAGCAGAAGAAGGAGAAGGAGACGATGAAGTCTGGAGGGTGAATCAGAAGAAGTAGAAGAAGGAGAAGGAGAAGGTGAAGTCTGGAGGGTGAATCAGAAGAAGCAGAAGAAGGAGAAGGAGAAGGTGAAGTCTGGAGGGTGAATCAGAAGAAGCAGAAGAAGGAGAAGTAGAAGGTGAAGTCTGGAGGGTGAATCAGAAGAAGCAGAATAAGGAGAAGGAGAAGGTGAAGTCTGGAGGGTGAATCAGAAGAAGCAGAAGAAGTAGAAGGAGAAGGTGAAGTCTGGAGGGTGAATCAGAAGAAGTAGAAGAAGGAGAAGGAGAAGGTGAAGTCTGGAGGGTGAAGCAGAAGAAGTAGAAGAAGGAGAAGGAGAAGGTGAAGTCAGGAGGGTGAATCAGAAGAAGTAGAAGAAGGAGAAGGAGAAGGTGAAGTCAGGAGGGTGATTCAGAAGAAGCAGAAGAAGGAGAAGGAGAAGGTGAAGTCTGGAGGGTGAATCAGAAGAATCAGAAGAAGGAGAAGGAGAAGGTGAAGTCTGGAGGGTGAATCAGAAGAAGCAGAAGAAAGAGAAGGAGAAGGTGAAGTCTGGAGGGTGAAGCAGAAGAAACAGAAGAAGGAGAGGAGAAGGTGAAGACTGAAGGGTGAATCAGAAGAAGTAGAAGAAGGAGAAGGAGAAGGTGAGGTCTGGAGGGTGAATCAGAAGAAGTAGAAGAAGGAGAAGGAGAAGGTGAAGTCTGGAGGGTGAATCAGAAGAAGCAGAAGAAGGAGAAGGAGAAGGTGAAGTCTGGAGGGTGAATCAGAAGAAGCAGAAGAAGGAGAAGGAGAAGGTGAAGTCTGGAGGGTGAAGCAGAAGAAGCAGAAGAAGGAGAAGGAGAAGGTGAAGTCTGGAGGGTGAATCAGAAGAAGTAGAAGAAGGAGAAGGAGAAGGTGAAGTCAGGAGAGTGAAGCAGAAGAAGCAGAAGAAGGAGAAGGAGAAGGTGAAGTCTGGAGGGTGAAGCAGAAGAAGCAGAAGAAGGAGAAGGAGAAGGTGAAGTCAGGAGGGCGAAGCAGAAGAAGCAGAAGAAGGAGAAGGAGAAGGTGAAGTCTGGAGGGTGAAGCAGAAGAAGCTGAAGAAGGAGAAGGAGAAGGTGAAGTCTGGAGGGTGAATCAGAAGAAGTAGAAGAAGGAGAAGGAGAAGGTGAAGTCAGGAGGTTGAAGCAGAAGAAGCAGAAGATGGAGAAGGAGAAGGTGAAGTCTGGAGGGTGAAAGAGAAGAATCAGAAGAAGGAGAAGGAGAAGGTGAAGTCTGGAGGGTGAATCAGAAGAAGCAGAAGAAAGAGAAGGAGAAGGTGAAGTCTGGAGGGTGAAGCAGAAGAAACAGAAGAAGGAGAAGGAGAAGGTGAAGACTGAAGGGTGAATCAGAAGAAGTAGAAGAAGGAGAAGGAGAAGGTGAAGTCTGGAGGGTGAATCAGAAGAAGTAGAAGAAGGCGAAGGAGAAGGTGAAGTCTGGAGGGTGAATCAGAAGAAGCAGAAGAAGGAGAAGGAGAAGGTGAAGTCTGGAGGGTGAATCAGAAGAAGCAGAAGAAGGAGAAGGAGAAGATGAAGTCTGGAGGGTGAATCAGAAGAAGTAGAAGAAGGAGAAGGAGAAGGTGATGTCTGGAGGGTGAATCAGAAGAAGCAGAAGAAGGAGAAGGAGAAGGTGAAGTCTGGAGGGTGAATCAGAAGAAGCAGAAGAAGGAGAAGGAGAAGGTGAAGTCTGGAGGGTGAATCAGAAGAAGCAAAAGAAGGAGAAGGAGAAGGTGAAGTCAGGAGGGTGAATCAGAAGAAGCAGAAGAAGGAGAAGGAGAAGGTGAAGTTAGGAGGGTGAATCAGAAGAAGCAGAAGAAGGAGAAGGAGCAGGTGAAGTGAGGGGGGTGAAGCAGAAGAAGTAGAAGAAGGAGAAGGAGAAGGTGAAGTCAGGACGGTGAAGCAGAAGAAGCAGAAGAAGGAGAAGGAGAAGGTGAAGTCTGGAGGGCGCAGCAGAAGAAGCCGAAGAAGGAGAAGGAGAAGGTGAAGTCTGGAGGGTGAAGCAGAAGAAGCAGAAGAAGGAGAAGTAGAAGGTGAAGTCTGGAGGGTGAATCAGAAGAAGTAGAAGAAGGAGAGGGAGAAGGTGAAGTCAGGAGAGTGAAGCAGAAGAAGCAGAAGAAGGAGAAGGAGAAGGTGAAGTCTGGAGGGTGAAGCAGAAGAAGCAGAAGAAGGAGAAGGAGAAGGTGAAGTCTGGAGGGCGAAGCAGAAGAAGCAGAAGAAGGAGAAGTAGAAGGTGAAGTCTGGAGGGTGAAGCAGAAGAAGCAGAAGAAGGAGAAGGAGAAGGTGAAGTCTGGAGGGTGAATCAGAAGAAGTAGAAGAAGGAGAAGGAGAAGGTGAAGTCAGAAGGGTGAAGCAGAAGAAGCAGAAGAAGGAGAAGGAGAAGGTGAAGTCTGGAGGGTGAAGCAGAAGAAGCAGAAGAAGGAGAAGGAGAAGGTGAAGTCTGGAGGGTGAAGCAGAAGAAGCAGAAGAAGGAGAAGGAGTAGGTGAAGTAAGGAGGGTGAATCAGAAGAAGTAGAAGAAGGAGAAGGAGAAGGTTAAGTCTGGAGGGTGAATCAGAAGACGTAGAAGAAGGAGAAGGAGAAGGTGAAGTCTGGAGGGTGAATCAGAAGAAGTAGAAGAAGGAGAAGGAGAATGTGAAGTCTGGAGGGTGAATCAGAAGAAGCAGAAGAAGGAGAAGGAGAAGGTGATGTCTGGAGGGAGAAGCAGAAGAAGTAGAAGAAGGAGAAGGAGAAGTTGAAGTCTGGAGGGTGAATCAGAAGAAGTAGAAGAAGGAGAAGGAGAAGGTGAAGTCTGGAGGGTCAATCAGAAGAAGTAGAAGAAGGAGAAGATTAAGGTGAAGTCTGGAGGGTAAATCAGAAGAAGCAGAAGAAGGAGAAGGAGAAGATGAAGTCTGGAGGGTGAATCAGAAGAAGTAGAAGAAGGAGAAGGAGAAGGTGTAGTCTAGACGGTGAATCAGAAGAAGTAGACGAAGGAGAAGGAGAAGGTGAAGTCTGCAGGGTGAATCAGAAGAAGCAGAAGAAGGAGAAGGAGAAGGTGAAGTCTGGAGGGTGGATCAGAAGAAGTAGAAGAAGGAGAAGGAGAAGGTGAAGTCTGGAGGGTGAATCAGAAGAAGAAGGAGAAGGTGAAGTCTGGAGGGTGAATCAGAAGAAGCAGAAGAAGGAGAAGGAGAAGGTGAAGTCTGGAGGGTGAATCAGAAGAAGCAGAATAAGGAGAAGGAGAAGGTGAAGTCTGGAGGGTGAATCAGAAGAAGCAGAAGAAGGAAAAGGAGAAGGTGAAGTCTGGAGGGTGAATCAGAAGAAGCAGAAGAAGGAGAAGGAGAAGGTGAAGTCTGGAGGGTGAATCAGAAGAAGCAGAAGAAGGAGAAGGAGAAGGAGGAGTCTGGAGGGTGAATCAGAAGAAGCAGAAGAAGGAGAAGGATAAGGTGAAGTCTGGAGGGTGAAGCAGAAGAAGTAGAAGAAGGAGAAGGAGAAGGTGAAGTCAGGAGGGTGAATCAGAAGAAGTAGAAGAAGGAGAAGGAGGAGGTGAAGTCTGGAGGGTGAATCAGAAGAAGCAGAAGATGGAGAAGGAGAAGGTGAAGTCTGGAGGGTGAATCAGAAGAATCAGAAGAAGGAGAAGGAGAAGGTGAAGTCTGGAGGGTGAATCAGAAGAAGCAGAAGAAGGAGAAGGAGAAGGTGAAGTCTGGAGGGTGAATCAGAAGAAGCAGAAGAAGGAGAAGGAGAAGGTGAAGTCAGGAGGGTGAATCAGAAGAAGCAGAAGAAGGAGAAGTAGAAGGTGAAGTTAGGAGGGTGAATCAGAAGAAGCAGAAGAAGGAGAAGGAGCAGGTGATGTCAGCGGGATGAAGCAGAAGAAGTAGAAGAAGGAGAAGGAGAAGGTGAAGTCAGGACGGTGAAGCAGAAGAAGCAGAAGAAGGAGAAGGAGAAGGTGAAGTCTGGAGGGTGAGTCAGAATAAGTAGAAGAAGGAGAAGGAGAAGGTCAAGTCTGGAGGGTGAATCAGAAGAAGTAGAAGAAGGAGAAGGAGAAGGTGAAGTCTGGAGGGTGAAGCAGAAGAAGTAGAAGAAGGAGAAGGAGAAGGTGAAGTCAGGAGGGTGAATCAGAAGAACTAGAAGAAGAAGAAGGAGAAGGTGAAGTCAGGAGGGTGAATCAGAAGAAGCAGAAGAAGGAGAAGGAGAAGGTGAAGTCTGGAGGGTGAATCAGAAGAATCAGAAGAAGGAGAAGGAGAAGGTGAAGTCTGGAGGGTGAATCAGAAGAAGCAGAAGAAAGAGAAGGAGAAGGTGAAGTCTGGAGGGTGAATCAGAAGAAGCAGAAGAAGGAGAAGGAGAAGGTGAAGTCAGGAGGGTGAATCAGAAGAAGCAGAAGAAGGAGAAGGAGAAGGTGAAGTTAGGAGGGTGAATCAGAAGAAGCAGAAGAAGGAGAAGGAGCAGGTGATGTCAGGGGGATGAAGCAGAAGAATTAGAAGAAGGAGAAGGAGAAGGTGAAGTCAGGACGGTGAAGCAGAAGAAGCAGAAGAAGGAGAAGGAGAAGATGAAGTCTGGAGGGTGAATCAGAAGAAGTAGAAGAAGGAGAAGGAGAAGGTCAAGTCTGGAGGGTGAATCGGAAGAAGTAGAAGAAGGAGAAGGAGAAGGTGAAGTCTGGAGGGTGAAGCAGAAGAAGTAGAAGAAGGAGAAGGAGAAGGTGAAGTCAGGAGGGTGAATCAGAAGAAGTAGAAGAAGGAGAAGGAGAAGGTGAAGTCAGGAGGGTGAATCAGAAGAAGCAGAAGAAGGAGAAGGAGAAGGTGAAGTCTGGAGGGTGAATATGAAGAAGCAGAAGAAGGAGAAGGAGAAGATGAAATCTGGAGGGTGAATCAGAAGAAGTAGAAGAAGGAGAAGGAGAAGGTGAGGTCTGGAGGGTGAATCAGAAGAAGTAGAAGAAGGAGAAGGAGAAGGTGAAGTCTGGAGGGTGAAACAGAAGAAGCAGAAGAAGGAGAAGGAGAAGGTGAAGTCTGGAGGGTGAATCAGAAGAAGTAGAAGAAGGAGAAGGAGAAGGTGAAGTCTGGAGGGTGAATCAGAAGAAGCAGAAGAAGGAGAAGGAGAAGGTGAAGTCTGGAGGGTGAATCAGAAGAAGCAGAAGAAGGAGAAGGAGAAGGTGAAGTCTGGAGGGTGAATCAGAAAAAGCAGAAGAAGGCGAAGGAGAAGTTGAAGTCTGGAGGGTGAATCAGAAGAAGCAGAATAAGGAGAAGTGAAGGTGAAGTATGGAGGGTGAATCAGAAGAAGCAGAAGAAGGAGAAGGAGAAGGTGAAGTCTGGAGGGTGAATCAGAAGAATTAGAAGAAGGAGAAGGTGAAGGTGAAGTCTGGAGGGTGAAGCAGAAGAAGTAGAAGAAGGAGAAGGAGAAGGTGAAGTCAGGAGGGTGAATCAGAAGAAGTAGAAGAAGGAGAAGGAGAAGGTGAAGTCAGGAGGGTGAATCAGAAGAAGCAGAAGAAGGAGAAGGAAAAGGTGAAGTCTGGAGGGTGAATCAGAAGAAGCAGAATAAGGAGAAGGAGAAGGTGAAGTCTGGAGGGTGAATCAGAAGAAGCAGAATAAGGAGAAGGAGAAGGTGAAGTCTGGAGGGTGAATCAGAAGAAGCAGAAGAAGGAGAAGGAGAAGATGAAGTCTGGAGGGTGAATCAGAAGAAGTAGAAGAAGGAGAAGGAGAAGGTGAAGTCTGGAGGGTGAAGCAGAAGAAGTAGAAGAAGGAGAAGGAGAAGGTGAAGTCAGGAGGGTGAATCAGAAGAAGTAGAAGAAGGAGAAGGAGAAGGTGAAGTCAGGAGGGTGAATCAGAAGAAGCAGAAGAAGGAGAAGGAGAAGGTGAAGTCTGGAGGGTGAATCAGAATAATCAGAAGAAGGAGAAGGAGAAGGTGAAGTCTGGAGGGTGAATCAGAAGAAGCAGAAGAAAGAGAAGGAGAAGGTGAAGTCTGGAGGGTGAAGCAGAAGAAACAGAAGAAGGAGAAGGAGAAGGTGAAGACTGGAGGGTGAATCAGAAGAAGTGGAAGAAGGAGAAGGAGAAGGTGAAGTTTGGAGGGTGAATCAGAAGAAGTAGAAGAAGGAGAAGGAGAAGGTGAAGTCTGGAGGGTGAATCAGAAGAAGCAGAAGAAGGAGAAGGAGAAGGTGAAGTCTGGAGGGTGAATCAGAAGAAGCAGAAGAAGGAGAAGGAGAAGGTGAAGTCTGGAGGGTGAATCAGAAGAAGCAGAAGAAGGAGAAGGAGAAGGTGAAGTCTGGAGGGTGAATCAGAAGAAGCAAAAGAAGGAGAAGGAGAAGGTGAAGTCAGGAGGGTGAATCAGAAGAAGTAGAAGAAGGAGAAGGAGAAGGTGATGTCTGGAGGGTGAATCAGAAGAAGCAGAAGAAGGAGAAGGAGAAGGTGAAGTCTGGAGGGTGAATCAGAAGAAGCAGAAGAAGGAGAAGGAGAAGGTGAAGTCTGGAGGGTGAATCAGAAGAAGCAAAAGAAGGAGAAGGAGAAGGTGAAGTCAGGAGGGTGAATCAGAAGAAGCAGAAGAAGGAGAAGGAGAAGGTGAAGTTAGGAGGGTGAATCAGAAGAAGCAGAAGAAGGAGAAGGAGCAGGTGAAGTGAGGGGGGTGAAGCAGAAGAAGTAGAAGAAGGAGAAGGAGAAGGTGAAGTCAGGACGGTGAAGCAGAAGAAGCAGAAGAAGGAGAAGGAGAAGGTGAAGTCTGGAGGGCGCAGCAGAAGAAGCCGAAGAAGGAGAAGGAGAAGGTGAAGTCTGGAGGGTGAAGCAGAAGAAGCAGAAGAAGGAGAAGTAGAAGGTGAAGTCTGGAGGGTGAATCAGAAGAAGTAGAAGAAGGAGAGGGAGAAGGTGAAGTCAGGAGAGTGAAGCAGAAGAAGCAGAAGAAGGAGAAGGAGAAGGTGAAGTCTGGAGGGTGAAGCAGAAGAAGCAGAAGAAGGAGAAGGAGAAGGTGAAGTCTGGAGGGCGAAGCAGAAGAAGCAGAAGAAGGAGAAGGAGAAGGTGAAGTCTGGAGGGTGAAGCAGAAGAAGCAGAAGAAGGAGAAGGAGAAGGTGAAGTCTGGAGGGTGAATCAGAAGAAGTAGAAGAAGGAGAAGGAGAAGGTGAAGTCAGAAGGGTGAAGCAGAAGAAGCAGAAGAAGGAGAAGGAGAAGGTGAAGTCTGGAGGGTGAAGCAGAAGAAGCAGAAGAAGGAGAAGGAGAAGGTGAAGTCTGGAGGGTGAAGCAGAAGAAGCAGAAGAAGGAGAAGGAGTAGGTGAAGTAAGGAGGGTGAATCAGAAGAAGTAGAAGAAGGAGAAGGAGAAGGTTAAGTCTGGAGGGTGAATCAGAAGACGTAGAAGAAGGAGAAGGAGAAGGTGAAGTCTGGAGGGTGAATCAGAAGAAGTAGAAGAAGGAGAAGGAGAATGTGAAGTCTGGAGGGTGAATCAGAAGAAGCAGAAGAAGGAGAAGGAGAAGGTGAAGTCTGGAGGGAGAAGCAGAAGAAGTAGAAGAAGGAAAAGGAGAAGTTGAAGTCTGGAGGGTGAATCAGAAGAAGTAGAAGAAGGAGAAGGAGAAGGTGAAGTCTGGAGGGTCAATCAGAAGAAGTAGAAGAAGGAGAAGATTAAGGTGAAGTCTGGAGGGTAAATCAGAAGAAGCAGAAGAAGGAGAAGGAGAAGATGAAGTCTGGAGGGTGAATCAGAAGAAGTAGAAGAAGGAGAAGGAGAAGGTGTAGTCTGGACGGTGAATCAGAAGAAGTAGACGAAGGAGAAGGAGAAGGTGAAGTCTGCAGGGTGAATCAGAAGAAGCAGAAGAAGGAGAAGGAGAAGGTGAAGTCTGGAGGGTGGATCAGAAGAAGTAGAAGAAGGAGAAGGAGAAGGTGAAGTCTGGAGGGTGAATCAGAAGAAGAAGGAGAAGGTGAAGTCTGGAGGGTGAATCAGAAGAAGCAGAAGAAGGAGAAGGAGAAGGTGAAGTCTGGAGGGTGAATCAGAAGAAGCAGAATAAGGAGAAGGAGAAGGTGAAGTCTGGAGGGTGAATCAGAAGAAGCAGAAGAAGGAAAAGGAGAAGGTGAAGTCTGGAGGGTGAATCAGAAGAAGCAGAAGAAGGAGAAGGAGAAGGTGAAGTCTGGAGGGTGAATCAGAAGAAGCAGAAGAAGGAGAAGGAGAAGGAGGAGTCTGGAGGGTGAATCAGAAGAAGCAGAAGAAGGAGAAGGATAAGGTGAAGTCTGGAGGGTGAAGCAGAAGAAGTAGAAGAAGGAGAAGGAGAAGGTGAAGTCAGGAGGGTGAATCAGAAGAAGTAGAAGAAGGAGAAGGAGGAGGTGAAGTCTGGAGGGTGAATCAGAAGAAGCAGAAGAAGGAGAAGGAGAAGGTGAAGTCTGGAGGGTGAATCAGAAGAATCAGAAGAAGGAGAAGGAGAAGGTGAAGTCTGGAGGGTGAATCAGAAGAAGCAGAAGAAGGAGAAGGAGAAGGTGAAGTCTGGAGGGTGAATCAGAAGAAGCAGAAGAAGGAGAAGGAGAAGGTGAAGTCAGGAGGGTGAATCAGAAGAAGCAGAAGAAGGAGAAGTAGAAGGTGAAGTTAGGAGGGTGAATCAGAAGAAGCAGAAGAAGGAGAAGGAGCAGGTGATGTCAGCGGGATGAAGCAGAAGAAGTAGAAGAAGGAGAAGGAGAAGGTGAAGTCAGGACGGTGAAGCAGAAGAAGCAGAAGAAGGAGAAGGAGAAGGTGAAGTCTGGAGGGTGAGTCAGAATAAGTAGAAGAAGGAGAAGGAGAAGGTCAAGTCTGGAGGGTGAATCAGAAGAAGTAGAAGAAGGAGAAGGAGAAGGTGAAGTCTGGAGGGTGAAGCAGAAGAAGTAGAAGAAGGAGAAGGAGAAGGTGAAGTCAGGAGGGTGAATCAGAAGAAGTAGAAGAAGAAGAAGGAGAAGGTGAAGTCAGGAGGGTGAATCAGAAGAAGCAGAAGAAGGAGAAGGAGAAGGTGAAGTCTGGAGGGTGAATCAGAAGAATCAGAAGAAGGAGAAGGAGAAGGTGAAGTCTGGAGGGTGAATCAGAAGAAGCAGAAGAAAGAGAAGGAGAAGGTGAAGTCTGGAGGGTGAATCAGAAGAAGCAGAAGAAGGAGAAGGAGAAGGTGAAGTCAGGAGGGTGAATCAGAAGAAGCAGAAGAAGGAGAAGGAGAAGGTGAAGTTAGGAGGGTGAATCAGAAGAAGCAGAAGAAGGAGAAGGAGCAGGTGATGTCAGGGGGATGAAGCAGAAGAATTAGAAGAAGGAGAAGGAGAAGGTGAAGTCAGGACGGTGAAGCAGAAGAAGCAGAAGAAGGAGAAGGAGAAGATGAAGTCTGGAGGGTGAATCAGAAGAAGTAGAAGAAGGAGAAGGAGAAGGTCAAGTCTGGAGGGTGAATCGGAAGAAGTAGAAGAAGGAGAAGGAGAAGGTGAAGTCTGGAGGGTGAAGCAGAAGAAGTAGAAGAAGGAGAAGGAGAAGGTGAAGTCAGGAGGGTGAATCAGAAGAAGTAGAAGAAGGAGAAGGAGAAGGTGAAGTCAGGAGGGTGAATCAGAAGAAGCAGAAGAAGGAGAAGGAGAAGGTGAAGTCTGGAGGGTGAATATGAAGAAGCAGAAGAAGGAGAAGGAGAAGATGAAATCTGGAGGGTGAATCAGAAGAAGTAGAAGAAGGAGAAGGAGAAGGTGAGGTCTGGAGGGTGAATCAGAAGAAGTAGAAGAAGGAGAAGGAGAAGGTGAAGTCTGGAGGGTGAAACAGAAGAAGCAGAAGAAGGAGAAGGAGAAGGTGAAGTCTGGAGGGTGAATCAGAAGAAGTAGAAGAAGGAGAAGGAGAAGGTGAAGTCTGGAGGGTGAATCAGAAGAAGCAGAAGAAGGAGAAGGAGAAGGTGAAGTCTGGAGGGTGAATCAGAAGAAGCAGAAGAAGGAGAAGGAGAAGGTGAAGTCTGGAGGGTGAATCAGAAGAAGCAGAAGAAGGCGAAGGAGAAGTTGAAGTCTGGAGGGTGAATCAGAAGAAGCAGAATAAGGAGAAGTGAAGGTGAAGTATGGAGGGTGAATCAGAAGAAGCAGAAGAAGGAGAAGGAGAAGGTGAAGTCTGGAGGGTGAATCAGAAGAATTAGAAGAAGGAGAAGGTGAAGGTGAAGTCTGGAGGGTGAAGCAGAAGAAGTAGAAGAAGGAGAAGGAGAAGGTGAAGTCAGGAGGGTGAATCAGAAGAAGTAGAAGAAGGAGAAGGAGAAGGTGAAGTCAGGAGGGTGAATCAGAAGAAGCAGAAGAAGGAGAAGGAAAAGGTGAAGTCTGGAGGGTGAATCAGAAGAAGCAGAATAAGGAGAAGGAGAAGGTGAAGTCTGGAGGGTGAATCAGAAGAAGCAGAATAAGGAGAAGGAGAAGGTGAAGTCTGGAGGGTGAATCAGAAGAAGCAGAAGAAGGAGAAGGAGAAGATGAAGTCTGGAGGGTGAATCAGAAGAAGTAGAAGAAGGAGAAGGAGAAGGTGAAGTCTGGAGGGTGAAGCAGAAGAAGTAGAAGAAGGAGAAGGAGAAGGTGAAGTCAGGAGGGTGAATCAGAAGAAGTAGAAGAAGGAGAAGGAGAAGGTGAAGTCAGGAGGGTGAATCAGAAGAAGCAGAAGAAGGAGAAGGAGAAGGTGAAGTCTGGAGGGTGAATCAGAATAATCAGAAGAAGGAGAAGGAGAAGGTGAAGTCTGGAGGGTGAATCAGAAGAAGCAGAAGAAAGAGAAGGAGAAGGTGAAGTCTGGAGGGTGAAGCAGAAGAAACAGAAGAAGGAGAAGGAGAAGGTGAAGACTGGAGGGTGAATCAGAAGAAGTGGAAGAAGGAGAAGGAGAAGGTGAAGTTTGGAGGGTGAATCAGAAGAAGTAGAAGAAGGAGAAGGAGAAGGTGAAGTCTGGAGGGTGAATCAGAAGAAGCAGAAGAAGGAGAAGGAGAAGGTGAAGTCTGGAGGGTGAATCAGAAGAAGCAGAAGAAGGAGAAGGAGAAGATGAAGTCTGGAGGGTGAATCAGAAGAAGTAGAAGAAGGAGAAGGAGAAGGTGAAGTCTGGAGGGTGAATCAGAAGAAGCAGAAGAAAGAGAAGGAGAAGGTGAAGTCTGGAGGGTGAATCAGAAGAAGTAGAAGAGGGAGAAGGAGAAGGTGAAGTCTGGAGGGTGAATCAGAAGAAGCAGAAGAAGGAGAAGGAGAAGGTGAAGTCTGGAGGGTGAATCAGAAGAAGCAGAAGAAGGAGAAGGAGAAGGTGAAGTCAGGAGGGTGAATCAGAAGAAGCAGAAGAAGGAGAATTTATAGGTGAAGTTAGGAGGGTGAATCAGAAGAAGCAGAAGAAGGAGAAGGAGCAGGTGATGTCAGCGGGATGAAGCAGAAGAAGGAGAAGGAGAAGGTGAAGTCAGGACGGTGAAGCAGAAGAAGCAGAAGAAGGAGAAGGAGAAGGTGAAGTCTGGAGGGTGAGTCAGAATAAGTAGAAGAAGGAGAAGGAGAAGGTCAAGTCTGGAGGGTGAATCAGAAGAAGTAGATAAAGGAGAAGGAGAAGGTGAAGTCTGGAGGGTGAAGCAGAAGAAGTAGAAGAAGGAGAAGGAGAAGGTGAAGTCAGGAGGGTGAATCAGAAGAAGTAGAAGAAGAAGAAGGAGAAGGTGAAGTCAGGAGGGTGAATCAGAAGAAGCAGAAGAAGGAGAAGGAGAAGGTGAAGTCTGGAGGGTGAATCAGAAGAATCAGAAGAAGGAGAAGGAGAAGGTGAAGTCTGGAGGGTGAATCAGAAGAAGCAGAAGAAAGAGAAGGAGAAGGTGAAGTCTGGAGGGTGAATCAGAAGAAGCAGAAGAAGGAGAAGGAGAAGGTGAAGTCAGGAGGGTGAATCAGAAGAAGCAGAAGAAGGAGAAGGAGAAGGAGAAGTTAGGAGGGTGAATCAGAAGAAGCAGAAGAAGGAGAAGGAGCAGGTGATGTCAGGGGGATGAAGCAGAAGAATTAGAAGAAGGAGAAGGAGAAGGTGAAGTCAGGACGGTGAAGCAGAAGAAGCAGAAGAAGGAGAAGGAGAAGATGAAGTCTGGAGGGTGAATCAGAAGAAGTAGAAGAAGGAGAAGGAGAAGGTCAAGTCTGGAGGGTGAATCGGAAGAAGTAGAAGAAGGAGAAGGAGAAGGTGAAGTCTGGAGGGTGAAGCAGAAGAAGTAGAAGAAGGAGAAGGAGAAGGTGAAGTCAGGAGGGTGAATCAGAAGAAGTAGAAGAAGGAGAAGGAGAAGGTGAAGTCAGGAGGGTGAATCAGAAGAAGCAGAAGAAGGAGAAGGAGAAGGTGAAGTCTGGAGGGTGAATATGAAGAAGCAGAAGAAGGAGAAGGAGAAGATGAAATCTGGAGGGTGAATCAGAAGAAGTAGAAGAAGGAGAAGGAGAAGGTGAGGTCTGGAGGGTGAATCAGAAGAAGTAGAAGAAGGAGAAGGAGAAGGTGAAGTCTGGAGGGTGAAACAGAAGAAGCAGAAGAAGGAGAAGGAGAAGGTGAAGTCTGGAGGGCGAATCAGAAGAAGTAGAAGAAGGAGAAGGAGAAGGTGAAGTCTGGAGGGTGAATCAGAAGAAGCAGAAGAAGGAGAAGGAGAAGGTGAAGTCTGGAGGGTGAATCAGAAGAAGCAGAAGAAGGAGAAGGTGAAGTCTGGAGGGTGAATCAGAAGAAGCAGAAGAAGGCGAAGGAGAAGTTGAAGTCTGGAGGGTGAATCAGAAGAAGCAGAATAAGGAGAAGTGAAGGTGAAGTATGGAGGGTGAATCAGAAGAAGCAGAAGAAGGAGAAGGAGAAGGTGAAGTCTGGAGGGTGAATCAGAAGAATTAGAAGAAGGAGAAGGAGAAGGTGAAGTCTGGAGGGTGAAGCAGAAGTAGTAGAAGAAGGAGAAGGAGAAGGTGAAGTCAGGAGGGTGAATCAGAAGAAGTAGAAGAAGGAGAAGGAGAAGGTGAAGTCAGGAGGGTGAATCAGAAGAAGCAGAAGAAGGAGAAGGAAAAGGTGAAGTCTGGAGGGTGAATCAGAAGAAGCAGAATAAGGAGAAGGAGAAGGTGAAGTCTGGAGGGTGAATCAGAAGAAGCAGAATAAGGAGAAGGAGAAGGTGAAGTCTGGAGGGTGAATCAGAAGAAGCAGAAGAAGGAGAAGGAGAAGATGAAGTCTGGAGGGTGAATCAGAAGAAGTAGAAGAAGGAGAAGGAGGAGGTGAAGTCTGGAGGGTGAAGCAGAAGAAGTAGAAGAAGGAGAAGGAGAAGGTGAAGTCAGGAGGGTGAATCAGAAGAAGTAGAAGAAGGAGAAGGAGAAGGTGAAGTCAGGAGGGTGAATCAGAAGAAGCAGAAGAAGGAGAAGGAGAAGGTGAAGTCTGGAGGGTGAATCAGAATAATCAGAAGAAGGAGAAGGAGAAGGTGAAGTCTGGAGGGTGAATCAGAAGAAGCAGAAGAAAGAGAAGGAGAAGGTGAAGTCTGGAGGGTGAAGCAGAAGAAACAGAAGAAGGAGAAGGAGAAGGTGAAGACTGGAGGGTGAATCAGAAGAAGTGGAAGAAGGAGAAGGAGAAGGTGAAGTTTGGAGGGTGAATCAGAAGAAGTAGAAGAAGGAGAAGGAGAAGGTGAAGTCTGGAGGGTGAATCAGAAGAAGCAGAAGAAGGAGAAGGAGAAGGTGAAGTCTGGAGGGTGAATCAGAAGAAGCAGAAGAAGGAGAAGGAGAAGATGAAGTCTGGAGGGTGAATCAGAAGAAGTAGAAGAAGGAGAAGGAGAAGGTGAAGTCTGGAGGGTGAATCAGAAGAAGCAGAAGAAAGAGAAGGAGAAGGTGAAGTCTGGAGGGTGAATCAGAAGAAGTAGAAGAGGGAGAAGGAGAAGGTGAAGTCTGGAGGGTGAATCAGAAGAAGCAGAAGAAGGAGAAGGAGAAGGTGAAGTCTGGAGGGTGAATCAGAAGAAGCAGAAGAAGGAGAAGGAGAAGGTGAAGTCTGGAGGGTGAATCAGAAGAAGCAGAAGAAGGAGAAGGAGAAGTTGAAGTCTGGAGGGTGAATCAGAAGAAGCAGAATAAGGAGAAGTGAAGGGGAAGTATGGAGTGTGAATCAGAAGAAGCAGAAGAAGGAGAAGGAGAAGGTGAAGTCTGGAGGGTGAATCAGAAGATGTAGTAGAAGGAGAAGGAGAAGGTGAAGTCTGGAGGGTGAAGCAGAAGGAGTAGAAGAAGGAGAAGGAGAAGGTGAAGTCAGGAGGGTGAATCAGAAGAAGTAGAAGAAGGAGAAGGAGAAGGTGAAGTCAGGAGGGTGAATCAGAAGAAGCAGAAGAAGGAGAAGGAGAAGGTGAAGTCTGGAGGGTGAATCAGAAGAAGCAGAATAAGGAGAAGGAGAAGGTGAAGTCTGGAGGGTGAATCAGAAGAAGCAGAATAAGGAGAAGGAGAAGGTGAAGTCTGGAGGGTGAATCAGAAGAAGCAGAAGAAGGAGAAGGAGAAGATGAAGTCTGGAGGGTGAATCAGAAGAAGTAGAAGAAGGAGAAGGAGAAGGTGAAGTCTGGAGGGTGAAGCAGAAGAAGTAGAAGAAGGAGAAGGAGAAGGTGAAGTCAGGAGGGTGAATCAGAAGAAGTAGAAGAAGGAGAAGGAGAAGCTGAAGTCAGGAGGGTGAATCAGAAGAAGCAGAAGAAGGAGAAGGAGAAGGTGAAGTCTGGAGGGTGAATCAGAAGAATCAGAAGAAGGAGAAGGAGAAGGTGAAGTCTGGAGGGTGAATCAGAAGAAGCAGAAGAAAGAGAAGGAGAAGGTGAAGTCTGGAGGGTGAAGCAGAAGAAACAGAAGAAGGAGAAGGAGAAGGTGAAGACTGGAGGGTGAATCAGAAGAAGTGGAAGAAGGAGAAGGAGAAGGTGAAGTCTGGAGGGTGAATCAGAAGAAGTAGAAGAAGGAGAAGGAGAAGGTGAAGTCTGGAGGGTGAATCAGAAGAAGCAGAAGAAGGAGAAGGAGAAGGTGAAGTCTGGAGGGTGAATCAGAAGAAGCAGAAGAAGGAGAAGGAGAAGATGAAGTCTGGAGGGTGAATCAGAAGAAGTAGAAGAAGGAGAAGGAGAAGGTGAAGTCAGGAGGGTGAAGCAGAAGAAGCAGAAGATGGAGAAGGAGAAGGTGAAGTCTGGAGGGTGAAACAGAAGAATCAGAAGAAGGAGAAGGAGAAGGTGAAGTCTGGAGGGTGAATCAGAAGAAGCAGAAGAAAGAGAAGGAGAAGGTGAAGTCTGGAGGGTGAAGCAGAAGAAACAGAAGAAGGAGAAGGAGAAGGTGAAGACTGAAGGGTGAATCAGAAGAAGTAGAAGAAGGAGAAGGAGAAGGTGAAGTCTGGAGGGTGAATCAGAAGAAGTAGAAGAAGGCGAAGGAGAAGGTGAAGTCTGGAGGGTGAATCAGAAGAAGCAGAAGAAGGAGAAGGAGAAGGTGAAGTCTGGAGGGTGAATCAGAAGAAGCAGAAGAAGGAGAAGGAGAAGGTGAAGTCTGGAGGGTGAATCAGAAGAAGCAGAATAAGGAGAAGGAGAAGGTGAAGTCTGGAGGGTGAATCAGAAGAAGCAGAAGAAGGAGAAGGAGAAGGTGAAGTCTGGAGGGTGAATCAGAAGAAGTAGAAGAAGGAGAAGGAGAAGGTGAAGTCTGGAGGGTGAATCAGAAGAAGTAGAAGAAGGAGAAGGAGAAGGTGAAGACTGGAGGGTGAATCAGAAGAAGCAGAAGAAGGAGAAGGAGAAGGTGAAGTCTGGAGGGTGAATCAGAAGAAGCAGAAGAAGGAGAAGGAGACGATGAAGTCTGGAGGGTGAATCAGAAGAAGTAGAAGAAGGAGAAGGAGAAGGTGAAGTCTGGAGGGTGAATCAGAAGAAGCAGAAGAAGGAGAAGGAGAAGGTGAAGTCTGGAGGGTGAATCAGAAGAAGCAGAAGAAGGAGAAGGAGAAGGTGAAGTCTGGAGGGTGAATCAGAAGAAGCAGAATAAGGAGAAGGAGAAGGTGAAGTCTGGAGGGTGAATCAGAAGAAGCAGAAGAAGTAGAAGGAGAAGGTGAAGTCTGGAGGGTGAATCAGAAGAAGTAGAAGAAGGAGAAGGAGAAGGTGAAGTCTGGAGGGTGAAGCAGAAGAAGTAGAAGAAGGAGAAGGAGAAGGTGAAGTCAGGAGGGTGAATCAGAAGAAGTAGAAGAAGGAGAAGGAGAAGGTGAAGTCAGGAGGGTGATTCAGAAGAAGCAGAAGAAGGAGAAGGAGAAGGTGAAGTCTGGAGGGTGAATCAGAAGAATCAGAAGAAGGAGAAGGAGAAGGTGAAGTCTGGAGGGTGAATCAGAAGAAGCAGAAGAAAGAGAAGGAGAAGGTGAAGTCTGGAGGGTGAAGCAGAAGAAACAGAAGAAGGAGAAGGAGAAGGTGAAGACTGAAGGGTGAATCAGAAGAAGTAGAAGAAGGAGAAGGAGAAGGTGAGGTCTGGAGGGTGAATCAGAAGAAGTAGAAGAAGGAGAAGGAGAAGGTGAAGTCTGGAGGGTGAATCAGAAGAAGCAGAAGAAGGAGAAGGAGAAGATGAAGTCTGGAGGGAGAATCAGAAGAAGTAGAAGAAGGAGAAGGAGAAGGTGAAGTCAGGAGGGTGAAGCAGAAGAAGCAGAAGATGGAGAAGGAGAAGGTGAAGTCTGGAGGGTGAAACAGAAGAATCAGAAGAAGGAGAAGGAGAAGGTGAAGTCTGGAGGGTGAATCAGAAGAAGCAGAAGAAAGAGAAGGAGAAGGTGAAGTCTGGAGGGTGAAGCAGAAGAAACAGAAGAAGGAGAAGGAGAAGGTGAAGACTGAAGGGTGAATCAGAAGAAGTAGAAGAAGGAGAAGGAGAAGGTGAAGTCTGGAGGGTGAATCAGAAGAAGTAGAAGAAGGCGAAGGAGAAGGTGAAGTCTGGAGGGTGAATCAGAAGAAGCAGAAGAAGGAGAAGGAGAAGGTGAAGTCTGGAGGGTGAATCAGAAGAAGCAGAAGAAGGAGAAGGAGAAGGTGAAGTCTGGAGGGTGAATCAGAAGAAGCAGAATAAGGAGAAGGAGAAGGTGAAGTCTGGAGGGTGAATCAGAAGAAGCAGAAGAAGGACAAGGAGAAGGTGAAGTCTGGAGGGTGAATCAGAAGAAGTAGAAGAAGGAGAAGGAGAAGGTGAAGTCTGGAGGGTGAATCAGAAGAAGTAGAAGAAGGAGAAGGAGAAGGTGAAGACTGGAGGGTGAATCAGAAGAAGCAGAAGAAGGAGAAGGAGAAGGTGAAGTCTGGAGGGTGAATCAGAAGAAGCAGAAGAAGGAGAAGGAGACGATGAAGTCTGGAGGGTGAATCAGAAGAAGTAGAAGAAGGAGAAGGAGAAGGTGAAGTCTGGAGGGTGAATCAGAAGAAGCAGAAGAAGGAGAAGGAGAAGGTGAAGTCTGGAGGGTGAATCAGAAGAAGCAGAAGAAGGAGAAGGAGAAGGTGAAGTCTGGAGGGTGAATCAGAAGAAGCAGAATAAGGAGAAGGAGAAGGTGAAGTCTGGAGGGTGAATCAGAAGAAGCAGAAGAAGTAGAAGGAGAAGGTGAAGTCTGGAGGGTGAATCAGAAGAAGTAGAAGAAGGAGAAGGAGAAGGTGAAGTCTGGAGGGTGAAGCAGAAGAAGTAGAAGAAGGAGAAGGAGAAGATGAAGTCAGGAGGGTGAATCAGAAGAAGTAGAAGAAGGAGAAGGAGAAGGTGAAGTCAGGAGGGTGATTCAGAAGAAGCAGAAGAAGGAGAAGGAGAAGGTGAAGTCTGGAGGGTGAATCAGAAGAATCAGAAGAAGGAGAAGGAGAAGGTGAAGTCTGGAGGGTGAATCAGAAGAAGCAGAAGAAAGAGAAGGAGAAGGTGAAGCCTGGAGGGTGAAGCAGAAGAAACAGAAGAAGGAGAAGGAGAAGGTGAAGACTGAAGGGTGAATCAGAAGAAGTAGAAGAAGGAGAAGGAGAAGGTGAGGTCTGGAGGGTGAATCAGAAGAAGTAGAAGAAGGAGAAGGAGAAGGTGAAGTCTGGAGGGTGAATCAGAAGAAGCAGAAGAAGGAGAAGGAGAAGGTGAAGTCTGGAGGGTGAATCAGAAGAAGCAGAAGAAGGAGAAGGAGAAGATGAAGTCTGGAGGGTGAATCAGAAGAAGTAGAAGAAGGAGAAGGAGAAGGTGAGGTCTGGAGGGTGAATCAGAAGAAGCAGAAGAAGGAGAAGGAGAAGGTGAAGTCTGGAGGGTGAATCAGAAGAAGCAGAAGAAGGAGAAGGAGAAGGTGATGTCTGGAGGGTGAATCAGAAGAAGCAAAAGAAGGAGAAGGAGAAGGTGAAGTCAGGAGGGTGAATCAGAAGAAGCAGAAGAAGGAGAAGGAGAAGCTGAAGTTAGGAGGGTGAATCAGAAGAAGCAGAAGAAGGAGAAGGAGCAGGTGAAGTCAGGGGGGTGAAGCAGAAGAAGTAGAAGAAGGAGAAGGAGAAGGTGAAGTCAGGACGGTGAAGCAGAAGAGGCAGAAGAAGGAGAAGGAGAAGGTGAAGTCTGGAGGGCGCAGCAGAAGAAGCAGAAGAAGGAGAAGGAGAAGGTGAAGTCTGGAGGGTGAAGCAGAAGAAGCAGAAGAAGGAGAAGGAGAAGGTGAAGTCTGGAGGGTGAATCAGAAGAAGTAGAAGAAGGAGAAGGAGAAGGTGAAGTCAGGAGAGTGAAGCAGAAGAAGCAGAAGAAGGAGAAGGAGAAGGTGAAGTCTGGAGGGTGAAGCAGAAGAAGCAGAAGAAGGAGAAGGGGAAGGTGAAGTCTGGAGGGCGAAGCAGAAGAAGCAGAAGAAGGAGAAGGAGAAGGTGAAGTCTGGAGGGTGAAGCAGAAGAAGCTGAAGAAGGAGAAGGAGAAGGTGAAGTCTGGAGGGTGAATCAGAAGAAGTAGAAGAAGGAGAAGGAGAAGGTGAAGTCAGGAGGGTGAAGCAGAAGAAGCAGAAGATGGAGAAGGAGAAGGTGAAGTCTGGAGGGTGAAACAGAAGAATCAGAAGAAGGAGAAGGAGAAGGTGAAGTCTGGAGGGTGAATCAGAAGAAGCAGAAGAAAGAGAAGGAGAAGGTGAAGTCTGGAGGGTGAAGCAGAAGAAACAGAAGAAGGAGAAGGAGAAGGTGAAGACTGAAGGGTGAATCAGAAGAAGTAGAAGAAGGAGAAGGAGAAGGTGAAGTCTGGAGGGTGAATCAGAAGAAGTAGAAGAAGGCGAAGGAGAAGGTGAAGTCTGGAGGGTGAATCAGAAGAAGCAGAAGAAGGAGAAGGAGAAGGTGAAGTCTGGAGGGTGAATCAGAAGAAGCAGAAGAAGGAGAAGGAGAAGATGAAGTCTGGAGGGTGAATCAGAAGAAGTAGAAGAAGGAGAAGGAGAAGGTGATGTCTGGAGGGTGAATCAGAAGAAGCAGAAGAAGGAGAAGGAGAAGGTGAAGTCTGGAGGGTGAATCAGAAGAAGCAGAAGAAGGAGAAGGAGAAGGTGAAGTCTGGAGGGTGAATCAGAAGAAGCAAAAGAAGGAGAAGGAGAAGGTGAAGTCAGGAGGGTGAATCAGAAGAAGCAGAAGAAGGAGAAGGAGAAGATGAAGTTAGGAGGGTGAATCAGAAGAAGCAGAAGAAGGAGAAGGAGCAGGTGAAGTGCGGGGGGTGAAGCAGAAGAAGTAGAAGAAGGAGAAGGAGAAGGTGAAGTCAGGACGGTGAAGCAGAAGAAGCAGAAGAAGGAGAAGGAGAAGGTGAAGTCTGGAGGGCGCAGCAGAAGAAGCCGAAGAAGGAGAAGGAGAAGGTGAAGTCTGGAGGGTGAAGCAGAAGAAGCAGAAGAAGGAGAAGGAGAAGGTGAAGTCTGGAGGGTGAATCAGAAGAAGTAGAAGAAGGAGAGGGAGAAGGTGAAGTCAGGAGAGTGAAGCAGAAGAAGCAGAAGAAGGAGAAGGAGAAGGTGAAGTCTGGAGGGTGAAGCAGAAGAAGCAGAAGAAGGAGAAGGAGAAGGTGAAGTCTGGAGGGCGAAGCAGAAGAAGCAGAAGAAGGAGAAGGAGAAGGTGAAGTCTGGAGGGTGAAGCAGAAGAAGCAGAAGAAGGAGAAGGAGAAGGTGAAGTCTGGAGGGTGAATCAGAAGAAGTAGAAGAAGGAGAAGGAGAAGGTGAAGTCAGAAGGGTGAAGCAGAAGAAGCAGAAAAAGGAGAAGGAGAAGGTGAAGTCTGGAGGGTGAAGCAGAAGAAGCAGAAGAAGGAGAAGGAGAAGGTGAAGTCTGGAGGGTGAAGCAGAAGAAGCAGAAGAAGGAGAAGGAGAAGGTGAAGTAAGGAGGGTGAATCAGAAGAAGTAGAAGAAGGAGAAGGAGAAGGTTAAGTCTGGAGGGTGAATCAGAAGACGTAGAAGAAGGAGAAGGAGAAGGTGAAGTCTGGAGGGTGAATCAGAAGAAGTAGAAGAAGGAGAAGGAGAATGTGAAGTCTGGAGGGTGAATCAGAAGAAGCAGAAGAAGGAGAAGGAGAAGGTGAAGTCTGGAGGGAGAAGCAGAAGAAGTAGAAGAAGGAGAAGGAGAAGTTGAAGTCTGGAGGGTGAATCAGAAGAAGTAGAAGAAGGAGAAGGAGAAGGTGAAGTCTGGAGGGTCAATCAGAAGAAGTAGAAGAAGGAGAAGGAGAAGGTGAAGTCTGGAGGGTAAATCAGAAGAAGCAGAAGAAGGAGAAGGAGAAGATGAAGTCTGGAGGGTGAATCAGAAGAAGTAGAAGAAGGAGAAGGAGAAGGTGTAGTCTGGACGGTGAATCACAAGAAGTAGACGAAGGAGAAGGAGAAGGTGAAGTCTGCAGGGTGAATCAGAAGAAGCAGAAGAAGGAGAAGGAGAAGGTGAAGTCTGGAGGGTGGATCAGAAGAAGTAGAAGAAGGAGAAGGAGAAGGTGAAGTCTGGAGGGTGAATCAGAAGAAGAAGGAGAAGGTGAAGTCTGGAGGGTGAATCAGAAGAAGCAGAAGAAGGAGAAGGAGAAGGTGATGTCTGGAGGGTGAATCAGAAGAAGCAGAATAAGGAGAAGGAGAAGGTGAAGTCTGGAGGGTGAATCAGAAGAAGCAGAAGAAGGAGAAGGAGAAGGTGAAGTCTGGAGGGTGAATCAGAAGAAGCAGAAGAAGGAGAAGGAGAAGGTGAAGTCTGGAGGGTGAATCAGAAGAAGCAGAAGAAGGAGAAGGAGAAGGAGGAGTCTGGAGGGTGAATCAGAAGAAGCAGAAGAAGGAGAAGGATAAGGTGAAGTCTGGAGGGTGAAGCAGAAGAAGTAGAAGAAGGAGAAGGAGAAGGTGAAGTCAGGAGGGTGAATCAGAAGAAGTAGAAGAAGGAGAAGGAGAAGGTGAAGTCAGGAGGGTGAATCAGAAGAAGCAGAAGAAGGAGAAGGAGAAGGTGAAGTCTGGAGGGTGAATCAGAAGAATCAGAAGAAGGAGAAGGAGAAGGTGAAGTCTGGAGGGTGAATCAGAAGAAGCAGAAGAAGGAGAAGGAGAAGGTGAAGTCTGGAGGGTGAATCAGAAGAAGCAGAAGAAGGAGAAGGAGAAGGTGAAGTCAGGAGGGTGAATCAGAAGAAGCAGAAGAAGGAGAAGTAGAAGGTGAAGTTAGGAGGGTGAATCAGAAGAAGCAGAAGAAGGAGAAGGAGCAGGTGATGTCAGCGGGATGAAGCAGAAGAAGTAGAAGAAGGAGAAGGAGAAGGTGAAGTCAGGACGGTGAAGCAGAAGAAGCAGAAGAAGGAGAAGGAGAAGGTGAAGTCTGGAGGGTGAATCAGAATAAGTAGAAGAAGGAGAAGGAGAAGGTCAAGTCTGGAGGGTGAATCAGAAGAAGTAGAAGAAGGAGAAGGAGAAGGTGAAGTCTGGAGGGTGAAGCAGAAGAAGTAGAAGAAGGAGAAGGAGAAGGTGAAGTCAGGAGGGTGAATCAGAAGAAGTAGAAGAAGAAGAAGGAGAAGGTGAAGTCAGGAGGGTGAATCAGAAGAAGCAGAAGAAGGAGAAGGAGAAGGTGAAGTCTGGAGGGTGAATCAGAAGAAGCAGAAGAAGGAGAAGGAGCAGGTGATGTCAGGGGGATGAAGCAGAAGAATTAGAAGAAGGAGAAGGAGAAGGTGAAGTCAGGACGGTGAAGCAGAAGAAGCAGAAGAAGGAGAAGGAGAAGATGAAGTCTGGAGGGTGAATCAGAAGAAGTAGAAGAAGGAGAAGGAGAAGGTCAAGTCTGGAGGGTGAATCGGAAGAAGTAGAAGAAGGAGAAGGAGAAGGTGAAGTCTGGAGGGTGAAGCAGAAGAAGTAGAAGAAGGAGAAGGAGAAGGTGAAGTCAGGAGGGTGAATCAGAAGAAGTAGAAGAAGGAGAAGGAGAAGGTGAAGTCAGGAGGGTGAATCAGAAGAAGCAGAAGAAGGAGAAGGAGAAGGTGAAGTCTGGAGGGTGAATCAGAAGAAGCAGAAGAAGGAGAAGGAGAAGATGAAATCTGGAGGGTGAATCAGAAGAAGTAGAAGAAGGAGAAGGAGAAGGTGAGGTCTGGAGGGTGAATCAGAAGAAGTAGAAGAAGGAGAAGGAGAAGGTGAAGTCTGGAGGGTGAAACAGAAGAAGCAGAAGAAGGAAAGGAGAAGGTGAAGTCTGGAGGGTGAATCAGAAGAAGTAGAAGAAGGAGAAGGAGAAGGTGAAGTCTGGAGGGTGAATCAGAAGAAGCAGAAGAAGGAGAAGTAGAAGGTGAAGTCTGGAGGGTGAATCAGAAGAAGCAGAAGAAGGAGAAGGAGAAGGTGAAGTCTGGAGGGTGAATCAGAAGAAGCAGAAGAAGGCGAAGGAGAAGTTGAAGTCTGGAGGGTGAATCAGAAGAAGCAGAATAAGGAGAAGTGAAGGTGAAGTATGGAGGGTGAATCAGAAGAAGCAGAAGAAGGAGAAGGAGAAGGTGAAGTCTGGAGGGTGAATCAGAAGAATTAGAAGAAGGAGAAGGAGAAGGTGAAGTCTGGAGGGTGAAGCAGAAGAAGTAGAAGAAGGAGAAGGAGAAGGTGAAGTCAGGAGGGTGAATCAGAAGAAGTAGAAGAAGGAAAAGGAGAAGGTGAAGTCAGGAGGGTGAATCAGAAGAAGCAGAAGAAGGAGAAGGAAAAGGTGAAGTCTGGAGGGTGAATCAGAAGAAGCAGAATAAGGAGAAGGAGAAGGTGAAGTCTGGAGGGTGAATCAGAAGAAGCAGAATAAGGAGAAGGAGAAGGTGAAGTCTGGAGGGTGAATCAGAAGAAGCAGAAGAAGGAGAAGGAGAAGATGAAGTCTGGAGGGTGAATCAGAAGAAGTAGAAGAAGGAGAAGGAGAAGGTGAAGTCTGGAGGGTGAAGCAGAAGAAGTAGAAGAAGGAGAAGGAGAAGGTGAAGTCAGGAGGGTGAATCAGAAGAAGTAGAAGAAGGAGAAGGAGAAGGTGAAGTCAGGAGGGTGAATCAGAAGAAGCAGAAGAAGGAGAAGGAGAAGGTGAAGTCTGGCGGGTGAATCAGAATAATCAGAAGAAGGAGAAGGAGAAGGTGAAGTCTGGAGGGTGAATCAGAAGAAGCAGAAGAAAGAGAAGGAGAAGGTGAAGTCTGGAGGGTGAAGCAGAAGAAACAGAAGAAGGAGAAGGAGAAGGTGAAGACTGAAGGGTGAATCAGAAGAAGTGGAAGAAGGAGAAGGAGAAGGTGAAGTTTGGAGGGTGAATCAGAAGAAGTAGAAGAAGGAGAAGGAGAAGGTGAAGTCTGGAGGGTGAATCAGAAGAAGCAGAAGAAGGAGAAGGAGAAGATGAAGTCTGGAGGGTGAATCAGAAGAAGCAGAAGAAGGAGAAGGAGAAGATGAAGTCTGGAGGGTGAATCAGAAGAAGTAGAAGAAGGAGAAGGAGAAGGTGAAGTCTGGAGGGTGAATCAGAAGAAGCAGAAGAAAGAGAAGGAGAAGGTGAAGTCTGGAGGGTGAATCAGAAGAAGTAGAAGAGGGAGAAGGAGAAGGTGAAGTCTGGAGGGTGAATCAGAAGAAGCAGAAGAAGGAGAAGGAGAAGGTGAAGTCTGGAGGGTGAATCAGAAGAAGCAGAAGAAGGAGAAGGAGAAGGTGAAGTCTGGAGGGTGAATCAGAAGAAGCAGAAGAAGGAGAAGGAGAAGTTGAAGTCTGGAGGGTGAATCAGAAGAAGCAGAATAAGGAGAAGTGAAGGTGAAGTATGGAGGGTGAATCAGAAGAAGCAGAAGAAGGAGAAGGAGAAGGTGAAGTCTGGAGGGTGAATCAGAAGAAGTAGTAGAAGGAGAAGGAGAAGGTGAAGTCTGGAGGGTGAAGCAGAAGGAGTAGAAGAAGGAGAAGGAGAAGGTGAAGTCAGGAGGGTGAATCAGAAGAAGTAGAAGAAGGAGAAGGAGAAGGTGAAGTCAGGAATGTGAATCAGAAGAAGCAGAAGAAGGAGAAGGAGAAGGTGAAGTCTGGAGGGTGAATCAGAAGAAGCAGAATAAGGAGAAGGAGAAGGTGAAGTCTGGAGGGTGAATCAGAAGAAGCAGAATAAGGAGAAGGAGAAGGTGAAGTCTGGAGGGTGCATCAGAAGAAGCAGAAGAAGGAGAAGGAGAAGGTGAAGTCTGGAGGGTGAAGCAGAAGAAGTAGAAGAAGGAGAAGGAGAAGGTGAAGTCAGGAGGGTGAATCAGAAGAAGTAGAAGAAGGAGAAGGAGAAGGTGAAGTCAGGAGGGTGAATCAGAAGAAGCAGAAGAAGGAGAAGGAGAAGGTGAAGTCTGGAGGGTGAATCAGAAGAATCAGAAGAAGGAGAAGGAGAAGGTGAAGTCTGGAGGGTGAATCAGAAGAAGCAGAAGAAAGAGAAGGAGAAGGTGAAGTCTGGAGGGTGAAGCAGAAGAAACAGAAGAAGGAGAAGGAGAAGGTGAAGACTGGAGGGTGAATCAGAAGAAGTGGAAGAAGGAGAAGGAGAAGGTGAAGTCTGGAGGGTGAATCAGAAGAAGTAGAAGAAGGAGAAGGAGAAGGTGAAGCCTGGAGGGTGAATCAGAAGAAGCAGAAGAAGGAGAAGGAGAAGGTGAAGTCTGGAGGGTGAATCAGAAGAAGCAGAAGAAGGAGAAGGAGAAGATGAAGTCTGGAGGGTGAATCAGAAGAAGTAGAAGAAGGAGAAGGAGAAGGTGAAGTCTGGAGGGTGAATCAGAAGTAGTAGAAGAAGGAGAAGGAGAAGGTGAAGTCTGGACGGTGTATCAGAAGAAACAGAAGAAGGAGAAGGATAAGGTGAAGTCTGGAGGGTGAATCAGAAGAAGTAGAAGAAGGAGAAGGAGAAGGTGTAGTCTGGAGGGTGAATCAGAAGAAGTAGACGAAGGAGAAGGAGAAGGTGAAGTCTGGAGGGTGAATCAGAAGAAGCAGAAGAAGGAGATGGAGAAGGTGAAGTCTGGAGGGTGAATCAGATGAAGTAGAAGAAGGAGAAGGAGAAGGTGAAGTCTGGAGGGTGAATCAGAAGAAGCAGGAGAAGGAGAAGGAGAAGGTGAAGTCTGGAGGGTGAATCAGAAGAAGCAGAAGAAGGAGAAGGAGAAGGTGAAGTCTGGAGGGTGAATCAGAAGAAGTAGAAGAAGGAGAAGGAGAAGGTGAAGTCTGGAGGGAGAATCAGAAGAAGTAGAAGAAGGAGAAGGAGAAGGTGAAGTCTGGAGGTTGAATCAGAACAAGTAGAAGAAGGAGAAGGAGAAGGTGAAGTCTGGAGGGTGAAGCAGAAGAAGTAGAAGAAGGAGAAGGAGAAGGTGAAGTCAGGAGGGTGAATCAGAAGAAGTAGAAGAAGGAGAAGGAGAAGGTGAAGTCAGGAGGGTGAATCAGAAGAAGCAGAAGAAGGAGAAGGAGAAGGTGAAGTCTGGAGGGTGAATCAGAAGAATCAGAAGAAGGAGAAGGAGAAGGTGAAGTCTGGAGGGTGAATCAGAAGAAGCAGAAGAAAGAGAAGGAGATGGTGAAGTCTGTAGGTTGAATCAGAAGAAGTAGAAGAAGGAGAAGGAGAAGGTGAAGTCTGTAGGGTGAATCAGAAGAAGCAGAGGAAGGAGAAGGAGAAGGTGAAGTCTGGAGGGTGAATCAGAAGAAGCAGAAGAAGTAGAAGGAGAAGGTGAAGTCTGGAGGGTGAATCAGAAGAAGCAGAAGAAGGAGAAGGAGAAGGTGAAGTCTGGAGGGTGAATGAGAAGAAGCAGAATAAGGAGAAGGAGAAGGTGAAGTCTGGAGGGTGAATCAGAAGAAGCAGAAGAAGGAGAAGGAGAAGGTGAAGTCTGGAGGGTGAATCAGAAGAAGTAGAAGAAGGAGAAGGAGAAGGTGAAGTCTGGAGGGTGAAGCAGAAGAAGGAGAAGGAGAAGGTGAAGTCAGGAGGGTGAATCAGAAGAAGTAGAAGAAGGAGAAGGAGAAGGTGAAATCAGGAGGGTGAATCAGAAGAAGCAGAAGAAGGAGAAGGAGAAGGTGAAGTCTGTAGGGTGAATCAGAAGAATCAGAAGAAGGAGAAGGAGAAGGTGAAGTCTGGAGGGTGAATCAGAAGAAGCAGAAGAAAGAGAAGGAGAAGGTGAAGTCTGGAGGGTGAAGCAGAAGAAACAGAAGAATGAGAAGGAGAAGGTGAAGACTGGAGGGTGAATCAGAAGAAGTAGAAGAAGGAGAAGGAGAAGGTGAAGTCTGGAGGGTGAATCAGAAGAAGTAGAAGAAGGAGAAGGAGAAGGTGAAGTCTGGAGGGTGAATCAGAAGAAGCAGAAGAAGGAGAAGGAGAAGGTGAAGTCTGGAGGGTGAATCAGAAGAAGCAGAAGAAGGAGAAGGAGAAGATGAAGTCTGGAGGGTGAATCAGAAGAAGTAGAAGAAGGAGAAGGAGAAGGTGAGGTCTGGAGGGTGAATCAGAAGAAGCAGAAGAAGGAGAAGGAGAAGGTGAAGTCTGGAGGGTGAATCAGAAGAAGCAGAAGAAGGAGAAGGAG